>NC_091282.1:651762586-652084586 GCF_032444005.1 Ranitomeya imitator | reverse complement strand
AACAGCGTCTGGTGATGTCCATGAGCTCAAGACTTCAAGCAGTCATTGCCAACAAAGGGTTTTCAACCAAGTACTAAAAATGAACATTTTATTTAAAATTATTGAATCTGTCCAATTACTTTTGGTCCCTTTAATGACAGGGTGGCACATGTTAAGGAGCTGAAACTCCTCAACCCTTCATCCAATTTTAATGTGGATACCCTCAAATGAAAGCTGAAAGTCTGAACTGCAACCTAATCTGAATTGTTTTGTTTAAAATTTATTGTGGTAATGTCTATAACCAAAATTAGAAAAATGTTGTCTCTGTCCAAATATATATGGACCTAACTGTATATACCAAGATGGGGCATATGTACCAGGATGGGAACATATATACCAGAAAGGGGGACATATACACCAGGAAGGAGACGATGATTGGGAAATATATACCAGGGAAGGGGTCCATGATGGGGACACATACCAGGATGGGGGACCATGTACACGGAAGGGGCCCATGATGGGTGACCTATATAGAGGAAGGGGTCCATGATATACAGCTCTGGCAAAAATGAAGAGACCACCACATCATAACCCTGTCATGGGCAGCCCAATATCCAGACCTGAACCCCATTGAAAACCTCTGGAATGTAATCAAGAGGATGATGGATAGTCACAAGCCATCAAACAAAGAACTGCTTAAGTTTTTGCCCCAGAAGCAGTGTGAAAGACTGGTGGAAAGCATGCCAAGACGCATGAAAGCTGTGATTAAAAATCATGGTTATTCCAGGAAGGGGCTCATGATGGGTGATATATACCAGAATGGGGGACATTAGTACATAATGGAGATGGGGGGCAAGACGTATGTCCTTACAGGATTTAGAACGCTACAAGGGCCCATGCATCTGATCAATATTCGCAGGGAAGAGGAAGGATGTCCAGGTCCAAATTTTGTACTTGTGCCCATTGGACTCTAGTTACGCGAGTTTAGCATGTCAGAGGTCCACTTGAACCAATCTTGAATCTCTCGCATGTATGGAAGACTGAAAAAGACATTACGACAGCTTGCAGTGGTCAATACTTCAAGACATTTATGGACACATGAACCACGACTAACGACGCTTGTCACTTGTGGACACGTATTTATTGATATTTTATTTCACTCTGGAACCGGATTGTTGCACAAGAGAGATGAATTTGATTCCAGGGAGTACGGATTCTCATACACCTTCCACAGCACCGTATCAGCATGACAATAAATTACCTCCCATATAACTGTTCACTTCGTTATAGACAAAATGGATCTTTTTTTTTGTTTAAAGACACAGATTTGTACATTTTTTTTCATACCTCTGTTCTTTACAAACATCTATAAACTACGGCACGGTACAGTTTGAAACCAGACAGTACTACGTATGTGGAGACCAACTACTACAAAGAATGGATTGAAGACCAGAAAACATAGAGAGAACCGAGGAGTACAGAGCCAGAGATGAGTTCTGGTCGGGAGTTGTCTTTCTGAAATGTGAAATTCTCTACGTTGATCTGGCATTGTCTTCATCCTAAAAAAAAAATCTCAAATCTTGACCTTTGGTCTTTTACAATTTCGCAAACATCTCTGTTTTTCCAAGCTGGAATAACCAAAGTCTGGCTTCCAAATGTTTCCTAGGTTAGTGGCCAGTATATATCCGCTTCTAGTGGGAAGTCCAAGGCCTTCACAAACTTCTAAATTATTTTTTTTTGTATCAAGTTTGATCCACATGTTCGATATTGGTGCGAAACAATATCGCTGTCTGAAATTAGTCAAGTTTTCGAAAGCCTACCTAATCTGAACATCCAAGAACTTTTTTGGGCTGCTGGTTCAACAATCTTTTCACTTAATCTTTTAGAGTTGTTGGCCATTTTCTAGACAAAATTTGACAGATGTCCCCACTGCATACCCCTGAACTCCATTCCAGGTAGAAACCATTAAGAGCATTGAAGAAATTTGGCTAGAAAATAACCAACCCTTTAAGATAATTAAATCACCAGGTTCAAGTGAACATAGTCTTGGATTGAGAACATACCATCCCTCATTGCAATGTATTTCTCTTACTCAGTCAGTTCATTATTGCTTATTGAGAATTTTTGGACAACTCCTAACGAGACCCACCTCTCAGTCACTGTACTTCTTCCATCTCTGTGATATTATCATATCTTAATACAAATCTACCACTATTGCATCATAAGTTATTGTTGAACAAATTGGTATAGCAAGAGAGACGACAAACTGGAAAAAAAGTATAAAAATATTTGGCAAAAAATGACAGGTGACGTACACGCCGCACACAAACTGATTGTCACAATGTTGTTCATGGCAAACTGATTACGACGGTGTGGTTCGTTCATTTTTGTGTGTCCTTTAGTTACCTAATGTCTATTTTAAGTAACCGGCTTCCACATTTTCATCAAAAGAATGTCTTGCATGAAGTAACACATTGTGTCATCAGTCACTTTTCAACATAGACACAAACAAAAATTCCAGCTGATTTTCTTTAAATTCTCCAAACCAAATGTTCAGTGTACTTGTAAGTCTCTATACACTGCTGTATTTACAAAACCCGACAATAATCGAGAATTTTGAATTTTATGCAATTTCTAAAGTTTAAAGTGGCAATTCTTCCCAAAAATTCATGAAGTTGATTCAGTCATTACTTTTCGCAATATGCAATATTCCTTGCAAATCCTATGCAATATTCCTTGCCTACAAAATTTTACACAAATGTTTTTGTCTTTTTGTGGGATAAATCTCTAAAAGGAATGAGTTAAAATGTCTATGTAATGGATGCAATCACTAATTGGAATTTTCATAAACGGATTTCACATCAGAGATGTCATGAGAGCAAGTGAATGTAGCCAGAGCTTAGCTTCTCATAGGAAATCTTGTCTTTGGATTTTATACATATATATGATACCCTGTTAGAAAGTCAAAGAAATAGGCATTTTTCGTCTTCCAATCCAATAATAATCTGCAATTTTGAATTCGGTCATGATCCCAAGTCCTTTAATTGAAACTCTTCGTTAGCTTTAATTTGGTGCCGCTATATCGACGACATTCCTTTTCAAATTGAAGGTGCTACTTGCTCTTACTTTTGTAGTAGAACAGAGCTGATGTCTCGCAGCATAAATCCCAAATATATAGCACAAGTAATGTATTTGGATGTATTTTCTATGTTTTAAAACAATTTTCCCTTAATTTTTTTTTCTTCATATGTTTTGAAAAAAGGAAAATTGTATCTAGACATCCAGTGACATCTGCTGATGTGATTTGTGTGTCTGTATAGGGTAGTTATGATCTAAAAAGTTTTTTATTTTCCTATTCACTAACATGAAAACAATATAGAACAATCCTAGTGAACAATAAGCATGGCCACAACACAAAGACGCAAGATACGGCCTCGTTATATACAATTAATACCAACCATCGAAAAATAGTTTGATTTTGCTTTTTTTTTAGTTTTACATTTCTGTACAGATTAGTACATAGTTTTGCTAAGAAGGACCCACACAGGGAAATTTTAGAACACATAATTAGAATTGTTACAGTCAATACAGACACACACAAATTAATCCTCTATTGAGAGGAGTACAAGAAATAGGTCAACATTTGTGCTTTCTGCTCTAGTTGCATTGACGAAAAAGGCTTGTGCTCGATAATGGCCCATGCTTTTTTTATCTTAAAAGTTATCACCATAGAATACAAAATAAATTGTTTACATCCTCCTAGACTTGTATATAGTAGAGTAGTCAAGTACGACAGTACCTTTATGTCATGAAGATGCACAAACACATTTGCTCAAAGGTAAGTCACAGCCTATTAACCTGAGTAGGCTGCAAGGTCTGATAAAGCAGCAGATGATTCATAGTAGAAGACTTGGCAAACGTTTTACAATTGATCCTTGAGATTTTTACTTATGTTTAAAATTTTAGATTTTTTTCTTCTATTTTTTTTTTTTTTTTGAGGATCTATCCTAAAGACTTTATCCACTACAGGACACTAAAATAGATCCAGGAGACAAAAAAGTCAACTGCTAAAAGTGGGCCAACATTTCTATGAGTCACAGAGGCAATAAAGTCAAAGAAACTGATCGGTGGGACCATGAGGCACCAAAGTCAGCCCCTCAAAGTCAACCAACGTATTCTACGGGTCCAAACGCAACTCAATTTTGACCTACAGATTGGCATCAAAATCGATTCCCAAGGTAAATTTTTGAATGTAAATCGAAATGTTGATCACTGGCTTATCGAAGATCTTCAGTAATTTAGCTACGAATTCATACCAGTCATCTGTAGTAAAGTCATGGACAATGGGCACCTGCCTGTCAGGATTTTTCTAGTGCGCTTTTGATTTCTAAAAACAGTGTCCCATTATACGAAGTCTTTGAAGATATGCACATATTACATATAGATATGCTGCAAGGAAATCCATACCTTGTACAAATGTTGTGAGTATTTCTATGAAGTCAATAGCTAATAGGTTTTTTCACGGTAATTTCCCATATATACCTATATATTTACAATATTATACAAATGGTGGCAAAATGACCATTTATATTATATAAATAAACTATTTTATTTTCCTTACAGTCACATTAATTTCATTATGATGTAAAAATGCGTCTACTACTACGTCTGCCAGCTCGGGATATGGCACTAAACAGGCATGCAGTGGTTTTTTGTTTTTTTTTGGAGACGCTGTACAATGACGACCTACAGATGCTGCTCACATCATACATAAAAGGGGCCTCACTTCTAGACGTCCACTTGCAAAAACAGAGGTTTTTTTAACAAAATAAACTATTTTACAATATACTAAGATTTATACTAAAGCAACGGAGCGATGGGAGGCAGAAGAAGAAATCACATATTAGTTTGACATCTTTCGAGGTGGTTATGTCTCACCACTACATCTAGTAAAAAAAAAAAGGGACGAATATTCTCAGGACTCATTAGTTTGGTATTTTTTGCGAGTTGAATTTTAATAATGTAAGAATAATTTTTGGACACAATTCTATTTTTTTTTTGGGGACACATTTATGTTTTTGGATTATCTGGTGAATGATTATTTCTATATTTTCTACTTTTGTAAACAGTTATATTTTTAGCATAACGATTAATTAAATTATACAGTGAAATTATTATTTTTTATTTTCTACTTTTAGATACCTTTTGAGTTTTTGGGTTATTTAGTGACAATGGTCAATTAGAATGTTAACATTTTTAGATTTCATTTATACATTGCTTATTTACATTCTTCCTTTTTTTTAATTAAAAAAAAAGAAAAACTTGATAAGGCTATGTGCACACGTATTCTGGTCCACTGCGGATTTTTCCGCAGCGGATTTGATAAATCCGCAGTGCACAACCGCTGCGGATTTATCACGGACTTACCGCTTTTTTTCTGCGGATTTCACTGCGGTTTTACAACTGCGGTTTTCTATTGGAGCAGCTGTAAAACCGCTGCGGAATTCGCAGAAAGAAGTGAACATGCTGCAGAATGTACACCGCTGCGTTTCCGCGCGTTTTGTTCCGCAGTATGTGCACAGCGTTTTTTGTTTCCCATAGGTTTACATTGAACTGTAAACTCATGGGAAACTGCTGCGGATCCGCAGCATTTTCCGCAGCGTGTGCACATACCCTAAGGATGTATGTACTATTAAATCAGGCCATTTAGCTACTGGGGCCTGCGGAGTGCCAGCACTTTGATTGGTCTTATGATATCTGCTTAGTGGCAAAAATGTGTCCACCACTCTAAATGATTTGCATCATTAGGAAAGAATGGAGTGAAAAATTATCCCAAAGGTGCCGAGATGAATAGAGGAAAAATATCTAGTCCTTCCGTCCTGGCCAGCAAAACCCAACACTGTAATGGGTGCCATTTTTTACTTTCCTGTGGGTCTTTTAGATCTACACCCATAGTACCACATTACAATTTAGGACATAATTGGCCAAACCTTAATTTATCCTCTACCCAATCACATGATTACATTCTAATCGATCCTGCTATGTGGATAATTCAGTATATTATAACCAATAGCCTAAATTTAGTATTAATAAAAGTAAAAAAAAAAAAAAGAAAATACAAAATCTACTTATCGTGTCATACAATGGAATGTGCCGTCATTTCATGGAATGTTTTATTCATTTTTATTCGGAGCTGGTCATAAATCTGTGCTTTGCTTAGTCATATTAGGCAACAATGTTAAAATTAAATTAAAAAAATATTAAAAATTAATAAATGACTTAAAACAAAAAAAAATTAAGCGCTACTTTTTTATGCCCATTATGTATTTAACGTCCATTCGAAGGGAGGGCAAATAAATTGTGTGAATTGGATTCACCCCCTCACTCCCAAGACAAGTGGTGCATATTTTTTCTGCCTCTTCTTGAAAATTTTTTAGGGTAAAAACTGTTGTTGTTTTTTTAAAGAATAGAACGTATTTTAATAAATATCTAAACAATGAATAAATCTCACTATTATGTTACCCACCACCGGCCTTGAAGGTGGCCATCTTTTGAGGTCCTTGTAAACATAACACATGGTCAACAATTTAATAAATAATTGTAATAAATATATTACCCATGGTTCCGATGAGGCTAGTTCTTCTATAGGAATCCCTATTTCTCCTAACCCCCTCTACCAAAAAACATTATTTTTTCATTTCTAGAGGCTCTATGTGAAAATAAGCTTCTTGACTATGTAGGCACCGATGCACTTTGGTTGCAACAAGGACATTTTCAAATCTAAACTCTCTAAATTCAGATTTGTGTTCCTCACACCTGGATAGATATTGATAGCATAGATTATTCAGGTTGTAAAGGTCTAGATGGACATTTAGCGTTTCTAGTATTTTTTTGGCTAGTCATTCTTGATCTAGTCTGAATGGCTCCTGTTAATAGAGTTCAACCTTGGGCAACTGTGTGATCCCTTCAGTGCTCTCCAAAGTTATTTAGGGTACTCATTAGAACCCATACCTAGTGTAAAATTCTTTAGGACAGATTACAGCCCAGAAATAATATAGGATCGTCACGAATTCATTATAATCTAGAACTACTGTTAGTAGGATTCTTCAGACTCGACTGCAACCTAAGCCAAATGTAGGATCCTTCAGGTAGAACTACTCTAGTATCCTCCAGAACTGATTAATATCTAGAACTACTGTGGGATCCTTTCAGTATCCATTATTAACCAAAATGTTAGTAGGATCCTTCAAACCTAACCACAACCCAAAACAACTGTAGGATTAGAATCAACTACATTGTAGACCTACTGTGACATTCTCCAGAATTGATTAGTCTAAAACTACTATGGGATCATTTCTGTACAAAGACTTGATTACTACTCAGAACTACTGTAGGATTCTCCAGCATAAATTACATTTTAGAACTACTGTAGTATACGCAGGAATCGATAATCTAAAACCAGTGTGGGATTCTTTCAGTGCCTATTACAAACCAAAATGTAGGATTTTTCAGTTTATTACAACCAAAACCTCTGTGGGATCCACTTCAATCTAGAACTATTGTAGGATCATTAATGGCTATCACTTAAAAATATTATATACTGTAGAGGCCTTCAGAATTTACTACGGCAGAAAACTATTCTAGGATTCTTTTCTGGAACTACTTCAGATATCTCAGGATCTGTACCAAGTATTTCTAAGAGCTTTTCAGTATCCATAACCAACCAAGATGATTGAAGTATCCTTCAGAATTCATTACTACCTCAAACTATTTTACGATCCTTACAACTCAGAATAACTTTTGGATTCTTTCCTATGGGTTCTACCCATAACTAACCAACATGATTGTAGAGGGCCTTGAGTACCCTTTCCATTTTCCATATATAGTTCTATACAGGACAAACATCAGGTTCCCCATTCAGTAGAATGTACATATCAGAATAAATATCATTTGCTTTTAGAAGCTAGTAATATTTAGAACAGTATTCTTCAGTCTGTTGCAAAAAATCCAATTTTTTCTGGGTCAATGTTCCCCATCCTGCGGTTCTCTAGAATGAACAAGCCTTTTTATGGCGCATTAAGAGTTTTCGTTTTCAAACACTAGTAGAGCCGTGAGTTGGAAAACACAAATCTAGAAAAGGTTCTATATTTTTTTCTTGCCAGTGGTTAAAGCTCACTTATCTAGACAAGTCTTTTTGTTAATCCAGATTCTAGCAGTATCTAAAATTATATCAAGCTCTTGAAGAACAAATTATATAGGCTTTTTAGGAGAGTTGTACATTGGAGAGAAGTGATCTAGAACAAGTTGTATTTTTTCTGATGAGCCACCGTTTGAGGAACACTTATCTATGTTTTGTTTTTACCAATTTCTAGTAGTATATAGAATGAATTCAAGCTCCTCACATGTCTTGAAGAGAAAATATGTTATTTTCAATGACTGGAGGTGTGGGAAACACAACATTTGAGTATTGTCTTCTGCTAGAGCTATCTAGAACATAAAATCTACACAAAGTCTAGTGCTCCTAATCCCCGATCATGGAAGAAGCTTCAAACCTTAGACTAGTGCAAATGTGGTGGATCGTTAGTACATTTTCATTGACACATATGCATATTGTTTTACCACACATTTCTGGAAAGAGAGAAATGGAAAGGGACCCTAACATGGCAAAGAAAAAAAAAGACATTTCACAGTGTCTACTAATCTACTCTCATTTTTTTTTCATTATGGCGAATCTCACTGAAGCACCTGGCCTCGAGTTTCTGGCAGTTTTAGAGCTAAAAAGCTACCCAGTGCCAACGCAGCGGAAGCCAAGAGGATGGGTACTGCTTTTGCTACCCCCACGAAGGAGGTGAAAATGCTTATCCCCAGGACAGCAGCCAACTTGCAGAGAGCATTCAGGAATCCAAAGGCGGTGGTTCTATGAAGAAACACAAATTAACAGGTTTTAGAATATTTAAAATGGTACATTATTATATTGTGTATCGCAATGCATGGCCAGATTTAGTAAGCACCTAACAGTCACAAATAAATGGGTGTGACCTACTTTGATCTAATAGGTATGGGGGCCTATTTGTACACAATGTTTTTTGCCTTTGTGCCCTTCTGAGAAACGTGCTCTCATTGAACATCGCTGGTCCTTAAACCCTAAAAATGGGTTGCCAAAAGCGAGAGTCATCCCACCAATTGTCCTCAGAGTTGCTGTAATGATGTAGAGTGACCAATAGGCCTTGCTTAGCGTTATACTTCTTGTACCTCACAGCAGTCTCATTATCATTAGAGGCAGGATTACAATCACAAGTAACAAATCTATACAAATATAATGAAGGAACCGCCATTCACAAGAGGTGATGTCACAGCTCACCTCTTCCTACTCATGTACCATTAATGACTGATAACACCTCTGTATACGGTAGATTACACAGTACCCACCATTCTCAAATGGTGATGACACAGTTCACCTCTTCCTGTACAATGACTGATAACACCTCTGTATACAGTAGACAACACAAGATCCACAAATCACAATATGCAATAATACAGCTCACCTCCTCTTGTACAATGACTAATAACACCTCTGTATACAGTAGATAGCACAGGATCCACCATTCACAAGAGGAGGGTTGTCACAGCTCACCTCCTCCTCCTCACGTACAATGACTGATAACACCTATATATACACTAAATTACACAGCATCCACCATTCGCAATAGATAATGTCACAGCTCACCTCCTCCCTTACAATGGCTGATAACACCTCTATACAGTGGGTACGGAAAGTATTCAGACCCTTTTACATTTTTCACTCTTTATTTCATTGCAACCATTTGGTAAATTAAAAAAAAAGTTATTTTTTTCACATTAATGTACACTCTGCACCCCATCTTAACTGAAAAAAACAAATGCAGAAATTTTTGCACCTTTAGTAAAAAATAAAAACTGAAATATCAAATGGTCATAAGTATTCAGACCCTTTGCTCAGACACTCATATTTAAGTCACATGCTGTCCATTCCCTTGTGATCCTCCTTGAGATGGTTCTACTCCTTCATTGGAGTCCAGCTCTGTTTAATTAAACTGATAGGACTTGATTTGGAAAGGCACCCACCTGTCTATATGAGACCTCACAGCTCACAGTGCATGTCAGACCAAATGAGAATCATGAGGTCAAAGGAACTAGCCAAGGAGCTCAGAGACAGAATTGTGGCAAGGCACAGATCTGGCCAAGGTTACAACAGAATTTCTGCAGTACTCAAGGTTCCTAAGAGCACAGTGGCCTCCATAATCCGTAATCCATTTAGAAGTTTGGGACCACTAGAAGTCTTCCTAGACCTGCCGGTCCAGCCAAACTGAGCAATTGTGGAACAAGAGCCTTGGTGAAAGAGGTAAAGAAGAACCCCAAGATCACTGTGGCCGATCTCCAGAGATGCAGCAGGGAGATGGGAGAAAGTTCCACAAAGTCAACTATCACTGCAGCCCTCCACCAGTCGGGCCTTTATGGCAGAGTGGCCCAATGGAAGCCTCTCCTCAGTGCAAGACATATGAAAGCCCTCATATAGTTTGTTAAAAAAAAAAAAAACACATGAAGGACTCAGACTATGAGAAATGAGATTCTCTGGTCTGATAAGATGAAGATAGACCTTTTTGGTGATAATTCTAAGCGGTATTTGTGGAGAAAACCAGGCACTGCTTATCACCTGCCCAATACAATCCCAACAGTGAAACGTGGTGGCAGCATCATGCTATGGGGGTGTTTTTCAGCTGCAGGGACAGGACGACTGGTTGCCATTGAAGGAAACATGAATGCGACCAAGAACAGAGATATCCTGGATGAAAACGTCTTCCAGAGTGCTCTGGACCTCAGACTTGGCCGAAGGTTCACCTTCTAACAAGACAATGACCCTAAGCACACAGCTAAAATAACAAAGAGGTGGCTTCAGAACAACTCTGTGACCATTCTTGACTGGCCCAGCCAGAGCCCTGACCTAAACCCAATTGAGCATCTCTGGAGAGACCTGAAAATGGCTGTCCACCAACGTTCACCATCCAACCTGATGGAACTGGAGAGGATCTGCAAGGAAGAATGGCAGAGGATCCCCAAATCCAGGTGTGAAAAACTTGTTACATCATTCCCAAGAAGACTCATGGCTGTACTAGCGCAAAAGGGTGCTTCTACTCAATACTGAGCAAAGGGTCTCAATACTTATGACCACGTGATATTTCAGTTTTTCTTTTTTATTAAATGTGCAAAAAATTCTACATTTCTGTTTTTTTCAGTCAAGATGGAGTGCAGAGTGTACATTAATGAGAACAAATTAACTTTTTTGAATTTACCAAATGGCTGCAATAAAACAGAGTGAAAAATTTAAAGGGTTCTGAATACTTTCCGTTCCCACTGTACATTGTAGATAACACAGGATTCAATAGTTACAATAGGTGATGTCACAGCTCACCTCCTCCTCCTGTACAATGACTGATAACACCTGTATATACAGTAGATAACACAGGATCCAATATTCACAATAGGTAATGTCACAGCTCACCGTCTCCACTCCTGTTCGATCACTGATAACTGATCCAAATACAGTAGATAACACAGGAGCCAGCAATCACAATAGGTGGTCACAGCTCAACTCCTGTACAAAGCTTGATAACACCACTATGTTCATTAGATAACACAAGGTCCACCAATCACAATAGGCTATACCACAGTTCCCCCTTCACAATGACTTTTGCACACGCTCATTATATGCTCCAATCCAAAAGATAGGGGTGGAGTCTTTCTAATGCTGCTAATATACAAGTACATTTTCTGAAGCAACGGGAAGTATCAGTGTAAAATAACCCTTGTGGCCAGTGTGAAAATTGCAACATGTCTAATTTATTCCTAAGACAAATCAAGATAGGATAAATAGTTTAAAAAAATAAAATTAAATTAAAAATAAGAATAAGAATTTTCAGATGACACATTCCCTTGAGAAATTTAATTTCTCCAATGGATCTTTTTACAACATTATTATTATTAATTTATATGGCACCATTAATTCTATACATGAAAAAGGGGTTACGTACAGAGTTATAGATATCGTTTACAGTAAACAAGTTTACAATGACAGAGGGGAGAGGACCCTGTCCTTGCGGACTTACATACATGTTTTGCTTTCAGTGCCCCCTTTAAAAATGAATTTCCCTTTAAGTACTGAGACATACTGTAGATGTTCTTGTGCTGACTTATCTCTGAAGTAAATGACCCTCCAACACTATTCACAGGTCACAGATTAATATTTGTTCCTGTTGTGCATTTTAGAGAGTCACAAGGCTGCAGACTTCATACAAATGTTATATTATTAAAGGGGATGTCCAGTATTAGAAAGAGATATAGCTGCCTTTTTCCCAAAACAGTGCCACCTCTGTCAACAGGTTGTTTATGGTATTGCCGCTTTGCACCTTTCACTTCAATGGCAGGTACATCCTCTAGACAGAGGTGGCACTTTTTAAAAAGAAGGCAACCATGTTCATCTAACTTACAGAATGGAGACTATCCCACGGGATTACCCTGGAGAATCTAAAAACTGGAGGCTATTTCACTATGCAAGCTATCCTAAATAGTGGCACATGGTCAGCAAGTAATGGCAACTGTGCTTTGGCAGGCTATGACTGCCGTTTTAATTTTTATTTCATAAATCAATAGTACACATGAAAGTAAGCAACTTTGTAATACATTTTATCGCAAAAATCTGCTTCTTGCTCCTCCTGGATTGATTTTTCAATCTCAATAAGCGGTAAATTCTGTATTCAGTGAAGACAAATTTTCACATTGCTGAGACAGGAGATGACAGTTGGTGCTTTTAAAATTCTACAGAAAAGGGAGGAGATGGAGGCAGATACAAAAAGAGGAGGAGGTAGTGGCAGATACAGACTGAGGGGGAGGAGCTGGAGGCAGATACATACTGAAGATGACCAGGAGGCAGATACAGACTGAGGGGGAGGAGCTGGAGGCAGATACGGACTGAGGGGGAGGAGCTGGAGGCAGATCCAGACTGAGGGGGAGGAGCTGGAGGCAGATACAGACTGAGGGGGAGGAGCTGGAGGCAGATACATACTGAAGATGACCAGGAGGCAGATACAGACTGAGGGGGAGGAGCTGGAGGCAGATACGGACTGAGGGGGAGGAGCTGGAGGCAGATCCAGACTGAGGGGGAGGAGCTGGAGGCAGATACAGACTGAGGGGGAGGAGCTGGAGGCACATACATACTGAAGATGACCAGGAGGCAGATACAGACTGAGGGGGAGGAGCTGGAGGCAGATCCAGACTGAGGGGGAGGAGCTGGAGGCAGATACAGACTGAGGGGGAGGAGCTGGAGGCACATACATACTGAAGATGACCAGGAGGCAGATACAGACTGAGGGGGAGGAGCTGGAGGCAGATACGGACTGAGGGGGAGGAGCTGGAGGCAGATCCAGACTGAGGGGGAGGAACTGGAGGCAGATACATACTGAAGATGACCAGGAGGCAGATACAGACTGAGGGGGAGGAGCTGGAGGCAGATACGGACTGAGGGGGAGGAGCTGGAGGCAGATCCAGACTGAGGGGGAGGAACTGGAGGCAGATACATACTGAAGATGACCAGGAGGCAGATACAGACTGAGGGGTAGGAGCTGGAGGCAGATACATACTGAAGATGACCAGGAGGCAGATACAGACTGAGGGGGAGGAGCTGGAGGCAGATACATACTGAAGATGACCAGGAGGCAGATACAGACTGAGGGGGAGGAGCTGGAGGCAGATACGGACTGAGGGGGAGGAGCTGGAGGCAGATCCAGACTGAGGGGGAGGAACTGGAGGCAGATACATACTGAAGATGACCAGGAGGCAGATACAGACTGAGGGGGAGGAGCTGGAGGCAGATACGGACTGAGGGGGAGGAGCTGGAGGCAGATACATACTGAAGATGACCAGGAGGCAGATACAGACTGAGGGGGAGGAGCTGGAGGCAGATACAGACTGAGGGGGAGGAGCTGGAGGCAGATACATACTGAAGATGACCAGGAGGCAGATACAGACTGAGGGGGAGGAGCTGGAGGCAGATACATACTGAAGATGACCAGGAGGCAGATACAGACTGAGGGGGAGGAGCTGGAGGCAGATACGGACTGAGGGGGAGGAGCTGGAGGCAGATCCAGACTGAGGGGGAGGAGCTGGAGGCAGATACAGACTGAGGGGGAGGAGCTGGAGGCACATACATACTGAAGATGACCAGGAGGCAGATACAGACTGAGGGGGAGGAGCTGGAGGCAGATCCAGACTGAGGGGGAGGAGCTGGAGGCAGATACAGACTGAGGGGGAGGAGCTGGAGGCACATACATACTGAAGATGACCAGGAGGCAGATACAGACTGAGGGGGAGGAGCTGGAGGCAGATACGGACTGAGGGGGAGGAGCTGGAGGCAGATCCAGACTGAGGGGGAGGAACTGGAGGCAGATACATACTGAAGATGACCAGGAGGCAGATACAGACTGAGGGGGAGGAGCTGGAGGCAGATACGGACTGAGGGGGAGGAGCTGGAGGCAGATCCAGACTGAGGGGGAGGAACTGGAGGCAGATACATACTGAAGATGACCAGGAGGCAGATACAGACTGAGGGGTAGGAGCTGGAGGCAGATACATACTGAAGATGACCAGGAGGCAGATACAGACTGAGGGGGAGGAGCTGGAGGCAGATACATACTGAAGATGACCAGGAGGCAGATACAGACTGAGGGGGAGGAGCTGGAGGCAGATACGGACTGAGGGGGAGGAGCTGGAGGCAGATCCAGACTGAGGGGGAGGAACTGGAGGCAGATACATACTGAAGATGACCAGGAGGCAGATACAGACTGAGGGGGAGGAGCTGGAGGCAGATACGGACTGAGGGGGAGGAGCTGGAGGCAGATACATACTGAAGATGACCAGGAGGCAGATACAGACTGAGGGGGAGGAGCTGGAGGCAGATACAGACTGAGGGGGAGGAGCTGGAGGCAGATACATACTGAAGATGACCAGGAGGCAGATACAGACTGAGGGGGAGGAGCTGGAGGCAGATACATACTGAAGATGACCAGGAGGCAGATACAGACTGAGGGGGAGGAGCTGGAGGCAGATACGGACTGAGGGGGAGGAGCTGGAGGCAGATCCAGACTGAGGGGGAGGAGCTGGAGGCAGATACATACTGAAGATGACCAGGAGGCAGATACAGACTGAGGGGGAGGAGCTGGAGGCAGATACATACTGAAGATGACCAGGAGGCAGATACAGACTGAGGGGGAGGAGCTGGAGGCAGATACGGACTGAGGGGGAGGAGCTGGAGGCAGATCCAGACTGAGGGGGAGGAGCTGGAGGCAGATACAGACTGAGGGGGAGGAGCTGGAGGCAGATACAGACTGAGGGGGAGGAGCTGGAGGCAGATACAGACTGAGGGGGAGGAGCTGGAGGCACATACATACTGAGGGGAAGGAGCTGGAGGCAGATAAAGACTGAGGGGGAGGAGCTAGAGGCAGATACATACTGAGGGGGAGGAGCTGGAGGCAGATACATACTG
The DNA here is from genome assembly GCF_032444005.1 of Ranitomeya imitator. Classification (NCBI taxonomy): domain Eukaryota; kingdom Metazoa; phylum Chordata; class Amphibia; order Anura; family Dendrobatidae; genus Ranitomeya; species Ranitomeya imitator. The sequence goes on along the minus strand of NC_091282.1, from coordinate 652,069,033 downwards.
AAGAGGACCAGGAGGCAGATAAAGACTGAGGGGGAGGAGCTAGAGGCAGATACAGACTGAGGGAGAGGAGCTGGAGGCACATACATACTGAGGGGGAGGAGCTGGAGGCAGATAAAGACTGAGGGGGAGGAGCTAGAGGCAGATACAGACTGAGGGGGAGGAGCTGGAGGCAGATACATACTGAAGAGGACCAGGAGGCAGATAAAGACTGAGGGGGAGGAGCTAGAGGCAGATACAGACTGAGGGGGAGGAGCTGGAGGCAGATACATACTGAAAAGGACCAGGAGGCAGATAAAGACTGAGGGGGAGGAGCTAGAGGCAGATACAGACTGAGGGGGAGGAGCTGGAGGCAGATACATACTGAAAAGGACCAGGAGGCAGATAAAGACTGAGGGGGAGGAGCTAGAGGCAGATACAGACTGAGGGGGAGGAGCTGGAGGCAGATACATACTGAAGAGGACCAGGAGGCAGATAAAGACTGAGGGGGAGGAGCTAGAGACAGATGTAGACTGAGGGGGAGGAGCTGGAGGCAGATACATACTGAAGAGGACCAGGAGGCAGATAAAGACTGAGGGGGAGGAGCTGGAGGCAGATGCATACCAAAGAGGACCAGGAGGCAGATACAGACTGAGGGGGAGGAACTGGAGGCAGATACAGACTGAGGGGGAGGAACTGGAGGCAGATACAGACTGAGGGGGAGGAGCTAGAGGCATATACAGACTGAGGGGGAGGAGCTGGAGGCAGATACAGACTGAGGGGGAGGAGCTGGAGGCAGATACAGACTGAGGGGGAGGAGCTAGAGGCAGATACAGACTGAGGGGGAGGAACTGTAGGCAGATACAGACTGAGGGGGAGGAACTGGAGGCAGATACAGACTGAGGGGGAGGAACTGGAGGCAGATACAGACTGAGGGGGAGGAACTGGAGGCAGATACAGACTGATGGGGGAGGAGCTGGAGGCAGATACATACCGAAGAGGACTAGGAGGCAGATACAGACTGAGGGGGAGGAGCTGGAGGCAGATACAGACTGAGGGGGAGGAACTGGAGGCAGATACAGACTGAGGGGGAGGAACTGGAGGCAGATACAGACTGAGGGGGAGGAACTGGAGGCAGATACAGACTGAGGGGGAGGAACTGGAGGCAGATACAGACTGAGGGGGAGGAGCTGGAGGCAGATACATACCGAAGAGGACCAGGAGGCAGATACAGACTGAGGGGAGGAACTGGAGGCAGATACAGACTGAGGGGGAGGAACTGGAGGCAGATACAGACTGAGGGGGAGGAACTGGAGGCAGATACAGACTGAGGGGGAGGAACTGGAGGCAGATACAGACTGAGGGGGAGGAACTGGAGGCAGATACAGACTGAGGGGGAGGAACTGGAGGCAGATACAGACTGAGGGGGAGGAGCTGGAGGCAGATACATACCGAAGAGGACCAGGAGGCAGCTACAGACTGAAGGGGAGGAACTGGAGGCAGCTACAGACTGAGTGGGAGGAACTGGAGGCAGATACAGACTGAGGGGGAGGAACTGGAGGCAGATACAGACTGAGGGGGAGGAGCTGGAGGCAGATACAGACTGTGGGGAGGAACTGGAGGCAGATACAGACTGAGGAGGAGGAGCTGGAGGCAGATACAGACTGAGGGGGAGGAACTGGAGGCAGATACATACCGAAGAGGACCAGGAGGCAGATACAGACTGAGGGGGAGGAACTGGAGGCACATACAGACTGAGGAGGAGGAGCTAGAGGCAGATACAGACTGAGGAGGAGGAGCTAGAGGCAGATACAGACTGAGGGGGAGGAACTGGAGGCAGATACAGACTGAGGGGGAGGAACTGGAGGCAGATACAGACTGAAGGGGAGGAACTGGAGGCAGATACAGACTGAGGGGGAGGAACTGGAGGCAGATACAGACTGAGGGGGAGGAACTGGAGGCAGATACAGACTGAAGAGGACCAGGAGGCAGATACATACTGAGGGGAGGAGCTAGAGGCAGATACAGACTGAGGAGGAGGAGCTAGAGGCAGATACAGACTGAGGGGGAGAAACTGGAGGCAGATACAGACTGAGGGGGAGGAACTGGAGGCAGATACAGACTGAAGAGGACCAGGAGGCAGATACAGACTGAGGAGGAGGAGCTAGAGGCAGATACAGACTGAGGGGGAGGAGCTAGAGGCAGATACAGACTGAGGGGGAGGAGCTGGAGGCAGATACAGACTGAGGGGGAGGAGCTGGAGGCAGATACAGACTGAGGAGGAGGAGCTAGAGGCAGATACAGACTGAGGGGGAGGAACTGGAGGCAGATACAGACTGAGGGGGAGGAACTGGAGGCAGATACAGACTGAGGGGGAGGAACTGGAGGCAGATACATACCGAAGAGGACCAGGAGGCAGATACAGACTGAGGGGGAGGAGCTGGAGGCAGATACAGACTGAGGGGGAGGAACTGGAGGCAAATACAGACTGAGGGGGAGGAACTGGAGGCAGATACAGACTGATGGGGGAGGAGCTGGAGGCAGATACATACCGAAGAGGAACAGGAGGCAGATACAGACTGAGGGGGAGGAGCTGGAGGCAGATACAGACTGAGGGGGAGGAACTGGAGGCAGATACAGACTGAGGGGGAGGAGCTGGAGGCAGATACAGACTGAGGGGGAGGAACTGGAGGCAGATACAGATTGAGGGGAGGAACTGGAGGCAGATACAGACTGAGGGGGAGGAACTGGAGGCAGATACAGACTGAGGGGGAGGAACTGGAGGCAGATACAGACTGAGGGGGAGGAACTGGAGGCAGATACATACCGAAGAGGACCAGGAGGCAGATACAGACTGAGGGGGAGGAACTGGAGGCACATACAGACTGAGGAGGAGGAGCTAGAGGCAGATACAGACTGAGGGGGAGGAACTGGAGGCAGATACAGACTGAGGGGGAGGAACTGGAGGCAGATACAGACTGAGGGGGAGGAACTGGAGGCAGATACAGACTGAGGGGGAGGAACTAGAGGCAGATACAGACTGATGGGGAGGAACTGGAGGCAGATACAGACTGAGGGGGAGGAACTGGAGGCAGATACAGACTGAAGAGGACCAGGAGGCAGATACATACTGAGGGGAGGAGCTAGAGGCACATACAGACTGAGGAGGAGGAGCTAGAGGCAGATACAGACTGAGGGGTGGGAGCTGGAGGCAGATACAGACTGAGGGGAGGAGCTAGAGGCAGATACAGACTGAGGGGGAGAAACTGGAGGCAGATACAGACTGAGGGGGAGGAACTGGAGGCAGATACAGACTGAAGAGGACCAGGAGGCAGATAACGACTGAGGGGGAGGAGCTGGAGGCAGATACATACTGAGGGGAGGAGCTAGAGGCACATACAGACTGAGGAGGAGGAGCTAGAGGCAGATACAGACTGAGGGGTGGGAGCTGGAGGCAGATACAGACTTAGGGGAGGAGCTAGAGGCAGATACAGACTGAGGGGTGGGAGCTGGAGGCAGATACAGACTGAGGGGGAGCTGGAGGCAGATACAGACTGAGGGGAGGAGCTAGAGGCAGATACAGACTGAGGGGAGGAGCTAGAGGCAGATACAGACTGAGGGGTGGTTTCTGGAGGCAGATACAGACTGAGGGGGAGGAGCTAGAGGCAGATACAGACTGAGGGGTGGGAGCTGGAGGCAGATACAGACTGAGGGGAGGAGCTAGAGGCAGATACAGACTGAGGGGAGGAGCTAGAGGCAGATACAGACTGAGGGGTGGTTGCTGGAGGCAGATACAGACTGAGGGGGAGGAGCTAGAGGCAGATACAGACTGAGGGGTGGTTGCTGGAGGCAGATACAGACTGAGGGGGAGGAGCTAGAGGCAGATACAGACTGAGGGGGAGAAACTGGAGGCAGATACAGACTGAGGGGGAGGAACTGGAGGCAGATACAGACTGAAGAGGACCAGGAGGCAGATAACGACTGAGGGGGAGGAGCTGGAGGCAGATACATACTGAGGGGAGGAGCTAGAGGCACATACAGACTGAGGAGGAGGAGCTAGAGGCAGATACAGACTGAGGGGGAGCTGGAGGCAGATACAGACTGAGGGGAGGAGCTAGAGGCAGATACAGACTGAGGGGAGGAGCTAGAGGCAGATACAGACTGAGGGGTGGTTGCTGGAGGCAGATACAGACTGAGGGGGAGGAGCTAGAGGCAGATACAGACTGAGGGGTGGGAGCTGGAGGCAGATACAGACTGAGGGGAGGAGCTAGAGGCAGATACAGACTGAGGGGAGGAGCTAGAGGCAGATACAGACTGAGGGGTGGTTGCTGGAGGCAGATACAGACTGAGGGGGAGGAGCTAGAGGCAGATAGACTGAGGCTGTATGCACACAGTGCGTTTTGATGCATTTTTTTCTGCACGGAAATGGGCCAAAAACACTATGGAATCCTTATGCAAGCTAATTCAATGACAATCCTTAAGTGTTTTGCACATGATCAGTAATTTTCCTTGAGTATTTGCAGTGTTTTTTCTGCAGCATGTCAATTCTTTGTGCGTTTCTGCAGCATTTTTCACCCATTGACTTCAACTGAGTCAGTCAAATCCGCATCAAAAATGCAGGTATAAAAATGTTAGCGGATTTGCTGAGTTTTTGTTTGCATTTTACTGGCTTCCTATGGTGACTCCCAAGCTGTCATCTGTGTGAAAACATGGGAAATACCGATGCGGAGGTTCTTATCGGTGGCAACACTACTGGCGGTAAGACTGTTGGACAGAGAGCTGCAGGGTCATGTTGTCAGATGTCCGCTTTATCCCAAAGCTGTGACTGCGACACGTGGTAATGCTACCGCCGGTAAGACTTGCGGTCAGAGCACTGTGGGGTCATGCTGTCAGATGTTGTGACTGCGACCCACAGTAATGCTAATGCAGACTGTCGGTCAGAGCGCTGTGGGGTCAGATGTCAGCGTGACTTCACAGCTGTGACTGCGACTTGCAGTAACACTACTGCTGGTACTGTTGGTCAGAGCGATGTGGGGTCATGCTGTCAGATGTCAGCGTGTCCCAGCAACTGTGACTGCGACCTGCATCAGTGACCTGCGGCAAAAAGCTTACCGCAGGTCAGCAGGCATGAGACTACTGCTCCTATCGGGCTGCGTCTGCTGTCACTGATAACAATGACATCAGGTGCCACTCATGGAAGATGTAGTATCATCAGTCGGCGCCTGTGCTCACAGTTAAAAAAAAAAAAAGAAAAATTGTAAAATAATCACATACATATTTAAATAAAAACCCATTATACACACCTAACACCAAATCCCCGACGCCCTCGTCTCCTAGAAAAAAATGTAAAATAATAAACCACCATATACTATCCACTGTAGTCCACATAATCCCGAGTGTCCCACGGCGATCTCAAGTGTAGAACAGTACCGCTCTACTGGCTGCCGGCAATATACTGACAGGAGGTAATCGATCCCGCAGTGTGTCACTGAGCTGTAGTGAGAGAGTTCACTGGAGTTCATCAGCTAATCAACTCTGCTGCTCTCACGTACGGCACCGCTGAGTGAGAACTTTCTCATTGCAGCTCAGTAATACCCTGTTGGATCGATTACCTCCTGTCAGTGTATCACCGGCTGTCTTTCATAGCAGTCACATCAGTATCATCGTAGGACATTATGGATTATCTTCTCTGCTGACAGGTGAGGAATATTGTGGTTTATTATTTTATTTTTGTTGCAGGAGACGTTATCTTTGGTGGATTAGGCGTTTGGTGAGTATGGTTTAATTAAGATTCATTGAAGGAGTCTGTGTCATTATTTCAAATAAAGAACTTTATTCTGGGTGTCTGTGTTTTTTATGCAATATCACTATGGGGTTAGTAATGGAGAGGTGCACACGATGTGGATTTGCTGCGGAACCACAGCGGATTTCGGATTTTTCCACCAGAAACGCTGTAGATCCGCACTGTGATGTACAGTACAATGTTAATCAATGGGATTAAAAAATAGCTGCGCAGATGGTGCAGAAAAATTAGTGCGGAATTGCTGCGGATTTCAAAGAAGTGCATGTCACTTCTTTTGTGCGGATCTACAGCATTTCTGCACCCCTCCATGTTAAAAATCCGCAGAAAATCCGCATCAATTCCGCATAGAAACCGCACAAAATCTGCATAAAAACCGTGGCAAATCCGCGGCTGCGGATTCTGCCAGGACATGCGGATTTTGTGCAGAAAATTCTGCACCTCTTTTCCTACGTGTGCACATAGCCTTATAGACGCATCTCCATTACTAAAATTGGGACTTGATGTCACCTGACAATACAAAGGTGACATCATCCCTGTTGTGAATTCTGTGGCCAAGCTTCCTTTAGTGGATGAGAGTGGTACTGCGGCTTCTGAGTTTCCTTCCTCAGGAGATGAGGTTAAGTCGTTAGGTGCTGCTCTATTTAACTCCACCTGGTGCTTTGATCCTGGCCTCCAGTCAATGTTCTAGTATTGGTCTTGCTTCCTCCTGGATTGTTCCTGTGGCCTGTCTATCCTGCATAAGCTAAGTTCTGCTTGTGTTACTTTTTGTTTGCTATTTTTTCTGTCCAGCTTGCTATATTGGTTTTTCTTGCTTGCTGGAAGCTCTGAGACGCAGAGGGAGCACCTCCGTACCGTTAGTCGTTGCGGAGGGTCTTTTTGCCCCTCTGCGTGGTTGTTTGTAGGTTTTTGTGTTGACCGCAAAGCTATCTTTCCTATCCTCGGTCTATTCAGTAAGTCGGGCCTCACTTTGCTAAATCTATTTCATCTCTGTGTTTGTATTTCATCTTTACTCACAGTCATTATATGTGGGGGCCTGCCTTTTCCTTTGGGGAATTTCTCTGAGGCAAGGTAGGCTTATTTTTCTATCTTCAGGGCTAGTTAGTTTCTCAGGCTGTGCCGAGTTGCATAGGGAGCGTTAGGCGCAATCCACGGCTACCTCTAGTGTGGTGTGATAGGATTAGGGATTGCGGTCAGCAGAGTTTCCACGTCTCAGAGCTCGTCCTATGTTTTTGGTAAACGTCAGGTCACTTGGTGTGCTCTGAACTTCAATGTCCATTGTGGTTCTGAATTACCTGTTCATAACACATCCCCACAAATATGAACTCCACTTGCCACCGCTACAGGGCAAGTGCGAAGAGCAAGGTTAAGCGCCAAATTTGGCGCATATAGATGCAACTTTTCTAGGGAGGCTGAGAGCTGATGTTTTTACTCTGGGAGGGGCCAATATCCCCTTCCTAGGCAATTAATATCAGCCCGCAGCTGTCTGCCTAGCCTTTGCTGGTTAGATTTTATAGGGGAAACCTATGTCAATTTTTTTCTGTGGTCCCCTGTAAACTAGCCAGCAAAGGCTAAGCAAACAGCTGTGAGCTGTAGCCTGGGAACCTTTATGGCTATTGGCTCCTTCCCAGAATATTATCATCAGCCATCGGCTTTCCCTCTGCTGGTTATTAAATTTTGCGGGAGCCCACACAATTTTTTTTTTTTCATTTTTTTCCTTTAAAATTAACAATTGATATATGGTTACAGACTATGTACGTTCGTTCTGGTGACAATGTGTGTGTTTGTGTTTACTTACCTACTTAGTAATGAGGGTGTCGGGCTGACGCCTTTTCATTACTAAAGGTTCCGTCACGCTCAGCAACTTTGCATCGAGAACGACAACAATCTGTGACATTGCAGCGTCCTGGATAGCGATCTCGTTGTGTTTGACACGCAGCAGCGATCTGGATCCCGCTGTGCCATCGCTGGTCGGAGCTAGAAGTCCAGAACTTTATTTCGTCGTCAGGTCGGCGTGTATCGTCATGTTTGACATCAAAGCAACGACACCAGCAACGTTTTACATGGAGCGAGAATGATAAGTGAGTCGCCGTTACGTCACTGGATCGCTCCGGCATCGTTCTGGAGTTGCTGTGTTTGACGTCTCTACAGCGACCTAAACAGCAACGCTCCAGCAATCTAGTTTAGGTCGGATCGTTGTCTATATCGCTGCAGCGTCGCTGAGTGTGAAGGTACCTTAAGCCTAGAGCTGGTTGTCAATGACAGTTGTTGACATCAAGCCGTAATCCCATTACTCTGATGCTATGGCATCAGCATGAAAAAGGAGGTGTTGAACCAGGAAAATACATCACTTAACTTTTTTTAATATCTTTAGCTGAAAAAAGCCTACATTGTTGTACAAAAACTCGTGCAAAATGCATACAAAAAACACATACAAAAACGCCAAGAGATGCAGAAACCTTGCAGAAATTACTGCAAGCTAATACTCAACGTGTGCACATATCCTGAAGGGAATGAGCTGGATGCTCTAGCAAATTCTCCTGATATGACAGTTCTAGTTCTCCATAGAACTTCATGAGCACCAACTACCCTCTCCTATCTTAGTAAAAGGAAAATCTGTATTCAATGAAGACATATTTTACCCGTGAATTGAGAATGAATAATCAGTTTAGGAGAAAGAAGAGCCATTTACCTTTTGTCTGAAGGGTAAAGCTCCACCGTCAGGACATCCAAAGCATTCCAAGATGCAATACTGACTCCACCGAAGAGGCAGAGGAGCGCAATCATGGCCGATTCACTGTTCCCGAAGAACAGGAAGAAGCAGCTAATGCACGACATGACACTGGAACCAGCTGGGAACATAGACAAAGAAGTCAGTTATGTATTTCATCAGTAGGTAGGCTTCCATCACAAGATTAATTTAAGCATAATTAATAGAAAAAAATGCTTTCTTCTAAAAACAGCGCCACATTTGTCCACAGGTGATGTGTAGTACTGCAGGTCATCGCCGTTCATTTCACTGGAGCTGAGTTCCAATAGAACCGAGCTGTAATTTGCAATGTCACTATTTCTCTTACACTATAATACATGTCCGATGAAACCAGTTCATACGTTTTTTTGTCACTTTACTACTTTATTATGTAAATTGCTTTGTGTCATCCTATTTGAAAAGTGAGATGTATTGGAAAGTGTTAATTTAAAGGTTTGAGCTTGTTTCGACCACTTATATATTCTTAGTTTGTGTTCATTTAGGTTTTTTGGGGGGAAGGGAGGAGGCACCAGAGGTACCAGGACAAGTCCAACAGGACATGAGGAAGGCCAGTGCACCATCTTAGTTAACCGCCTGTATACAGATGCTTCTCACAAAATTAGAATATCATCAAAAAGTTAATTTATTGCCACCTGGTAGCACCGCTATGGGGGAATGGAAAATCGGCCATCATCAAGAGATTGGCTAACATGGACATCCAATTCAATACAAGTAAGAAGCCCAAATGTTAATGATGTTAATGATTATCAAAAATAAAAAGAAAGATCTACAACTACCGGTAACTCTTTTTGTCAGAGCATTTGGCATCTTACCCAGCATTCGAAGACGCCCAATCTTGTCCATCAGTAGGGCGGAGACAATATTGCCAGGTAAAACCGCCAAAGTCCCCAAGAAACTCACAAAGTAGATCATGTAAGCATTATTAATGTCATCACTAAAGTCGAGCTGGCATCCCTCCTTGCTGTGCAGGAACGTGCTGTTAATAATCCGACTATTGATGAACTTATAGTCAAACAGGTCTGAAAATCAAGAGCAACAGTGATTATTACAGGGATGGAGTGCGTTTTAAAGCAGTTATATTCTTGTACATAGGGGCAGTATTATAGTAGTTATATTCTTGTACATAGGGGCAGTATTATAGTAGCTATATTCTTGTACATATGATCAGTATTATAGTAGTTATATTCTTGTACATAGGGAGCAGTATTATAGTAGCTATATTCTTGTACATAGAAGCAGTATTATAGTAGTTATATTCTTGTACATAAGGGCAGTATTATAGTAGTTATATTCTTATACATAGGAGCAGTATTATAGTAGTTATATTCTTGTACATAGGAGCAGTATTATAGTAGTTATATTCTTGTACATAGGGGCAGTATTATAGTAGTTATATTCTTGTACATAGGAGCAATATTATAGTAGCTATATTCTTGTACATAGGGGCAGTATTATAGTAGTTATATTCTTATACATAGGAGCAGTATTATAGTAGTTATATTCTTGTACATAGGGGGCATTATTATAGTAGTTATATTCTTGTACATAAGGGCAGCATTATAGTAGCTATATTCTTGTACATAGGGGCCAGTATTATAGTAGTTATATTCTTGTACATAGGGAGCAGTATTATAGTAGTTATATTCTTATACATAGGAGCAGTATTCTAGTAGTTATATTCTTGTACATAGGAGCAGTATTATAGTCGTTATATTCTTGTACATAGGAGCAATATTATAGTAGTTATATTCTTGTACATAGGAGCAGTATTATAGTTATATTCTTGTACATAGGGGGCATTATTATAGTAGTTATATTCTTGTACATAGGGGCAGCATTATAGTAGTTATATTCTTGTACATAGAGGCAGGTATTATAGTAGTTATATTATTGTACATAGGAAGCAGTATTATAGTAGTTATATTATTGTACATAGGGAGCAGTATTATAGTAGTTATATTCTTGTACATAGGAGCAGTGTTGTGAATTCCGCTCTTGGGCTCCCTCCGGTGGTTGTAAGTGGCACTTTTGTGAGTTCTGCTCTTGGGCTCCCTCCGGTGGTTTTAAGTGGTATGGCTGCTCCTTGGATTTAGCAGTCTGCAGCTGCTTCCACTGATTGTCTTTCTGCTCGGCTATTTATGCCTGGCTCTCTCTTCAGCCAGTGCCACTTGTCAATGGTTCCTGGTTGGATTCACATCTCTTTGGATTTCCCTGTTATCCTGACCAGTTCAGCAAAGCTAAGTCCTTGTTTGCTCTTTTCTGTCCACAGGTTGTGGACATATCCGTTCTGTGCGTTCTATGTTTGTCCAGCTTGTCAGTATGAATTAATTCTGTGTAGCTGGAAGCTCTGGGAAGCAGATTTACCCTCCACACCTTTAGTCAGGTATGGAGATTTTTGTAAACTCTGTGTGGATTTTTTGTAGTGTTTTATACTGACCGCACAGTATTCCATCCTGTCCTATCTATCTAGCTAGACTGGCCTCCTGTGCTCATCCTGGTTTCATTCTGTGTATGTCTTTTCCCTCTCCACTCACAGTCATTACTTGTGGGGGGCTATCTATCCTTTGGGGATTTTTTCTGAGGCAAGATAGTTTTCCTGTTTCTATCTTTAGGGGTAGTTAGTTCTCAGGCTGTGACGAGGTGCCTAGGGAGTGTCAGGAGCATCCCACGGCTACTTCTAGTGTTGTGTTGAGCTTAGGGACTGCGGTCAGTACAGGTACCACTTCCTTCAGAGCTCGTCCCGTGTTGCTCCTAAACCACCAGATCATAACAGAGCAGTATTATAGTAGTTATATTCTTGTACATAGGAGCAATATTATAGTAGTTATATTCTTGTACATAGGAGCAGTATTATAGTAGTTATATTCTTGTACATAGGGGCCAGTATTATAGTAGTTATATTCTTGTACATAAGGAGCAGTATTATAGTAGTTATATTTTTGTACATAGGAACAGTATTATAGTAGTTATATTCTTGTACATAGGGGGTATTATTATAGTAGTTATACTCTTGTACATTGGGGCAGCATTATAGTAGCTATATTCTTGTACATAGGGGCCAGTATTATAGTAGTTATATTCTTTTACATAGGGAGCAGTATTATAGTAGTTATATTCTTGTACATAGGGGCAGTATTATAGTAGTTATATTCTTGTACATGGGGCAGTATTATAGTAGTTACCGTATATTCTTGTACATAGGGGGCAGTATTATAGCAGTTATTGGGATATACGGCCTCCTCTGAGAGAAAATAGGGTTCTGTATGAACTTTTTCACTGGTTAATTTTTATTACAATATTTTTTAAACATTGTTTGCCGAGAGTATGCATATTTGTGTATTTACATGTACAGCTTTTTAACTGCAAAGAAACACCAGAAGCGTCTTGAGAAATGAGATTTATCACCTGTGTTGTAGAACATAGTGGAGATAAATGTGCAGTTCTTGAAGAAGGTGTTACTGGATGTGATATCTTCAAAGTAACAGTCTTTGAATAAAGAATCTTCAAATATAACAGACTTCAGCTTCAGTCCGATGAATCTTTTGAGACAAAAACAAGAGGTGTAATTATTTTAGGTCTCGGTATAAAGTCTACAAGAAAAGGTCGGAAATATCAGAAGTAAAGCATTCCAGTTCTGACCTTCCCAAGAATAACAAAATAATATTGCCTAGCTTGTGCTGAAGGACAGACCTCTGCAGATGTCACTTGGTGACCTGTAGCAAAAGTACTAAAGTTCCACCTCTTTTCTGTGTTTTGATGTTTATGCACCTTAGTACATGAAGAACGAGAGCATTGCTTTCTCTTACTTGTCGTTTTGGTATTCGCCATTTTTGTGGACTTGGTTTTCGAGAGTGAAATTAAAGTTGAAGCTGATCACCCTCTCATTGGAGAAATATTTGGTGCGGGAGGCGTAGTCTATGTTCTGAAGGTGTTTGATCATGTCTGGGAACCAAACCGTCAGTCCATAGTAGCTGAAGAAAAGAACAAAGAGAAGTGTTAAAAAGAAAAATAATCACCTCTGCCTTCCAGAAGTACAGAAACCCTGATCTAATTTTAGTAGATTCCTCTACGAGAATGACTGGTATTCTCACTCACCAGTCCATGGAAGTCCAAGTGTTGCATACTAATGTCCACCAAGTACCAAGTGCTGGTGAGAGAAGCCAAGAGTTTTTGAGGTTGAGATATGGACAAGCGTAAACAACTTAGTTTGAAATGAATAGGTGAGGGATGAGAACGACGTGCTATCAGCTGTAGTTTTACAATGTTTGGAGCTCTGGGATACGTCCTCTATCTGAAGTTTCAGAAGAGATTTTCATTTACAATCACCACGTCTTCTATCAAAAAGGCTTTCGGATTTTTGTGGGATCAAATGGAAATTGGGAGTCATGTTTCTGGGGTGGAGTTATTCTGAGAGGAGATATTCTAAGGAGGGGGTTATTTTAGGTTGGCGTCATTCTAGAGTGATGGGACATGGGGTGGCGCTACTTACAAGAAGAGTGGAATTATTCCATGATGGAATTTTTCTAGCTCTCCAAAAGGGGAATTTATCCAGCATCAAAGGGAAGTAGTGAAAACTTAGCCTTTCACCATATATGATAAAAGAAAGTGGGAGAATGTGCATTTAAAAAAAAAAAACAACCTTGCATGTTTCGGGTAGAAAAACACTTAACCATAGCTGCAGCATAAGCATTATGTTTGTGTTTTTAATATGCGTAAATTCTTCCAATTGTTTTTTATCCTATATGATTAAAGGCTCAGTTTAAAATACTTCCTTTTCTTGGAGGACATCTCCTTTTGGACCATTGAGAGCAATTTGACCTGGAAGCCAGACATGTTCATATGTGCACCACACCCAGACCACAAACTGTCTACCATGGAGGTTTCCTGGGATACTTACAGTTGAAACCAGAAGTTTCCATACACTATATAAAAAGACACATCTGCATGTTTTTCTTAATATCTGACATGAAATCAGAATAAACCTTTCCCGTTTTAGGTCATTTAGGATTCCCATAATTATTAATATCTGCCAAATGCCAGAATAATGAGAGAGAGAATGTTTTAAGGCATTTTTATTACTTACCGCAAAGTCAAAAGTTTCCATACATTTCATTAGTATTTGCCACCATTGCCCTTAAACTGAATGACTTGGGTCAAACGTTTGGATTTCCTTCCACAAGCCTCTCACAATAGTTGGTCGGAATTTGGGCCCATTCATCCTGACAAAACTGGTGTAACCGATCCAGGTTTGTAGGTCGCCTTGCTCGCACCTGCTGTTTCAGCTTTGTTCATAAATTTTCAATAGGATTGAGATCAGGGCTTTGTGATGGCCGCTCCAAAACATTGACTTTGTTATCCTTAAGCCACTTGGTTACCATTTTGGCAGTATGCTTCGGGTCATTGTCCATTTGGAACACCCGTTTCCTCCCAAGCTTTAACTTCCTGGCTGATGTCTTGCAATGTTGCTTCAGTACTGCCACATAATCATCTTTTCGCATCATGCCATTTATTTTGTGAAATTCACCAGTCCCTCCCGCAGCAAAACAACCCCACAACATGATGCTGCTACCCCCATGTTTTCACAGTTGGGATGGTGTTCTTAGGCTCATTATACCCAAAATGTTCAATTTTAGTTTCATCAGACCACAGGACATGTCTCCAAAAATTAAGGTCTTAGTTCCTGTGTGCATTTGCAAACATTAGTCTGGCTTTTTTAGGGTTTTTTTTTTTTTGAGTAATGGCTTCTTCTTGACACAATCATACCAGCTTCCGCCATTATCTTGGCAAGCTCTTTTGCTTTTGTCCTTGGGTTGATATGCACATGTTGGACCAAAGGACATTCATCTCTGGGACAGAGAACCAGAGCAGTATGATGGCTGGATATTCCCATCTTGTTTGTACTTGCGTATATTTGTTTGTACAGATGAAAGCGGCGCCTTCAGGTATCTTGAAATTGTACCCAAGGATGAGCAAGACTTGTGCAAGTCCACAATTCTTTTCCTGATATCTTGGCTGATTTATTTAGACTTCCCTATGAAGCTACACAAAGAAGCAGTGTGTTTCAGGTGTGCATTAAAGGGAACCTGTCACCCCCAAAATCGAAGGTGAGCTAAGCCCACCGGCATCAGGGGCTTTTATACAGCATTCTGTAATGCTGTAGGTAAGCCCCCGATGTATCCTGAAAGATGAGAAAAAGAAGTTAGATTATACTCCCCTGGGCAGGCGGTTTGAGCCGATAGGCGTCGCGGTCCAGTCCGGGGCCTCCCATCTTCTTAGGACGACGTCCTCTTCTTGTCTTCATGCTGTGGCTCCGGCGCAGGCGTACTTTGTCTGCCCTGTTGAGGGCAGAGCAAAGTACTGCTGTGCGCAGGCGCCGGGCCTCTCTGACCTTTCCCGGCGCACTGCCGTACTTTGCTCTGCCCTCAACAGGGCAGACAAAGTACGCCTGCACCAGAGCCGCAGCATGAAGACAAGAAGAGGACGTCATCATAAGAAGATGGGAGGCCCCGGACTGGACCGCGACGCCGATCGGACCGGACTGCAGTGGGACCGCCCCTGGGTGAGTATAATCTAACCTCTTTTTCTCATCTTTCCGGATACATCGGGGACTTAACTACAGCATTACATAATGCTGTAGATAAGCCCCTGATGCCAGTGGGCTTACCTCACCCTTGATTTTGGGGGTGACCGGTTTCTTTTAAAATACATCCTCAGGTGTGTCTCTAATTAACTCAGAAGCTTCCAAACACATGACATCACCATATGGGTGGTCAAGAATAGTTTAAAGGCATAATAATCTTAGTGTATGTAAACTTTTCACTTTGCAGTAAGTAATAAAATGATTAAAACATTTTCCCTCTCTAATTATTCTGGTATTTGGCAAATATTAATAATTCTGGCAATCCTAATTGACCTAAAATGGGAAAGGTTTATTCTGATTTCATGTCAGATATTGAGAAAAACATTCATATGTCTACGTAAAACGTCATACGTAAAACGTAGTGTATGGAAACTTCTGGTTTCAACTGTATCTCTAACACATAAGTAGTGAGCTGAATTCCCACTTTTTCTGTTTTTATTTATATTTTTCTAGGTTGGATTTATTTTAGAAATGGGTAATTCTAGGCTGGAGTTATTATAGTGGTAGAGTTAATCTAGGGTGCAGTTATTCTAGGCATGGAGAATTCTCCATAGGAGCTGTCATAGAATAGCTTTATTCTAGAGTGAAGTTCTAGGCTAGAGCTATGCAAGACAGGAGTTGAAGTTGTCCAGAGTTATTCTAGAGTGGATGTATCAGAGTGGAGTTGTTCTAGAGTGGAGGTATTTTAGAGTGGAGTTATTCTACAGTGGAGGTATTCTCTGGAAGAATTCTTCTATTCTGGAGTTATTATAAAGGTGGAGCTACTTCAAGGAGGATTAATTCTAGAATGGAGTCATTGGGGCACAGTTTTATAAGAATAGTTTTATTCAATGTCGGAATTATTACAGTATGGAGATATCCAAGGGTGAACTCATTCTAGGTAACATAAGTTCTTACTTTTGACAGTTCAAGGATGGACAGAAATGATGACTAAATGGTGTAATTAGGATGCTCACAAAAACTGCCACTCATTAAATAAAATGACTACAAATAAGGTGGAGTCATTCCTACTTTCCCAGGTGGTAGGTGTAACTATACCCGAAATGAGAAGCAGGGGAGAGTTTCGTTAGTTCCTATTATAGATGATATAGGCTACTAGTAGGCTACTACTGGCAGTGGGTGTTGGCTTAGACCATGTTCTAACGCTGCTGGGTTCGTAGCCTTATACGTCACCATAGGTCTCCCTTTAATAACATTATAACAATAAATAGCCTCTTTAATGATGTGTTCTGTGTTGTCCCCTTGATATCAATAAGCGTCTCACTTTCTGATTCATCGTTCAGTTCCGTCCTTCCAAATATCGTCTTTATAGAGGAAGCACTAACTGCACAAGACGTAATTGTACATTCTCCACTCTCGTTATCTCTCCCGAAGTCGATCCACCGGCCTATAACTACATTAGGAAATCATTTCTGCCTCCTTTAATGTGCAGCCAAGGAATGGCAAGTGGTGACAGGGAACATGGCGTCTTAATTACCTCCCTAACAGCTTTGATTAATAGTTATCGGGGGGAATCAATCTGGAAGCCTCAGTCCTGCAAATCCAGACATAAACCAAGATACTTTATAATGCCCCTTGTGTAGAAGACTGCAATGCCAAGCTAAATAATTATTTTCACTAAGTTATGCCCTTTCTCACAAATAATACTTTTTGTGTATACAGCACCGTGGAGATCCATGTGTCTCCCATAGTCATGTGTTTCACACTCTATCCTATTTTTTGTAAGTTAGCAAGACCCAAACAGGCAAGCAAGGGCAGATGGAAGGGCGTAACATGCAACTATTGAGGATGTGTTTTCATGCAGACTTATCCTGTAGGTACCCTGTATGGATGGTTGAAAGACCTATAGGTTTCGGCAGGATGCCTTGCCACCATCTGAAAACCCAACATCCTACCCTCTCCATGAATTGTCTGATTAACGGGGCCATGGAACTGTGGTGAGCAATGCATCCCTTTTAAGGATCCAGGAATGCCCATAAAACATCCCTTTTGTGGCAGAATTTGCAAAAGCCCTGTCTTTTTTTAACTCTCAAAGTAGAATTGTCCCAGCAAAATCGAGGGCTATATAAGCTCCTTGTACCTAGTACTGCTGTGCACGGCAAAGCGATCACCTTACTAGTGAATGTGCCTGGTACCACAGTTCACAACAATGTGGTCGCATTACTAGTGAATGTACCTGGTACTGCAGTTCACAACAATGTGGTCGCATTACTAGTGAATGTACCTGGTACTGCTATTCACAACAACATGGTCATCTTACTAGTGATTGTACTTGGCACTGCTGTTCACAACAACACGGTCACCTTAGCAGTGATTGTACCTGGTACTACTGTTTACAAAAATGCGGTCACCTTACTTGTGATTGTACCTGATACTGCTGTTCACGATAACACAGTCACCTTAGTGATTTTACCTGGTACTGCTGTTCACAACAACGCGATCACCTTACTATTGAATGTACCTGGTACTGCTGTTCACAACAACATGGTCACTTTACTAGTGATTGTACCTGGTATTGTTGTTCATGACAATGCAGTCACCTTAGTAGTGATTGTACCTGTTAGTGTTGTTCACGACAACGCGGTCACCTTACTAGAGATTGTACCTGATACTACAGTTCACAACAATGCGGTCACCTTACAAGTGATTGTACCTGGTACTGCTGTGCACGGCAAAGCGATCACCTTACTAGTGAATGTACCTGGTACCACAGTTCACAACAATGTGGTCGCATTACTAGTGAATGTACCTGGTACTGCAGTTCACAACAACGTGGTTACCTTACTAGTGATTGTTCCTGGTACTGCTGTTCACAACAACACGGTCATCTTACTAGTGATTGTACTTGGCACTGCTATTCACAACAACACGGTCACCTTAGCAGTGATTGTACCTGGTACTACTGTTTACAACAATGCGATCACCTTACTTGTGATTGTACCTGATACTGCTGTTCACAATAACACAGTCACCTTAGTGATTTTACCTGGTACTGCTGTTCACAACAACGCGATCACCTTACTGTTGAATGTATCTGGTACTGCTGTTCACAACAACGCGATCACCTTACTATTGAATGTACCTGGTACTGCTGTTCACAACAACATGGTCACCTTACTAGTGATTGTACCTGGTATTGTTGTTCACGACAATGCAGTCACCTTAGTAGTGATTGTACCTGTTACTGTTGTTCACGACAACGCGGTCACCTTACAAGTGATTGTACCTGGTACTGCTGTTCATAATGCGGTTACCTCACTAGTGATTGTACCTGGTACTGCTGTTCACAATAAAGCAATCACATTAGTACTGTTTGTAGCTGGTACTGCTGTTCACAAGAACATGGTCACCTCACTAGTGATTGTACCTGGTACTGCTGTTCACGACAATGCGGTCACCTTAGTAGTGATTGTACCTGGTACTGCTGTTCACAACAACGCGGTAATCTTAGTAGTGATTGTATCTGGATTGTACCTGGTACTACTGTTCACAACAATGCGGTCATCTTAGTAGTGTTTGTGTTGTGAATTCTGTGGCAGAGTTCACTCCTGTGGTCACAAGTGGTACTTCGGCTGATTCTCTCTGGGATCTTCCGTTTGTGGAGGAAAGTGGTACTGCAGCTTCTGAGTTTCCTCCCTCAGGTGATCTGGTGAGCTCGTTAGCTTCTTCTCTACTTAACTCCACCTGATGCTTTGATCTATGCTTCCTGTCAATGTTTCAGTGTGGGACTTGTTTTTTCCCTGGATCATTCCTGTGGCCTGCTGCTCTGCAAAGCTAAGTTTTGCTTATGTTATTTTGTTGCTATTTTTCTGTCCAGCTTGCTTTATTGGTTTTTCTCACCTGCTGGAAGCTCTGAGACGCAGAGGGACCACCTCCGTACCGTTGGTCGGTGCGGAGGGTCTTTTTGTCCCCTCTGCGTGGTTTTTTATAGGTTTTTGTGCTGACCGCAAAGTTATCTTCCCTATCCTCGTTCTGTTCAGCTAGTCGGGCCTCACTTTGCTAAATCTGTTTCATCTCTATGTTTGTGTTTTCATCTTACTCACAGTCATTATATGTGGGGGGCTGCCTTTTCCTTTGGGGAATTTCTCTGAGGCAAGGTAGGCTTATTTTTCTATCTTCAGGATTAGCTAGTTTCTCAGGCTGTGACGAGGCGCCTAGGTTCTGGTCAGGAGCGCTCCATGGCTACCTTTAGTGTGGTTTGATAGGCTTAGGGATTGCGGTCTGCAGAGTTCCCACGTCTCAGAGCTCGTTCTATTATTTTGGGTTATTGTCAGTTCACTGGATGTGCTCTGACCTCCATGTCCATTGTGATTCTGAATTGCCTTTCATAACATGTTTGTATCTGGATTGTACCTGGTACTGCTGTTCACAACAACACGATCACCTTACTGGTGATTGTACCTGGTACTGCTGTTCACAACAACACGATCGCCTTACTAGTCATTGTACCTTGTACTGCTGTTCACAACAATGCGGTCCTCTTAGTAGTGATTGTACCTGGTACTACAGTTCACAACAACATGATCACCTTAGTAGTGATTGTATTTGGTACTATAGTTCACAACAACGCGGTCACCTTACTAGTGATTGTACCTGTTACTAATGTTCACAATAACACAATCACCTTAGTATTGATTGTACCTGTTACTAATGTTCACAATAACGCAATCACATTAGTAGTTACTGTACCTGGTACTGCTGTTCACGACAACACAGTCACCTTACTGGTGATTGTACCTGGTACTGCTGTTCACAACAACACGGTCACCTTAGCAATGCTTGTACCTGGTACGGCTGTTCACAACAACGCGGTCACCATAGAAGTGATTGTACCTGGTACTGCTGTTCACAACAGCGCGGTCATCTTAGTAGTGAATTTATCTGGATTGTACCTAGTACTGCTGTTTATAACAACACGATCACCTTACTGGTGATTGTACCTGGTACTGGTGTTCACAACAACACGATCACCTTACTAGTGATTGTACCTGGTACTGCTGTTCACAACAACGCGGTCACCTTAGTAATGATTGTACCTGGTATGGCTGTTCACAACAACGCGGTCACCATAGTAGTGATTGTACCTGGTACTGCTGTTCACAACAGTGCGGTCATCTTAGTAGTGATTGTATCTGGATTGTACCTAGTACTGCTGTTCACAACAACACGATCACCTTACTGGTGATTGTACCTGGTACTGCTGTTCACAACAACACAATCACCTTAGTAGTGACCGTAAATGGTACTGCTGTTCACGACAATACAGTCACCTTAGTAGATATTGTACCTGGTACTGCTGTTCACAACACCACGATCTCCTTACTGGTGATTGTACCTGGCACTGGTGTTCACAACAACACGATCACCTTACTAGTGATTGTACCTGGTACTGCTGTTCACAACAACACGGTCACCTTAGTAATGATTGTACCTGGTACATCTGTTCACAACAACGCGGTCACCATAGTAGTGATTATACCTGGTAGTGCTGTTCACAAAAGCGCGGTCATCTTAGTAGTGATTGTATCTGGATTGTACCTAGTACTGCTGTTTACAACAACATGATCTCCTTACTAGTGATTGTACCTGGTACTTCTGTTCACGGCAACGCGGTCACCTTAGTAGTGATTGTACCTGGTACTGCTGTTCACAACAACATGATCACCTTAGTAGTGATTGTACCTGGTAATGCTGTTCACAACAAAGAGGTCACCGTACTAATGAATGTACCTAGCACTGCACTTCATAGCATCTTAATCATTTTACTAGTGACTGTACCTGGTATTGCATTTCATGCCAACTCAGTTACCTTCCTTGTGATTGTGACTAGTACTGCAGTTTACAGAAACGTGGTTGCATTCCTGGCAACTCTACCTGGCACTGTAGTTTTCAGCAACTCGATCAAATTCCTAGTGACTTTTGTAGTGATTGTACCTGGCACTGCAGTTCACAGCATCTTACTGAATTTCCTAGTTACTGTACCTGGCACTGCAGTTCACAGCATCTTAATCACTTTTTTAGTGACCGAAACTGGTCATGATACAGGAAAGATATATATCTTGGTACCGTGTTAGCCAGTAGATACAAAAATATTTAGAATTGAGAGTCCTCAGTGGTTGATACCTTTTAATGTTGATTAAAAGGTATCAACCACTGAGGACTCTCTGTTCTAAATATTTTTCGTACCTGGTCATGCAATTCACAGAATCTTAATTACTTTCCTAGTGACCATACCTGGCACTGCAGTTTGCAACATCTTAATCACACTTCTAGTAACTGTACCTGGTACTCCAGTTCATAGCATCTTAACTTACTAGTGACCGTACCTGGCACTGCAGTTCACAGCATCTTAATCACATTCTTAGGGGCCGTACCTGGTACAGCAGTTCATAGCATCTTAATCCCTTTCCTAGTGACTGTCCTGTTACTGCAGTTGACGGCATCTTTATGACTTTCATAGTGACTGTTCCTGGTACTACAGTTCATAGCATCTTAATCATTGTCCTAGTGACTGTACCTGGTACTGCAGTTCACAGTATCTTAATCACACTCCTAGTGACTGTACTTGTGTGGAGACATGGGGGTCGGTGGTCACCCAGGTCCGCTAGCCGAAACTGCAGGGACCAGAGATCGTCCCGCTAAACGCCCACTCTCCCTTTAGCGTGGGCATAACGCTACTCAGACAACATAGGGTGAGGGTAAAACAGTGTGGCAATACTTTATTGAATAACAAAACAGGAAAATAACACATAGAACAGTCCCAACAAAATACCCCAAGATGGTTCACATTAGAGTCTCACCCTTCCGCTGACTCTGTCACTTCAGAGCTCCCAGGGTCGACTACCCCACCTGTGGCACACACACAGAGAGGAGGTAACAACAAGCTTAGGAAGATGAAGGTCCATTGAGGTACAAAGCCAGTTGACCTGAGGGTCACAACCTGGCTTCTCCGAACATCACCATGGAACCAGGCGACTGGCTTTCACCAAACATATCCATGGTTCAGCGATGGTCAGTGGAGCAGATCTGTATTCTTCCAACCGGGGCCAGGGCCCCTAGGTTGTTTCCTGTAGAATAATAGATCCGTGTCCCTCATGATGGGGCCATGATATATTGGCAGCAATCCTGTAGGGTCCCCTGGATGTTTGGATGTCTTGGCAGAATCTCTAGCAGTGTCCCTGTCTCTCAGTCTGTCTGTACAGAGGCATGTAACCCATTTCTATATTTAACAAGTGTCCTTCAGTCCAGCATCACAGATAAAGGGAAGAATGGTGAGGACTAGAGATGAGCGAATTTGCTTGGGTTCACTCTTATTTGGCAAGCTATAGCGCTTGCCGAGTATGCTGCAGAGGGAACCCGGCTTTCTGGATCACGCCGGCCGATCAGCTGATCAGCGCCGCAGCTGCATGTGTCGCGGCTGTGTGACAGGCACGACACATCTATAGAGAGCCCAACAAACAGTCTCTCCATACATGTGTCTTGCCTGTCACACAGCTGCGACACATGCAGGCGCCGATCAACTGATCAGCCGGCGCGATCCAGGAAGCCAGGTTCCCTCTGCAGCTTACTCGGCAAGCACTATAGCTTGCCGAATAAGCGGGAACCCGAGCAAATTCGCTCATCTCTAGTGACGACCAAATCACCTTATTTGCTTATGTAATCTATTTGCATAGATTTTCCTCCTCTGTTTTAAAAATCAACAATCTATCTGGGCTACCCAATGCATAATTAGCATATCATTAGTGTGAGGCAGTGACCAGTGTTATATTCTAGGGTCGCTATGTGTCCACCAGGATGCGCACAGAAGCGTATTGAGGCCGCGGGAGTGCATTGCAGTCACAGGCATAGCTGTAATTGCAGTGCAAAATAAAAGTAAGAGTTGGTCTTGGTCAGACTATTTGCTCAAGACAGATTTAACCCCTTCATGACCCCAGCTTTTTTCGGTTTTGCGTTTTCATTTTTTGCTCTCCTCCTTCCCAAAACCATAACGTTTTTATTTTTCTGTCAATATGGCCATGTGAGGGCTTATTTTTTGCGGGACAAGTTGTAATTTTGAACGACATCATTTGTTTTTGCATGTCATGTACTTTAAAACGGGAAAAAATTCCAAGTGCGGTGAAATTGCAAAAAGAAGTGCAATCCCACACTTGTTTTTTGTTTGTTTTTTTGCTAGGTTCACTAAATGCTAAAACTGACCTGCCATTATGATTCTCCAGGTCATTGCGAGTTCATAGACACCAAACATGTCTAGGCTATTTTTTTATCTAAGTGGTAAAAAAAAAATTCTAAACTTTGCTAAAAAAAAAAAAAATATGGCGCAATTTTCCGATACCCGTAGCGTCTCCACTTTTTGTGATCTGGGGTTGGGTGAGGGCTTATTTTTTTAATGCCGAGCTGACGTTTTTAATGATACTATTTTGGTGCAGATATGTTCTTTTGATCGCCCGTTATTGCATTTTAATGCAATGTCGTGGCGACCAATAAAACGTAATTCTGGCATTTCAAATGTTTTTCTTGCTGCGCCGTTTAGCGGTCAGGTTAATCCTTTGTTTATTGATAGATCGGGCGATTCTGAACGCGGCGATACTGTGTATATTTGATTTTTTTTTATTGTTTTATTTTGAATGGGGCAAAAGGGGGGTGATTTAAACTTATATATTTTTAATTTTTTTTCTTATTTTTTAAAACATTTTTTTTTTACTTTTGCCATGCTTCAATAGCCTCCATGGGACGCTAGAAGCTGGCATAGCCTTATCAGATCGCTTCTATGTAGTAGAGTTGCAGCATTGCTATGAGCGCCGACCACAGGGTGGCGCTCACAGCAATCCGGCATCAACAACCTTAGAGGTCTTCAAAAGACCTCTGGTTGTCATGCCCACACATCTCTGACCCCCGATCACATGATGGGGTCAGCGATGTGCTCATTTCCGGCCCGATGGCCGGAAGCACAAGTTAAATGCCGCTGTCAGCATTTGACAGCAGCATTTAACTAGTTATTAGCAGTGGGTGGATCGCGATTCCACCCGACACTATTGCAGGCACATGTCAGCTGTACAAAACAGCTGACATGTCACCGCCAGAGCCCACATCAAAGCAGGGGATCTGACCTTGGACGTACTATTCCGTCTGAGGACAGAAAGGGGTTAAGAAAACCCGCCATGGGCTTTTATTTTCGAAGCGGACAACAGGATGGCAGTGGGGTGGTCCGTTTCCTCCTGGCCAGGTCTTACACGTGACTTATGGCCACAGGTTCCTTGTAAAAACCCTGCAGCAATAGGTTGGGTATGTCAGTCTTGGTTTTGCAAACGTGCAGAGCAGGAGGCTCTGCAAAGCTTCAGCCTGTGTGAAGTAACATGGAGCCTAGCGGAGCCGAGAGGCCTGGTACCCCTCAGCGTGACACGGCGATGTAGTCGACCACGGCAACAGGTCTCGCTTGCAGACTGTCTTGTTTCCCAGCTGCGATCCTGAGGATACCTTTTGTGTTCCAGCTGTAAGTTTCTTTAGACATTAAAAGACATTTGTTTTGAACTTTTCTGTGGTCACTGCCTCTGTCACACTGCACCAACCCCGCTGCACTAAACTAGTCATCAAGGATGACTTCAGCAACTTGGTTAAATTCCTAGTGACTGTACATGATACTGTAGTTCACAGAATTTAAATCCCTTTCCTAGTTACTGTACCTGGTACTGCAGTTCACAGCATCTTAATCCCTTTCCTAGTAACCATACCTGATACTGCAGTTCGCAGCATCTTAATCACTCTCCTAGTTACTGTACCTGGTACTGCAGTTCACAGCATCTTAATCCCTTTCCTAGTGACTGTACCTGGTACTGCAGTTCACAGCAGCTTGGTTTCATTCTGGTCAATGACAATGAGTGAGATTACAGTGTCAGACCTAGATTGCAGTGGGACCCAGAGCAAAATCTTGTAATGGGGCCGTGCCTTCGTGGTGCCCTATACACTCAGTTATCGGTGCCATGAATCAGACATGCTTTATTATTGCACCCCTTACTCGGGTGCCTACAGTCATCACCTAGATGGCAAACGCAACTTTTCAATACTTTTGCCTGTGCCCTTGCCAAAAGTGCGCACTGCCCTGCTTCTGATCGATAAGCAGGTGTAATAAATTATTGACAACTAAGGCCCTCCTAGCCCTAATGAAGCTACTATCTCCAGTCTCGTCAGAAGTGAAGGAAGACAGTCGTTCCCACAACGGTTGCCATGACGATAATAAATTCACAAAGCTGATATTAGTAAATGCAAGCAGATTGGTAAAAATCAACAGAAACACCAGAAAATTCCTGAACCCAAAATCCCAGACTTCCCCTTAATTCCACTGCAACATGACAAACCTACCTGAAAGACATGGTGAACCAAACCGCCATCATCATAAGCGTGACGCGCTTGTATTCTGGGGCAAAGCACTGCTGGAAATTAGCCCAAACCTGCAAAAGAGAAAATCATGGCGGTCAGAAAATTCTCCAAAATAAAAACAAATCAAATGCAAAAATAAAAACAAATTAAACATTCAAGAGTATATAAAACTGAAACATACAGTATATTTTGTCTATACAATAGGGTCAAATTTTTCTGGCAATGACACTGAATTTAGTGATCTGCTATTATAGTCCTCCGCTGATGCTTACATCAAAACAATTCCTCACATCTTCCTCTGATGCTTTCATTAGAGGAATTCTTTATATTCTCTGATTCTTTTATCTGAACTAATCTTCACATTCCCATCCCATCCAATCATCAGAATGATTCCTTACATTGTCCCCTTTATTCTTTTATCAGAATAATTCTTCAAATCCCCCTCATATCCTTTCAATATAACGATTCATCACTTTCTTGCTTGATACTTTATTCAGAATGATTCTTCAAACCCTCATCTACTCCTGCCATCAGATTAGTTTTTCACATCCTCCTTGAATCCTTCTATCAGAACAATTCTTCACATCTTCATCTGATTCTTTACTTAGAAAGATTCTCCACATCCTTAGAACAATTCTTCACATTTATTGATCTTTTTCATCAGATCGATTTTTTTACAGTGGCATGTAAAAGTTTGGGTACCCTTTGTCAAAATTATTGTTATTGTGAACAGTTAAGCAACTTGAAGATGAAATGTTCTCTAAAAGGCCTAAAGTTTAAGATAACGCATTTCCTTTATATTTTAGGAAATATATATACAGTGGGGCAAAAAAGTATTTAGTCAGTAAGCAATAGTGCAAGTTCCACCACTTAAAAAGATGAGCGGCGTCTGTAATTTACATCATAGGTAGACCTCAACTATGGGAGACAAACTGAGAAAAAAAAATCCAGAAAATCACATTGTCTGTTTTTTTTAACATTTTATTTGCATATTATGGTGGAAAATAAGTATTTGGTCAGAAACAAACAATCAAGATTTCTGGCTCTCACAGACCTGTAACTTCTTCTTTAAGAGTCTCCTCTTTCCTCCACTCATTACCTGTAGTAATGGCACCTGTTTAAACTTGTTATCAGTATAAAAAGACACCTGTGCACACCCTCAAACAGTTTGACTCCAAACTCCACTATGGTGAAGACCAAAGAGCTGTCAAAGGACACCAGAAACAAAATTGTAGCCCTGCACCAGGCTGGGAAGACTGAATCTGCAATAGCCAACCAGCTTGGAGTGAAGAAATCAACAGTGGGAGCAATAATTAGAAAATGGAAGACATACAAGACCACTGATAATCTCCCTCGATCTGGGGCTCCACGCAAAATCCCACCCAGTGGGGTCAGAATGATCACAAGAACGGTGAGCAAAGATCCCAGAACCACGCGGGGGGACCTAGTGAATGAACTGCAGAGAGCTGGGACCAATGTAACAAGGCCTACCATAAGTAACACACTACGCCACCATGGACTCAGATCCTGCAGTGCCAGACGTGTCCCACTGCTTAAGCCAGTACATGTCCGGGCCCGTCTGAAGTTTGCTAGAGAGCATTTGGATGATCCAGAGGAGTTTTGGGAGAATGTCCTATGGTCTGATGAAACCAAACTGGAACTGTTTGGTAGAAACACAACTTGTCGTGTTTGGAGGAAAAAGAATACTGAGTTGCATCCATCAAACACCATACCTACTGTAAAGCATGGTGGTGGAAACATCATGCTTTGGGGCTGTTTCTCTGCAAAGGGGCCAGGACGACTGATCCGGGTACATGAAAGAATGAATGGGGCCATGTATCGTGAGATTTTGAGTGCAAACCTCCTTCCATCAGCAAGGGCATTGAAGATGAAACGTGGCTGGGTCTTTCAACATGACAATGATCCAAAGCACACCGCCAGGGCAACGAAGGAGTGGCTTTGTAAGAAGCATTTCAAGGTCCTGGAGTGGCCTAGCCAGTCTCCAGATCTCAACCCTATAGAAAACCTTTGGAGGGAGTTGAAAGTCCGTGTTGCCAAGCGAAAAGCCAAAAACATCACTGCTCTAGAGGAGATCTGCATGGAGGAATGGGCCAACATACCAACAACAGTGTGTGGCAACCTTGTGAAGACTTACAGAAAACGTTTGACCTCTGTCTTTGCCAACAAAGGATATATAACAAAGTATTGAGATGAAATTTTGTTTCTGACCAAATACTTATTTTCCACCATAATATGCAAATAAATTGTTAAAAAAACAGACAATGTGATTTTCTGGATTTTTTTTCTCAGTTTGTCTCCCATAGTTGAGGTCTACCTATGATGTAAATTACAGACGCCTCTCATCTTTTTAAGTGGTGGAACTTGCACTATTGCTGACTGACTAAATACTTTTTTGCCCCACTGTATATATATATATATATAATATAAGGCTGAGAGCGTCACTCTGTCCGAAGCCTTTATAGACTGCGCAAGCGCAAGTGCTGGCGCAGTCTGGACCCCACAGAGTGACGCAGCCCAGGAGATCGCGGTATGCGTAAGCACTGAACGCACACCGCAATCTCCAACGGAGAAGCAGGGACGTGCCAAGAGGGTGAGTATAAGCTATATTCACCTGTCCCGTTCCAGCGCTGCGCGTCGCTCCATCTTTCGGGTTCTCTGCCTGTGACGTTCACAGTTCAGTGGGCGCGATGACGCGCTTAATGCGCGCCGCCCTCTGACTGAACAGTCACAGCCAGAGGACCCGGCACACGGAGCGGCACACAGCGCTGGATCAGGGCCAGGTGACTATAGCAAGTGTCGGGGGCCTGAGCTACCGGCGACTCCGGCACCTGACCCACACAGCGCGCCAGTGTCCCCGCCTGCTTAGGCCCCCCCAGCACTCGGCGCCCAGTGACGATAGGTGAGTATGTTATTTTTTTTATATATATATATATATATATATATATCGCAGCAGTATACGGGGCATATACTATGGAGCATCTTATGGGGGCCATAAACCTTTATGGAGCAGTGTACGGGGCATATACTATGGAGCATCTTATGGGGGCCATAAACCATAATGGAGCAGTGTACGGGTCATATACTATGGGGCATCTTGTGGGGGCCATAAACCTTTATGGAGTAGTGTACGGGGCATATACTATGGAGCATCTTATGGGGGCCATAAACCTTTATGGAGCAGTGTACGGGGCATATACTATGGAGCATCTTATGGGGGCCATAAACCTTTATGGAGCAGTGTACAGGTCATATACTTTGGAGCATCTTGTGGGGGCCATAAACCTTTATGGAGCAGTGTACGGGGCATATACTATGGAGCATCTTATGGGGGCCATAAACCATAATGGAGCAGTGTACGGGTCATATACTATGGGGCATCTTGTGGGGGCCATAAACCTTTATGGAGCAGTGTACGGGGCATATACTATGGAGCATCTTATGGGGGCCATAAACCTTTATGGAGCAGTGTATGGGTCATATACTTTGGAGCATCTTGTGGGGGCCATAAACCTTTATGGAGCAGTGTACGGGGCATATACTATGGAGCATCTTATGGGGGCCATCAACCATAATGGAGCAGCATATGAGGCATATACTATGGAGCATCTTATGGGGGCCATCAACCACAATGCAGCATCATACGGAGCATATACTATGGAGCATCTTATGGGGGCCATCAACCATAATGGAGCAGCATATGAGGCATATACTATGGAGCATCTTATGGGGTCATCAACCATAATGGAGCAGCATACTGGGTATATACTATGGAGCAACTTATGGGGGCCATCAACCATAATGGAGCAGCGTATGGGGCATATGGATGGGAGCAGCAAATTACAGAACGGTGGCACAGGATGGCAGCAGCACATGACAGAACGGGAGCGCAGGATGGGAGCAGCACATGACAGAATAGGGCAGCACATGACAGTACGGGGTGCAGGATGACAGCAGCACATGACAGAACGGGGGTGCAGGATGGAAGCAGCACATGACAGAACGGGGGCGCAGGATGGGAGCAGCAAATGACAGGATGGGAGCAGCAAATGACAGAATGGAGGCACAGGTTGGGTGCAGCACATGTCAGATTGGAGGCGCAGGATGGGTGCAGCACATGTCAGAATGGGGGTGCAGGATGGGAGCAGCACATGTCAGAATGGGGGCGCAGGATGGGAGCAGCACATGACAGAATGGGGGCGCAGGATGGGTGCAGCACATGACAGGATGGGGGCGCAGGATGGAGCAGCACATGACAGGATGGGGGCGCAGGATGGAGCAGCTCATGACAGGATGGGGACGCAGGATGGAGCAGCTCATGACAGGATGGGGACGCAGGATGGAGCAGCACATGACAGGATGGGGACGCAGGATGGAGCAGCACATGACAGGATGGGGACGCAGGATGGAGCAGCTCATGACAGGATGAGGACGCAGGATGGAGCAGCACATGACAGGATGGGGACGCAGGATGGAGGAACACATGACAGGATGGGGACGCAGGATGGAGCAGCACATGACAGGATGGGGACGCAGGATGGAGCAGCACATACCAGGATGGAGACTATATACCAATATAAATGCTCGCCACCCGGGCGTAGAACGGGTTCAATAGCTAGTACATATATAGTCATCTTTTACATTTTAAAAATCAGATAAAGGAAAATGGGTAGATGCAAAAGTTTTCGCACCCTGCATGGTTAGTACCTAGTAGCACCTCCTTTCACAAGTATCACAGCTTGTAAACACTTTTTGTAGCCAGACATGGGTCTTTCAATTCTTGTTTGAGGGATTTTCATCCATTCCTCCTTGGAGAATTCTTCCAGTTCTGTGAGAATCCTGGAACACCTATTTTTGGAAAATTTTCCTTGACACATTCATCAGAATGATTCTTCACATCCTCTCCTTACAGGGTCACATATCTCTGAATGTTTTTCTTCAAGCACAAAATTGCCCGAATACTCTCCATTCCAGAAAACTCCACATGTTTGGCATATACAGTTAGGTCCATATAAATTTGGACAGAGACAACATTTTTCTAATTTTGGTTATAGACATTACCACAAAGAATTTTTAACAAAACAATTCAGATGCAGTTGAAGTTCAGACTTTCAGCTTTTATTTGAGGGTATCCACATTAAAATTGGATGAAAGGTTTAGGAGTTTCAGCTCCTTAACATGTGCCATCCTGTTTTTAAAGTGACCAAAAGTAATTGGACAGATTAAATAATTTTAAATAAAATGTAAATTTTTAGTACTTGGCTGAAAACCCTTTGTTGGCAATGACTGCCTGAAGTTTTGAACTCATGGACATCACCAGACACTGTGTTTACTCCTTTTTGATGCTCTGCCAGGCCTACACTGCGGTAGTTTTCAGTTGCTGTTTGTTTGTGGACCTTTCTGTCTGACGTTTAGTCTTTAACAAGTGAAATGCTGCTCAATTGGGTTGAGATCAGGTGACTGACTTGGCCATTGAAGAATATTCCACTTCTTTGCTTTAATAAACTCCTGGGTTGCTTTGGCTTTATGTTTTGGGTCATTGTCCATCTGTAGTATGAAACGACGACCAATCAGTTTGGCTGCATTTGTCTGGATCTGAGCACACAGTATGTCTCTGAATACCTCAGAATTCATTCGGCTTCTTCTGTCCTGTGTCACATCATCAATAAACACTAGTGACCCAGTGCCACTGGCTGCCATGCATGCCCAAGCCATCACACTGCCTCCGCCGTGTTTTACAGATGATGTGGTATGCTTTGGATCATGAGCTGTACCTGCCTTCACCATACTTTTCTCTTTCCATCATTCTGGTAGAGGTTGATCTTGGTTTCATCTGTCCAAAGAATGTTCTTCCAGAACTCTGCTGGCTTTTTTAGATGTTTTTTAGCAAAGTCCAGTCTAGCCTTTTTCTTCTTGATGCTTATGAGTGGCTTGCACCGTGCAGTGAACCCTCTGTATTTACTTTCATACAGTCTTCTCTTTATGGCAGATTTGGATATTGATACGCCTACCTCCTGGAGAGTGTTGTTCACTTGGTTGGCTGTTGTGAAGGGGTTTCTTTTCACCATGGAGATTATTCTGCGATCATCCACCACTGATGTCTTCCGTGGGTGCCCAGGTCTTTTTGCATTGATGAGTTCACCAGTGCTTGCTTTCTTTCTCAGAATGTACCAAACTGTAGATTTTGCCACTCCTAATATTGCAGCAATTTCTCGGATGGTTTTTTTCTGTTTTCGCAGCTTAAGGATGGCTTGTTTCACCTGCATGAAGAGCTCCTTTGACCGCATGTTTACTTCACAGCAAAAACTTCCAAATGCAAGTACCACACCTCAAATCAACTCCAGGTCTTTTATCTGCTTAATTGAGAATGACATAACGCAGGGATTGCCCTCACCTGTCCATGGAATAGCCTTGGAGTCAATTGTCCAATTACTTTTGGTCCCTTTAAAAACAGGGTGTCACATGTTAAGGAGCTGAAACTCCTAAACCCTTCATCCAATTTTAATGTGGATACCCTCAAACGAAAGCTGAAATTCTGAACTTCAATTGCATCTGAATTGATTTGTTTAAAATTCATTGTGGTAATGTCTATATCCAAAATTAGAAAAATGTTGTTTCTGTCCAAATATATATGGACCTAACTGTATATACTGAAAATATGTACAGACACATCAAATGTAAATCTATAGCATAGAGTTAATTTATATAATGATTCATAGCTATATATTTGTCTTTGTAGTAAAAAAAAGTCTTACCTGCTGAGACAAATTCAAAATCCGAATCATCCAGCGCCGGTGCCAATTCCCGGTATCAGACTGGATCTCAACCAGTTCATCCTCTTGTTTAATAGTCTTTATCTGAGTGATCTGCAAGGACAAAGTTGTCCAGTAAGTAATGGTGGTTGGTAATGGCCTAAATTATCCAAAATGTATAGTGTGTTGCCACCAAAAAAGGATCAAAATTGTCTGCAAAAAAATAAAAAAAGTTACGGTATATTCATTCGCCAGCCCTCTACTACCTGCTGCTGATGTCCCGAAATCAGGTATTGTCTGCAGCGGTCACATGTCCCTGTGTTGGGATCTCATTGCTGTAGCACAAAATACACACTGCCTGCAGAACGGGCAGGAGTTGAGGGAGGACGTACTGGGCCACAGGCCTTCAAAGGGATGACGACATCATGACAGGTGTTATGATCCAGTGACCTTGGAGCCGCATGGAACCTTCTCTGGAGTTGGTGTAAACTGTACTGACCGCAAATCCTGAACTTAACACTGCAACTAGAAGTAGCCGTGGGGTGTGCCTAACAAATCCTAGACACCTCGACACAGCCGGAGGACTAAATACCCCTATAGATGGAAATAGGAATTCTACCTTGCCTCAGAGCAGAACCCCAAAGGATAGACAGCCCCCCACAAATATTGACTGTGAGTAGTAGAGGAAAAGACACACGCAGGCAGGAAACAGGATTTAGCAAAAGAGGCCACTCTAGCTAAAATAGGAAAGGATAGGACAGAATACTAAGCGGTCAGTATTAAAATCCTTCCAAAAATATCCACAGCAGAAAATACAAAAAACTCCACCATCTAACTAAAGATGTGGAGCGTATATCTGCAACTCCAGAGAATCCAACAAGACTGAGAAAACACTGACACAGTATAACTGGACAAGAGAAAACAAAAGAATAGCACAGAATTATAAGCACACAGCATGTGTGCCACAGAAACAAAAACCAGACACTTATCTTTGCTGAATTGGCAGCAAGGCAGGAGGAACCAGACAAAGATCCAAAACCTCCCAGAACCATGGACAACTGGCAAGGACTAATGAATCCTGCACACCTAAATACCCCAGTCAGAACTGCAATCAGCAGAAACACCTGACCAGGACTGCAACTCAGGGACAACTGCATTACCACCTACAACCACTGGAGGGATCCCAAAAGCAGAATTCACAACAGACAGGGTTGAGAGGACATACAGGGAGTGGAACAGGGAATAAAGGGGTGTGTTAGTGTAGGCTAAGGGGATTTGAATAGCAGGATAAGGATTGGTCCGTGGAATAGGTAAGGGGGGTAAGGGGTGGAGTTGTGCGGGCCGTTATAAAAGAGAATTGCCATCTTAGTGGGGCAACCATTTTAAGTGCCCCTTCAGAGTTTAAACAAGCTATAGGGTGCATGCGCGATGGAGGTTGAGGTGATTTTACAACAGCTGAGGGATGCCGCTGCTTCAAGGGGCGCAGGCTGGTTACAGGCATCGATTCAAGGCCTGCTGCAAGGAGGGGGGGAACGGGCCCCCTCAGGCCCAACAAGAAGGGAGACGGCCTCGGAGAACTAGGCCTCCGGAGCGCCTGAGCCCTAAGGTTACCCATCGGGCCCCGCGCCATGTAAGGGGCCCCTCACGAGACCCTCCGGCTGTGGTCACAGGCCGTAGGCCTAGAGCGCGTGGACCCGGAGCCGGGAGGAATCCGGAGAATTGGCGGGGCCTGCAGCTGGGGGAGGTGTCGGCCCCCCATCGACCAGAATGGCGATGACGGACAGGGATCCGGTGACAGGTGCGGCTGGTGCCCAACCTGGAAAGGACACAGCTCAGCAGCGGCGGGAAGCGCAGGTACCAGCACGAGGGCCCGCGGCCCGAGCGCCTTTATCCAGGTCCCGACACGAGGAATCCACTCACTCACCGGCGGTGTCAGAGACAGCAGGTCCGAGCGTGGGGTTGGCGGGAACCACTATGGATCGGGCTGCCACGCAGCATTCTGAGGGGTCGCGTCGGGAGGCAGCGGTACAGGCCTCACAGCGCAGAGCGGCTGCTCAGTGGCAGTGGGATAGCTCCGCCCACTCGCTAGCTGCTGCTGCTAGGGAAAACGACAGTGTAATGCATTTGTGGCACAGGAGCAGAGGGGGAGGAATGAAAGGGGCGCACGGGGGATCCACTTAACCCCTGTTGGGAGGGACAGCTTAGTACCCTGGGGGGAAAGGGGGAGTAGTACGGGTCAATGGCCCACATCACCTGGGAGGCCGGTCATACAGGATACAGCCCAATGGGGCGATGCGCAAGCAGATCACGCAGCGGTCGGTCGAGATTGGCTGTTCGGGGCTTCAGAGACAGCGAGTCAACAAGTCACGGATGCTGCTGGGAACACAGCACCCAGGCAGCTAGGTGAGAGGGGATCTTTAATTTCTTTTCAACCGTTGCTAGCTTCTGATGTAAATATGAGGGAGGGTTCATTTGCGGGGGGAGGGGGGATAGTGACGGATTGGGCATTGTTTTACAGGGTTTCAAATATTTGGTTAGACTGTGGGAGTTGGGGAGTGGTCAGGGTGGAATATCGCCCTTGTCCGCATGGTTGGGTAATGTACGGGAAAGGGGACTCGTGGATACAAATAGGGCAATGGATTAATCGAGTTCGGCACCGTGTACCGTTACAAGAAGTTCTGTAGCTAGTGGGGACACCGTGACAGCTGGCGGTGAGGTAGCAGGTCAGGGATCTTCAGTAGGGGATAGCAGGGAAAAGGAAAAAGATGAGGCAGTACGGTTGGATGATGCAGCAAAAGGGGAAGTTTACGTTTGCTTTAAGGGGCCATTGGGGGCTCATTTGAAGCAGGAAGTGAAGGAAAAAATTTGGAAGGGGGAGTATGTAGAAATTTTTTCCTTACTCCCTCTGGAACGTTTTAACTTGGATAGGGGGCGTCGGGACAAGTCTAGGAAGGAGGACGAAGATAAGAGGAGGTTTCGGTTGATTGCCCGCACCTTCTCTAACTGGCTGCAAGCATTTGCGATACTAGCTAGTGTCATTGGGGAGAAGTCGCCTGAAACTTGTTTTCCCCTGTTTTGCTATATGGATACGATCGGTAAGGCATATAGAGTTTATGGGGGACAAGGTTGGCTGCATTACGATGAACAATTCCGCCAACGGAAAGCGGTTCGACCTAGTATTCGGTGGGATCACAAAGACATAGCATTATGGATGAGAGTAACGGCTCCGGGTAGATCAGGGCAAGGTTCGCAGTATTTTCATGGGGGCACCGGAAGGCTCAGGGGCTATCGTACAAGGTGCTATTGATCTTAGGAGAGCAATTAAACACTATTTGTTCCTCCCAATGGGAAGTAATGTTGTTCAAATTGGCTTTTTGATTGGCGTTTTTTGGGGCATTTCGTCTGGGGGAGTTGGTCAGTCCTTCTAGATTCAAAAAAGGGGGATTGCTGAGGCAAGATGTGGATGTGTTTGAGGAAAGATTGGTCATAATCCTGAAGTCCTCTAAGACAGATATTGAAGGAAGGGGTTGTCGGGTGGTGCTTTTTGAGGTGAAGGGTTCCCCTTTATGCCCTTTACATTGTATGCGGAAGTTTTTAATGGGAAAATGGCGGGGGACGTGACAGACATCAGAATGTGAGTATGTAGTGTTTTTTTTTTTTACTTTTTCAATGGTAACCAGGGTAAATATCGGGTTACTAAGCACGGCCCTGCACTTAGTAACCCGATGTTTACCCTGGTTACCCGGGTGCTACAGGGGGACTTCGGCATCGTTGAAGACAGTTTCAACGATACCGAAGTCGTTCCCCTGATCGTTGGTCGCTGGAGAGAGCTGTCTGTGTGACAGCTCCCCAGCGACCACACAACGACTTACCAACGATCACGGCCAGGTCGTATCGCTGGTTGTGATCGTTGGAAAGTTGTTCAGTGTGAAGGTACCTTTAGCAAACTAACAATTACAGACTGATACAGAGGGATGAGGAGGACCCTGCCCTTGCAGGCTTACATTCTACAGGATGGTGGGGAAGGTGACAGTAGGTTGGGGGGTTGCATCAGCTCTGGTGTTGGTGAGGCGGTAGCTCCGGTAGTGGTGAGGAGGCTGCGGGGTCATTACAGGCTGTAAGCTTTCTTGAAGAGATGGATTTTCAAGTTCCGTCTGAAGGATCTGAATGTGGTTGATAGTCGGACGTGTTGGGGCACAGAATTCCAGAGGATGGGGGATATTTGGGAGAAGTCTTGGAGGCGGTTGGATGAGGAGCAAATAAGTGTGGAGGAGAGAAGGAGGTCTTGGGAGGACCGGAGATTACGTGAGGAAAGATATCGGGAGATTAGTTCAGAGATATATGGAGACAGGTTATGGATAGCTTTGTAGGTCAGTATTAGCAATTTGAACTGGAGGGAATGGGAGCCAGTGAAGAGATTTGCAGAGGGGAGAAGCGGAGGAGTAGCGAGGAGAGAGATGAATTAGTCGGACCGCAAAGTTAAGGATGACCTGGAGAGGTGAGAGAAAGTTAGCAGGGAAGCCACAGAAAAAGATGTTGCAGTAGTCAAGGCGGGAGATGATGAGGGCAGGCACAAGCATTTTAGCAGATTGAGGGTTGAGGAAAGGTCAGATTCTGAAAATATTTTTGAGCTGGAGGCGACAGGAGGTGGAAAGAGCTTGAATGAAGGACAAGGCAGAATCAAGAGTTACTCCGAGGCAGCGGACTTCCAGTACAGGGGAAAGAGTGTCTTCAGCATAAAGGTGGTACTGAAATTCATGGGACTTTGAGTTCTTCCAGGCCAAGTATATAGATTGAGAAGAGTAGGGGTCCTAGAACAGAGCCTTTGGGGACTCCAACAGAGAGAGTGTGGGATGAGGAGGTAGAGTGGGAGTGGGAGACACTGAATGTGCGGTTGGAAAGGTATGAGGAGATCCAGGATAGGGCGAGGTCTTTGATGCCAAAGGAAGAGAGGATCTGTAGTAAGAGGCAGTGGTCAACTGTGTCGAAAGCAGAGGACAGGTCTAGAAGGAGGAGTATAGAGTATTGTCCGATAGCTTTGGCTGTAAGTAGGTCGTTAGTAATTTTGGTCAGGGCAGTCTCAGTGGAATGATGGGGATGGAAACCAGATTGTAGATTGTCAAAGAGCAAGTTAGATGAGAGGTGGGAGGAAAGTTCAGCATGGAGGTGCTGCTCCAGGAGTTTGGAAGCAAATGGGAGCAGCGATATTGGACGTTAGCTGGACATAGCGGTTGGGTCAAGGGTTGGCTTTTTAAGGATAGGCGTGATTGTGGCATGTTTGAAAGCAAAAGGGAAGGTACCAGAAGTTAGTGATAGGTTGAAGAGGTGGGTTAGGGATGGGATAAGTGTGGTGGTGAGGTTGGGGAGGAGGTGGGATGGGGTCAAGCGCACAGGTGGTGAGGTGTGGTTTGGAGAGGAGACAATTAAGCTCCCCTTCAGTGATGTCGGAGAGGGAGGTTATGGGGGAAGAGCATTGGTCTGGTATACAAAGGGGTTGTGGTGGCTGAACAATAAAGACTTGCCTTGTTTGGTCGATCTTATTTTTGAAGTGTGTGGCTAAGTCCTCAGCAGAGATGAGGGAGGTTGGAGGGGGCAGTAGTGGGCGGAGGAGGGAGTTAAAAGTTTTGAATAATGGTTTGGGGTTGTAGGGAAGATACGAGGGTTGTGAATAGATGAGATCCCCTTCAAAGAGATTAGATCCCCCCCAAAGGAAATGAGATCTCCACGAATGAACTCTCCACCAAAGAGATGAGATGATGAGGCCACTGATGAGATGATGAGACCACCACCAATGAAATTAGATCTCCACCAATTAAATCCTCGCTAAAAATATGAAATTTCTATCAATGAAATGAGATCTCTACAAATGAAATGAGATCTCGACCGATTGATTGATGATATAGTGATCCTCATTTCTTACGATCATTGGGAAGTCTCAACCTATTTAAAGAAAACCTCTTTAAGTGAGTGCCCTGTAACATGTCTACTTACAGAGAAGACGCTTTCTGGGTGGCCTTTGGCCCGCATGTTGGTGTCGTGAACTTGCTTTAGAACCATCCAAGCTTCATCATGTTTTCCGTTCTGGAAAAGATGTTGAAAAGGGTTAATCGTATGTTAGTTCACATACAGGAGTGTCCTATAGACATCACCGACCCTGCAGATATTACTCTACATACAGGAGAGTCCTATACACATCACCAGCCCTGTAGATGTTTCTGCACATACATAAGAATCCTATACACATCACCGGCCCCGCAGAAGTTATTGTACATACAGGAGAGTCCTATACAGATCACCGACCCCGCAGATCTTAGTGTACATACAGGAGAATCCTATACACATCACCGGCCCTGCAGATGTTACTGCACATACAGGAGAGTTCTCAAGACATCACCGGCCCTGCAGATGTTAATACACATACAGGAGATTTCTACACACGTGAACTTGCTTTAGAACCATCCAAGCTTCATCATGTTTTCCGTTCTGGAAAAGATGTTGAAAAGGGTTAATCGTATGTTAGTTCACATACAGGAGAGTCCTATAGACATCACCGACCCTGCAGATATTACTCTACAGATGTTACTGTACATGCAGGAGAGTCCTATACACATCACCGGCCCCGCAGATGTTACTGTACATGCAGGAGAGTCCTGTACACATCAACGACCCCGCAGATGTTACTGCACATACAGGAGAGTCCCATACACATCAACGACCCCGCAGATGTTACTGCACATACAGGAGAGTCCTATACAGATCACCGGCCCTGCAGATATTACCGTACATACAGGAGAGTCCTATACACATCACCGTCACCGCAGATGTTACTGCACATACAGGAGAGTTCTCAAGACATCACCGGCCCTGCAGATGTTAATGCACATACAGGAGATTTCTACACACATCACCAGCCCCGCAGATGTTACTGCACATACAGGAGAGTCCTATACACATCACTGGCCCTGCAGATGTTACTGTACATGCAGGAGAGTCCTAAACACATCACCTGCCCTGCAGATGTTACTGTACATGCAGGGGAGTCCTAAACACATCACCGTCCCAACAGATGTTACTATACATGCAGGAGAGTCCTATACACATCACCGGCCCCGCAGATGTTACTGTACATGCAGGAGAGTCCTGTACACATCACCGACCCCGCAGATGTTACTGCACATACAGGAGAGTCCTATACACATCACCGGCCCCGCAGATGTTACTGCACATACAGGAGAGTCCTATACACATCACCTGCCCTGCAGATGTTACTGTACATACAGGAGAGTCCTATACACATCACCGTCCCAACAGATGTTACTGTACATACAGGAGAGTCCTAAACACATCACCGTCCCAACAGATGTTACTATACATACAGGAGAGTCCTAAACACATCACCGTCCCAACAGATGTTACTATACATGCAGGAGAGTCCTATACACATCACCGGCCCCGCAGATGTTACTGCACATACAGGAGAGTGCTATACACATCACCTGCCCTGCAGATGTTACTGCACATACAGGAGAGTGCTATACACATCACCTGCCCTGCAGATGTTACTGTACATACAGGAGAGTCCTATACACATCACCGTCCCAACAGATGTTACTGTACATACAGGAGAGTCCTAAACACATCACCGTCCCAACAGATGTTACTATACATGCAGGAGAGTCCTATACACATCACCGGCCCCGCAGATGTTACTGTACATGCAGGAGAGTCCTGTACACATCACCGACCCCGCAGATGTTACTGCACATACAGGAGAGTCCTATACACATCACTGGCCCCGCAGATGTTACTGTACATACAGGAGAGTCCTAAACACATCACCGTCCCAACAGATGTTACTATACATGCAGGAGAGTCCTATACACATCACCGGCCCCGCAGATGTTACTGCACATACAGGAGAGTCCTGTACACATCACCTGCCCTGCAGATGTTACTGTACATACAGGAGAGTCCTGTACACATCACCTGCCCTGCAGATGTTACTTTACATACAGGAGAGTCCTGTACACATCACCTGCCCTGCAGATGTTACTTTACATACAGGAGAGTCCTATACAGATCACCGGCCCTGCAGATATTACTGTACATACAGGAGAGTCCTATACACATCACCTGCCCTGCAGATGTTACTGTACATACTGTACAGGAGAGTCCTATACACATCACCTGCCCCGCAGATGTTTCTGCACATACAGGAGAATCCTATACACATCTCTGGCCCTGCAGATGTTACTGTACATGCAGGAGAGTCCTACAGTTGTGGCCAAAAGTATTGACACCCCTGTCAGATAATACTCAGTTTTTTCCTGAAAATGATTGCAAACACAAATTCTTTGTTATTATTATCTTCATTTAATTTGTCTTAAATGAAAAAACACAAAAAGAATTGTCCTAAAGCCAAATTGGATATAATTCCACACCAAACATAAAAAAGGGTCTGGACAAAAGTATTGGCACTGTTCGAAAAATCATATGATGCTTCTCTAATTTGTGTAATTTACAGCACCTGTAACTTACCTGTAGCATCTAACAGGTGTTGGCAATAACTAAATCACACTTGCAGCCAGTTGACATGGATTAAAGTTGACTCAACCTCTGTCCTGTGTCCTTGTGTGTACCACATTGAGCATGGAGAAAAGAAAGAAGACCAAAGAACTGTCTGAGGACTTGAGAAACCAAATTGTGAGGAAGCATGAGCAATCTCAAGGCTACAAGTCCATCTCCAAAGACCTGAATGTTCCTGTGTCTACCGTGCGCAGTGTCATCAAGTAGTTTAAAGCCCATGGCACTGTGGCTAACCTCCCTAGATGTGGACGGAAAAGAAAAATTGACAAGAGATATCAAACGCAAGATTGTGCGGATGTTAGATAAAGAACCTCGACTAACATCCAAACAAGTTCAAGCTGCCCTGCAGTCCGAGGGTACAACAGTGTCAACCTGTACTATCCGTTGGTGTCTGAATGAAAAGGGACTGTATGGTAGGAGTTATAAATCATATAAAACCCCATAAAACTTACTTTATTAGGAAAATATTTAAAATACCACCAACCTGTGGTACTCCCAAAAATCACAAAAACACACCGTGAACAAACTGGTTGGAGGATCTAGTGTCCCTAAACTGATCGCCAAACCAGGGATTCAAGCTTGAGGAGGCTAATTTGCATATTCCAGGTGCCTTCTGGGAAAAGCGAAGTCTCCCTAAGCTAGAAGATCGTTGGGTACAGCCGGGACCAGCTGCTTGGAAAGCATCACCAAATTTTTGCCTGTAGGATATTATTGCAAGAGAGCTTGGCTGAGTAGATTACACAAGAAGGAAAACACACAGCAAGTCAGCAGGATCTAGGAGCAACATGGCAGATGTGACAACCTACATGGTGAGCTGCAGCATGTGCTACATGTTCACAGACCGACCAGAAGAAGAATCAAATTTCACCTGTCAGAAGTGTAGACTAGTGGCCCTTTTAGAAGAAAAGGTGCGGGGTCTGGAAGAAAGAATAGCAACTTTGAAACTCATCAAAGAGAATGAAGACTTTCTAGACAGAACAGAAGCATCTCTACTGGTCACAGAAGGTGAAAAAAGTGTCAGAGAACCTCCAA
The DNA here is from genome assembly GCF_032444005.1 of Ranitomeya imitator. NCBI lineage: Eukaryota > Metazoa > Chordata > Amphibia > Anura > Dendrobatidae > Ranitomeya > Ranitomeya imitator. Next base: position 652,027,085 of record NC_091282.1, on the reverse strand, counting down.
AAGCAGATGAGTGGAAGCATGTGACCAAAAGAAGCAAGAAGACCATGGAGAAATCACCAACCACACAACTGAAGAACCGATATCAAATCTTTGTAGAGGATGAAGATGGCACACCTAAGGATGAAGCAATACCAGCAAGCAAAAAAGAAAAGGGCACACAGCAACAAGTGACAGCAAAAAGTACAGCCAAGAAGCAACGAAGAGTGGTGGTGGTGGGAGACTCACTACTGAGAGGCACAGAAGCAGCCATCTGCAGACCGGACATAACTGCAAGAGAAGTATGCTGCCTTCCAGGTGCGATGATCAAGGATGTGACCGATAGGATACCAAAGCTCTTCAGCTCCAAGGACGTCCACCCATTTCTTCTGATACATGTTGGCACCAATGACACGGCAAGGAAGGACCTACCGACAATCTGCAAAGACTTTGAAGAGTTGGGGAAGAAAGTAAAGGAACTGGATGCACAGGTAGTTTTTTCTTCTATCCTTCCAGTAGACGGGCATGGCACCAGGAGATGGAACAGGATCCTTGATGCAAACAACTGGCTAAGACGATGGTGCAGAAAACAAGGATTCGGATTCCTGGACCACGGTGTGAATTACTGGTACGATGGACTCCTCGCCAGAGATGGACTACACCTCAACAAACCTGGGAAACACACATTCGCCAGAAGACTCGCTACACTCATCAGGAGGGCGTTAAACTAGAAGAAGAGGGGACGGGAAGAAAAACATTAGACTTGAACAAAGAAGACCCAGGAAAACATACTCAGATGGGAGGTAAGAACATTTCTAAAACAATCCACAGCGAGGAGATTGGAACAAAACAAAATCCTCTAAACTGCATGCTCGCAAACGCCAGAAGCCTGACAAACAAGATGGAAGAACTAGAAGCAGAAATATCTACAGGTAACTTTGACATAGTGGGAATAACTGAGACATGGTTAGATGAAAGCTATGACTGGGCAGTTAACTTACAGGGTTACAGTCTGTTTAGAAAGGATCGTAAAACTCGGAGAGGAGGAGGGGTTTGTCTCTATGTAAAGTCTTGTCTAAAGTCCACTTTAAGGGAGGATATTAGCGAAGGAAATGAGGATGTCGAGTCCATATGGGTCGAAATTCATGGAGGGAAAAATGGTAACAAAATTCTCATTGGGGTCTGTTACAAACCCCCAAATATAACAGAAACCATGGAAAGTCTACTTCTAAAGCAGATAGATGAAGCTGCAACCCATAATGAGGTCCTGGTTATGGGGGACTTTAACTACCCGGATATTAACTGGGAAACAGAAACCTGTGAAACCCATAAAGGCAACAGGTTTCTGCTAATAACCAAGAAAAATTATCTTTCACAATTGGTGCAGAATCCAACCAGAGGAGCAGCACTTTTAGACCTAATACTATCTAATAGACCTGACAGAATAACAAATCTGCAGGTGGTCGGGCATCTAGGAAATAGCGACCACAATATTGTACAGTTTCACCTGTCTTTCACTAGGGGGACTTGTCAGGGAGTCACAAAAACACTGAACTTTAGGAAGGCAAAGTTTGACCAGCTTAGAGATGCCCTTAATCTGGTAGACTGGGACAATATCCTCAGAAATAAGAATACAGATAATAAATGGAAAATGTTTAAGAACATCCTAAATAGGCAGTGTAAGCGGTTTATACCTTGTGGGAATAAAAGGACTAGAAATAGGAAAAACCCAATGTGGCTAAACAAAGAAGTAAGACAGGCAATTAACAGTAAAAAGAAAGCATTTGCACTACTAAAGCAGGATGGCACCATTGAAGCTCTAAAAAACTATAGGGAGAAAAATACTTTATCTAAAAAACTAATTAAAGCTGCCAAAAAGGAAACAGAGAAGCACATTGCTAAGGAGAGTAAAACTAATCCCAAACTGTTCTTCAACTATATCAATAGTAAAAGAATAAAAACTGAAAATGTAGGCCCCTTAAAAAATAGTGAGGAAAGAATGGTTGTAGATGACGAGGAAAAAGCTAACATATTAAACACCTTCTTCTCCACGGTATTCACGGTGGAAAATGAAATGCTAGGTGAAATCCCAAGAAACAATGAAAACCCTATATTAAGGGTCACCAATCTAACCCAAGAAGAGGTGCGAAATCGGCTAAATAAGATTAAAATAGATAAATCTCCGGGTCCGGATGGCATACACCCACGGGTACTAAGGGAACTAAGTAATGTAATAGATAAACCATTATTTCTTATTTTTAGGGACTCTATAGCGACAGGATCTGTTCCGCAGGACTGGCGCATAGCAAATGTGGTGCCAATATTCAAAAAGGGCTCTAAAAGTGAACCTGGAAATTATAGGCCAGTAAGTCTAACCTCTATTGTTGGTAAAATATTTGAAGGGTTTCTGAGGGAAGTTATTCTGGATTATCTCAATGAGAATAACTGTTTAACTCCATATCAGCATGGGTTTATGAGAAATCGCTCCTGTCAAACCAATCTAATCAGTTTTTATGAAGAGGTAAGCTATAGGCTGGACCACGGTGAGTCATTGGACGTGGTATATCTCGATTTTTCCAAAGCGTTTGATACCGTGCCGCACAAGAGGTTGGTACACAAAATGAGAATGCTTGGTCTGGGGGAAAATGTGTGTAAATGGGTTAGTAACTGGCTTAGTGATAGAAAGCAGAGGGTGGTTATAAATGGTATAGTCTCTAACTGGGTCGCTGTGACCATTGGGGTACCGCAGGGGTCAGTATTGGGACCTGTTCTCTTCAACATATTCATTAATGATCTGGTAGAAGGTTTACACAGTAAAATATCGATATTTGCAGATGATACAAAACTATGTAAAGCAGTTAATGCAAGAGAAGATAGTATTCTGCTACAGATGGATCTGGATAAGTTGGAAACTTGGGCTGAAAGGTGGCAGATGAGGTTTAACAATGATAAATGTAAGGTTATACACATGGGAAGAAGGAATCAATGTCACCATTACACACTGAATGGGAAACCACTGGGTAAATCTGACAGGGAGAAGGACTTGGGGATCCTAGTTAATGATAAACTTACCTGGAGCAGCCAGTGCCAGGCAGCAGCTGCCAAGGCAAACAGGATCATGGGGTGCATTAAAAGAGGTCTGGATACACATGATGAGAGCATTACACTGCCTCTGTACAAATCCCTAGTTAGACCGCACATGGAGTACTGTGTCCAGTTTTGGGCACCGGTGCTCAGGAAGGATATAATGGAACTAGAGAGAGTACAAAGGAGGGCAACAAAATTAATAAAGGGGATGGGAGAACTACAATACCCAGATAGATTAGCGAAATTAGGATTATTTAGTCTAGAAAAAAGACGACTGAGGGGCGATCTAATAACCATGTATAAGTATATAAGGGGACAATACAAATATCTCGCTGAGGATCTGTTTATACCAAGGAAGGTGACGGGCACAAGGGGGCATTCTTTGCGTCTGGAGGAGAGAAGGTTTTTCCACCAACATAGAAGAGGATTCTTTACTGTTAGGGCCGTGAGAATCTGGAATTGCTTGCCTGAGGAGGTGGTGATGGCGAACTCAGTCGAGGGGTTCAAGAGAGGCCTGGATGTCTTCCTGGAGCAGAACAATATTGTATCATACAATTATTAGGTTCTGTAGAAGGACGTAGATCTGGGGATTTATTATGATGGAATATAGGCTGAACTGGATGGACAAATGTCTTTTTTCGGCCTTACTAACTATGTTACTATGTTACTATGATACCTGAACTGGTACCTGCCTACCTGCGGGGGTTGGCGCCCTAGGGGAAAGCGTTGTGGTGCCCCCACTCCACGGCGGCTGGCCCTGCGGTCCCTATTGAACCCTTATGTATGTCCAGGGTCCCTCTACCCAATCGCACACCTAAAGGAACCCCTAACAACTAGACATAGACACTCCTACGTCTAAGGATCACTAGACCCCACACCGTGCCATAAAAACAATAAGGAACATGTGGAGAAAAAATGATGGTTAGATATAAGCAGCCTTGGAGCAATAAACTTTACTCCACTGAGCAAACAATGATGCCATCAATATGCTGCACGCATGCTGTCAGATGATATAAATGAATATGCTGGTGAGCATGCCTCTGGATTAGCTATGGCTATTTAAATACTTATCCAGCCTCAGCATGCCGTCCACCTCTCCCCAGTACCGCCTCAACGCGTTTCGCCTCTTCGGCTCATCAGGAGGCCCTGATCAAGAAACATGTGTCCCGATGATATCAGATAAGTATATACTCACGCATGCTTACCAGCATATTCATTTATATCATCTGACAGCATGCGTGCAGCATATTGATGGCATCATTGTTTGCTCAGTGGAGTAAAGTTTATTGCTCCAAGGCTGCTTATATCTAACCATCATTTTTTCTCCCACATGTTCCTTATTGTTTTTATGGCACGGTGTGGGGTCTAGTGATCCTTAGACGTAGGAGTGTCTATGTCTACTTGTTAGGGGTTCCTTTAGGTGTGCAATTGGGTAGAGGGACCCTGGACATACATAAGGGTTCAATAGGGACCGCAGGGCCAGCCGCCGTGGAGTGGGGGCGCCACAACGCTTTCCCCTAGGGTGCCAACCCCCACAGGTAGGCAGGTACCAGTTCAGGTATCAGTTTAGGGACACTAGATCCTCCAACCAGTTTGTTCACGGTGTGTTTTGTGATTTTTGGGAGTACCACAGGTTGTTGGTATTCTAAATATTTTCCTAATAAAGTAAGTTTTATGAGGTTTTATATGATTTATAATTAGTAAAAACACCCTTGTGCTATACCAGGTTTTTTGACGAGTTAAACTGTATGGTAGGAGACCCAGGAAGACCCCAGTTCTTACCCCGAGACATAAAAAAGCCAGGCTGGAGTTTGCGAAAACTTACCTGAAAAAGCCTAAAACGTTTTGGAAGAATGTTCTCTGGTCAGATGAGACAAAAGTTGAGCTTTTTGGGCAAAGGCATCAGCATAGAGTTTACAGGAGAAAAAAAGAGGCATTCAAAGAAAAGAACACGGTCCCTACAGTCAAACATGGCGGAGGTTCCCTGATGTTTTGGGGTTGCTTTGCTGCCTCTGGCACTGGACTGCTTGACCGTGTGCATGGCTTTATGAAGTCTGAAGACTACCAACAAATTTTGCAGCATAACGTAGGGCCCAGTGTGAGAAAGCTGGGTCTCCCTCAGAGATCATGGGTCTTCCAGCAGGACAATGACCCAAACCACACTTCAAAAAGCACTAGAAAATGGTTTGAGAGAAAGCACTGGAGACTTCTAAGGTGGCCAGCAATGGGTCCAGACCTGAATCCCATAGATCACCTGTGGAGAGATCTAAAAATAGCAGTTTTGGAGAAGGCACCCTTCAAATATCAGGGACCTGGAGCAGTTTGCCAAAGAAGAATGGTCTAAAATTCCAGCAGAGCATTGTAAGAAACTCATTGATGGTTACCGGAAGCGGTTGGTCGCAGTTATTTTGGCTAAAGGTTGTGCAACCAAGTATTAGGCTGAGGGTGCCAATACTTTTGTTTGGCCCATTTTTGGAGTTTTGTGTGAAATGATCAATGTTTTGCTTTTTGATTCATTCTCTTTTGTGTTTTTTAATTTAAGACAAATTAAATGAAGATAATACCAAATAATTTGTGTTTGCAATCATTTTCAGGAAGAAACTGAGTATTATCTGACAGAATTGCAGGGGTGTCCATACTTTTGGCCACAACTGTATACACATCACCGGCCCCGCAGATGTTTCTGCACGTACAGGAGAGTCCTATACACATCACAGGCCCTGCAGATGTTAATGTACATACAGGAGAGTCCTGTACACATCACGGCCCCGCAGATGTTACTGCACGTGAAGGAGAGTCCTATACAGATCACCGGCCCCGCAGATGTTGCTGCACATACAGGAGAGTCTTATACAGATCACCGGCCCTGCAGATGTTACTGCACGTGAAGGAGAGTCCTATACACATCACCGGCCCCGCAGATGTTGCTGCACATACAGGAGAGTCCTATACACATCACCGGCCCCGCAGATGTTACTGTATATACAGGAGAGTCCTATACAGATCACCGGCCCCGCAGATGTTACTGCACATACAGGAGAGTCCTATACACATCACAGGCCCTGCAGATATTACTGTACATATAGGAGAGCGCTATACACATCACCGGCCCCGCAGATGTTACTGCACATACAGGAGAGTCCTATACAGATCACCGGCCCCGCAGATGTTACTGCACATACAGGAGAGTCCTATACACATCACCGTCCCAACAGATGTTACTGTACATACAGGAGAGTCCTATACACATCACAGGCCCCGCAGATGTTACTGTACATACAGGAGAGTCCTATACAGATCACCGGCCCCGCAGATGTTACTGCACATACAGGAGAGTCCTATACACATCACCGGCCCCGCAGATGTTACTGTATATACAGGAGAGTCCTATACACATCACCGGCCCCGCAGATGTTACTGTACATACAGGAGAGTCCTATACACATCACCGGCCCCGCAGATGTTACTGCACATACAGGAGAGTCCTATACAGATCACCGGCCCCGCAGATGTTACTGTACATACAGGAGAGTCCTATACACATCACAGGCCCAGCAGATGTTACTGTACATACAGGAGAGTCCTATACAGATCACCGGCCCCGCAGATGTTACTGCACATACAGGAGAGTCCTATACACATCACCGGCCCCGCAGATGTTACTGTATATACAGGAGAGTCCTATACAGATCACCGGCCCCGCAGATGTTACTGCACATACAGGAGAGTCCTATACACATCACCGGCCCCGCAGATGTTACTGCACATACAGGAGAGTCCTATACACATCACCGGCCCCGCAGATGTTACTGTATATACAGGAGAGTCCTATACAGATCACCGGCCCCGCAGATGTTACTGCACATACAGGAGAGTCCTATACACATCACAGGCCCCGCAGATGTTACTGTATATACAGGAGAGTCCTATACACATCACCGGCCCCGCAGATGTTACTGCACATACAGGAGAGTCCTATACACATCACAGGCCCCGCAGATGTTACTGTACATACAGGAGAGTCCTATACACATCACCGGCCCCGCAGATGTTACTGTATATACAGGAGAGTCCTATACAGATCACCGGCCCCGCAGATGTTACTGCACATACAGGAGAGTCCTATACACATCACAGGCCCCGCAGATGTTACTGTATATACAGGAGAGTCCTATACACATCACCGGCCCCGCAGATGTTACTGCACATACAGGAGAGTCCTATACACATCACCGGCCCCGCAGATGTTACTGCACATACAGGAGAGTCATATACACATCACCGGCCCTGCAGATGTTACTGTACATACAGGAGAGTCATATACACATCACCGGCCCCGCAGATGTTACTATATATACAGTAGAGTCATATACACATCACCGGCCCTGCAGATGTTACTGCACATACAGGAGAGTCCTATACACATCACCGGCCCCGCAGATGTTACTGTATATACAGGAGAGTCCTATACACATCACCGGCCCCGCAGATGTTACTATATATACAGTAGAGTCCTATACACATCACAGGCCCCGCAGATGTTTCTGCACATACAGGAGAGTCTGATACACATCACTGGCCCCGCAGATGTTACTGCACATACAGGAGAGTCCTATACACATCACAGGCCCCGCAGATGTTACTGTATATATAGTAGAGTCCTATACACATCAGCAGCCCCGCAGATGTTTCTGCACATACAGGAGAGTCCGATACACATCACCGGCCCTGCAGATGTTCCTCTTGATACATTAAACCATGATGTGTTTTCAGACATCTCAAAATACTTCTAAAAGTGGATGAAACTTATCCGTACCTCGAGATAGAAGCGCGGACTCTCTGGCATGGTGGTCAAAGCTCCAATGGCAAACACAGAAGGAAATGCACAAACCAAGACGAACACCCGCCAACTATGGAACTGGTACGCTGAGCCCATCTGGAAGCTCCACCCTGCGGAAAAAATGTGTAATTATTATAATCTCCAATGTCAGCGGGTCTGAAGGCCATAGTCTAATCCTTGCTATACTTTTTCCTCATGTCAGAATGTGGTGAGAGAAGGATCAGGCAGACTGGATTTCAACAGGCCTGATCCTTCTGATCTAAAATGGTTTGTCCAGTTTTAGAAAAACAACTCACCATAATGAGGGATGATGGCCCAGGCCATGGCGGAGGCGTAGATACCCCCGATCATCCAGAACATGGACAGCCAGCTCAGGTGCTCTCCTCGCTTTTCCTGGGCAAGGAATTCAGAAAAGTAGGAGAAGACGATAGGAATCGATCCACCGATTCTGCAATGAATGAGGGATGTGAATTAGTGACATATAGAGCGGTCACCAACACTACAGATCACAGCTGTCATACGTTATTATACATTGTCGGTGGACATACACTGCATTATATTGCTCTCTGCATGCATAGCACTGGGTACAGCATTCATGCTTGCGGTCAGTCAATTGAAGCAGTCCCATTTAAGTCAAGGGACATATACTGTATGCCATAGAGATGAATGAGATTATCTCCCTGCAGCGCCTCCTCCTGGGGCTTCTCCTGTAAGACTGAAGCTAGAGCACATGACCACAGGCATCGGGAGCTTCCCTGGAGGCGGGGCATTTAGTGATAACCAATCAGACATTCTCCTTCCCCTGCTGGGCAACGTAGAGGACTAATGGGAGGAAGAGAAATTGGCCAATCAGGAGAGTGGGGGAGAAGCCTATTCAACGCTGCGACAGAAGAAAGAAAAGGCGCAGGAGAAGGGTAGAAAGAGATAGAGCTGGCGGCAGCTGCAGGGAGACCGGAACTGCGGCAGGTTACCTGCGCTGTGCTCCCGTTTCCCCTCACCGCCGGCAACCAGTAACCTGGTATTAGGCTGCTTTCACACATCAGTTTTTTCCATCAGTCGCAATCCATCGAATTTTGAAAAAAATGGATCTGTCGCAGATTGTGAAAAACTGATGCAACGGATCCGTTTTTTTGCCGGATCCAACTAGCTGATCCGGCTAGTTGGATCCTAAAGAAATCGGAGCATGCTCAGTTTAAAAAAAACGTAATCCATTGCCGGAATCTGTCATTTGATAAATCCGACACCATAGGCTTCCATTCTAGCAAACGCCGGACGGCGCCGGATCCATCGCTGTCCGTTTTTTCGACGGACACAAGAAACTTTACTTTGTCCGTCGTCTCCAGCCACCGGACTGGCAATTTTCGACGGATCCGGCGAACGACGGATGAAACGTGAGGCCATCCATCGCAATCCGTCGCTACTACAAGTCTATGAGAATAAAACGGATCCGGCGGCATCAGTTGCTGAATCCGTTTTTTTCAAAATTCGACGGATTGCGACTGATGGACAAAAACTGATGTGTGAAAGGGGCCTTAGGGGTTTTTTCTTCTTCACACAAAGACAGTCCACACATTGCCTTACAGATTCTGTGACTGGAAACACCTTTATAGATGTTATCTGTACTCAGTGATGTGATCGTCCTCTCTGAGGGACCCGCGACCATCTGCTCTGAGGGGACCGTGACCATCCCCTCTGAGAGAACCACAACCGTCTGCTCTGAGGGACCCATGACCGTCTGCTCTGAGAAAATAGGCAACCGTCCGCTCTCTGAGGGATCCGCAGCCGTCTGCTCTGAGGGACCCGCGACAGTCCACTCTGAGGGACCCGCAACCTTCCGCTCTGATGGACCTGCGACCATCCGCTCTGAGGGACCTGCAACTGTCTGCTCTGAGGGACCCGCGACTGTCCGCTCTGTGAGACCTGCGACCTTCCACTCTGAGAGACCCGTGACCATCCACTCTGAGAGACTCGCGTCCGTCCGCTCTGAGAGACCTGCGACCATCCGCTTTGAGGGGACCACGTCCATCCACTCTGAGAGAACCGTGACTGTCCGCTCTGAGAGAACCGTGACCGTTCGCTTTGAGGGAACCTTGCCCATCTGCTCTGAGGAGACCGTGACCATCTGCTCTGAGGGTACCGTGACCATCTGCTCTGATAGAACTGCAACCATCCTCTCTGAGAGATCTGCGACCATCCGCTCTGAGAGAACCGTGAACGTCAGCTCTGAGGGGACCGCGACCGTCCTCTCTGAGACACCGTGGCCATCTGCTCTGATGGGACCAAGGACGTCACCTCTGAGAGAACCGCGAAAGTCCCCTCTGAGAATACCGAGAACGTCCCCTCTGAGAGAACCGCGACCGCTCGCTCTGAGGGAACTGCGACCGTCTGCTCTGAGAGAACCACGACCATCCGCTCTGATTGACCTGCCTCTGTCCACTCTGAGAGACCCGCGACCATCTGCTCTGAGAGAATCATGATTGTCCGCTGTGTGAGAACCGTGACCATCTACTCTGAGGCCGTCTGCTTTGAAAGAAGTGCCACTGTCCACTCTGAGGAATCTGAGAACGTCTGCTCTGAGGGGATCATGACCATCAACTCAAACATAAAAAGGACTGTTTTCTGTGAGAGACAGTCCGTTCTGAGGGAACTGTGACCGTCAGCTCTGAGGAAAACGTGACCGTCTGCACAGAGGGAACCGCAATGGGCATCTGTGACATCATCACAACCTAACGTTCTGAGGGACCCATAACCAGCTGCTCTGACACACCTACAACCTACTGCTCTGAGAGACAAGCTACCATCTGCACTGACATACTGTGTGCTCTGACACCACCATAACCTAGCGCTCTGAGGAACCTGCAACCGCTTGCTCTGAGACAAATGCGTCCGTCCTCTCTGTGGGACCAATGACTATCCACTCTAGGGGATCCTCAAGCCTCTGCTCTGATGCAATCGGGACCATCTGCACTGAGGAACCGCTGGCGTCCACTTGGAGGCACTAACAGAATACTGACTGTCCGCTCTAAGGGAACCACAACTGTCTGCTCTGACAACATGTGACCGTCCACCTTGATGGATGTCTGCTCTCAGGGGCCCTGGGCCACCTGCTATAAGGGGACCACGACTGTCCGCTCTGAAGGGCCCGTGACTGTCCACTCTGAAGGATCAGAGACCGTCCGCTCTGAGGGGACCGTGACTGTCTAGTCTCATGAGATTGCGACTGTCTACTCTGACAGGACCGCGACCATCCGCTCTTGTAACAGCAACCATCTGCTCTGGGGTACCCTCGACCGTCTGCCCTTACGAGACCCCGACTGTCCTTTCTGAGGAAACCGTGACCAACTGCCCTTATGGGACTGTGACCATCCGCGGCGAGGGACCCACAACCATCTGTTCTGAGGGATCCGCAACCGTCCACTCTGTGGGGACCCTCAACCATCTGCTTTGATGCATCTGCCTGCTCTGAGGTACCACAACTGTACTCACTGACAGAATGGTGACCATCGGTTCTGATGGACCTGTGACCATCCTATCTGGCGGAACCGTGACCGTCCACTCTGATGGGCATGCGATCATCCACTCGGAGGGGACTGCGACTGTCCGCTCTAAGGCTACGTTCACATTTGCGCCGCTCCCGGGTGCGTCGGGCGCAGCCGCGGCGACGTACGCGCCATGCGCCCCTATATTTAACATGGGGGTGCATGGACATGCGTTGCATTTGCGTTTTGCGACACATGCGTCACTGCAACGCATGAGTCAGGGCGCAGGGAACGCTGCATGATGCAGTTTATCCTGCGCCCAAAACCATACAAAAAGCAACGCATGCGTCGCAAAACGCAGTGTTTGTGCATGCGTTCATATTTGTGTTGTGCATTGCGTCGCCGACGCAGCGCTGCACAACGCAAATGTGAACGTAGCCTAAATCAATCACGATTGTCCGCCATAAGGGAACTAGGACTGTCCGCTCACAGTTTGTCCAAAGACTCTCAATCTTGCCGGGAGTAGTGAGGTTAATCAATGATTTCATTTCTTATGCACGCACTTTAGGCTGGATCCACACAACTATGTTTCACAAGCATGGAGGGAGAGAGAGCGATCTGCAACTACAGCGAGCCAAGAACCAGCGGCAAGTGAGCAGCGCTGTGCGGTTCTGTGTTCTCTCTAACAGAAATGTGACTATGCCCTCTCCGCCATGATATCTGGACAAGCCACCTGTCTCCTACCTGAACTCAACTGCCATAAGCATATATGAGACTGTTGTGTTTGAGTGTGAAGATCCACAGCCGTTCTGAAATAAGGGAGTGTGTAAATTCGGCCTCAGTAAGGGTCATCTTGCACATAGTAACACCAGTGTGGTTAAGATGTTGGCAAAAGCTGAGTTGACCTGCGCTTTTATAACATATCATCATGATGTGACATTGACTGTAAATGGCCATGTGGTTACGCAGGTTACTCTGCTTATTATCTGTGAGACCATACAACCATTAACAATCATTTTTAAAGTTTTATGTGCATGTAGCTGATGAGTGGGCCACCAACCAATCAATCTTACTGGTGGGCCCAGACGACCCTGGATAGATAGATGATATCGTCTTACCCCACACCGGACAGAAGTCTGCAGAACAGGAAGGTCCCATAGCCTTGAACAAACGAAGAGAAAAAGGCGAAGACGCTATTCACAGAGAGGGAGATGAGCAGGCACTGTTTTCTACCGATCCGGTCCGCCATTCCTCCCCACAAGAACGCTCCCACCATCATACCGAGATACACAATGAGACCTGCAGAGAAATCATGGAGAGGTCACATTACTCCCACTTTTTGTATCACACCCCAATATGGTTACATATTAACCTGCCAGCAAATATTCATAGATGTTACTGATCCTCATCCAAAATATTGGAACATGTGTCCTGTAGGAACTACGACTCGTCCCACCAAAAACACAAATGCTTGTACAGCTATGTCAATGGAAGAATAAAATTGTGACAGCCTTTGGAGGAGAGGGAATCTCTGAGGGTTACTAAAAAGCAAAAATAGGCTACTGTGGACGGAGTTGTCTAACCCTTCTAAGTATTGGCAATTCTCTATGAGGTCCTCCCCTATTTGTCAACTATACAGTGTCTCTCACTTTGGAGGACCCAGCAGGTGTGTGCGTTACATAGACAGGCTACTGATTTCAGATGAGTGCTATGCAATCCTTCCTCTTCCCTGTGCAGGTGCTGTAGGGAGCTTAAACACTTGCTGCCACGTTCCACCACAGACCACATGGGACCACCAATGATCTGATGATAGTAATTAGGAGTTAGTCAGGCAACCATAATGAAGCTTTTCGGACAAGCGCCCACACTACTATAACATATCAACCATTTTACTCTATTCGCAAAGTCGCAGTAAATCTACTGCCATGTTTTATTCACACACATCCTTAAAATTAAAATCTCAGATAAATAAAACATGCAAATATTATTTAACGTCAAATATTTGCTTCCAAACTTAAAGTTCACTAGAGGATTTCCACATAAATATGTAATCAGGAGGGGAAATCACAAGATGAATGCTCGTAGGGCTGGAGAGGGGATGTCGCACTATTAACTCAATGCATGACGGAGGCTTCCTACACTTCCATTGCTGTCCACTTTGCTGTCAGGGGAGGGTTTGCAGTGACTCTAATAAGCAGCTGGGGCCTTCTGAGTCACCAGTGGCGGATGTGGGAATAATTCTGCTGCGGGCAGTGTGAACTCGCTACGTTCCCAAGATCAGGAAGCACTTTGGATGCAGCGTATTTTCGCTGCATCCAAAGCGCTGCGTTCTAACCACGCAGATAAATCCGAATGTGTTCTGTGTTGGAAACAGGATCAGTGCAGGATAAGTACTGTATGAACACAGTGACTGTACCAGCAGAATAGTGAGTGCAGCTCTGGAGTATAATACAGGATGTAACTCACGATCAGTAATGTAATGTATGTACACAGTGACTGCACCAGCAGAATAGTGAGTGCAGCTCTGGAGTATAATACAGGATGTAACTCAGGGTCAGTACATGATCAGTAATGTAATGTATGTACACAGTGACTGCACCTGCAGAATAGTGAGTGCAGCTCTGGGGTATAATACAGGATGTAACTCACGATCAGTAATGTAATGTATGTACACAGTGACTGCACCAGCAGAATAGTGAGTGCAGCTCTGGAGTATAATACAGGATGTAACTCAGGGTCAGTACATGATCAGTAATGTAATGTATGTACACAGTGACTGCACCTGCAGAATAGTGAGTGCAGCTCTGGGGTATAATACAGGATGTAACTCACGATCAGTAATGTAATGTATGTACACAGTGACTGCACCAGCAGAATAGTGAGTGCAGCTCTGGAGTATAATACAGGATGTAACTCAGGGTCAGTACATGATCAGTAATGTAATGTATGTACACAGTGACTGCACCTGCAGAATAGTGAGTGCAGCTCTGGGGTATAATACAGGATGTAACTCACGATCAGTAATGTAATGTATGTACACAGTGACTGCACCTGCAGAATAGTGAGTGCAGCTCTGGAGTATAATACAGGATGTAACTCAGGGTCAGTACAGGATCAGTAATGTAATGTATGTACACAGTGACTGCACCTGCAGAATAGTGAGTGCAGCTCTGGAGTATAATACAGGATGTAACTCAGGGTCAGTACAGGATCAGTAATGTAATGTATGTACACAGTGACTGCACCAGCAGAATAGTGAGTGCAGCTCTGGAGTATAATACAGGATGTAACTCACGATCAGTAATGTAATGTATGTACACAGTGACTGCACCTGCAGAATAGTGAGTGCAGCTCTGGAGTATAATACAGGATGTAACTCAGGGTCAGTACAGGATCAGTAATGTATGTACACAGTGACTGCACCTGCAGAATAGTGAGTGCAGCTCTGAAGTATAACACAGGATGTAACTCAGGATCAGTACAGTATCAGTAATGTAATGTATGTACACAGTGACTGCACCAGCAGAATAGTGAGTGCAGCTCTGGGGTATAATACAGGATGTAACTCAGGATCAGTGCAGGATCAGTAATGTAATGTATGTACACAGTGACTGCACCAGCAGAATAGTGAGTGCAGGTCTGGAATATAATACAGGATGTAACTCAGGATCAGTAATATAATGTATGTACACAGTGACTGCACCACCAGAATAGTGAGTGCAGCTCTGGGGTATAATACATGGTGTAACTCAGGATCAGTAATGTAATGTATGTACACAGTGACTGCATCAGCAGAATAGTGAGTGCAGGTCTGGAATATAATACAGGATGTAACTCAGGATCAGTAATATAATGTATGTACACAGTGACTGCACCACCAGAATAGTGAGTGCAGCTCTGGGGTATAATACATGGTGTAACTCAGGATCAGTAATGTAATGTATGTACACAGTGACTGCATCAGCAGAATAGTGAGTGCAAGTCTGGAATATAATACAGGATGTAACTCAGGATCAGTAATGTAATGTATGTACACAGTGACTGCATCAGCAGAATAGTGAGTGCAGGTCTGGAATATAATACAGGATGTAACTCAGGATCAGTAATGTAATGTATGTACACAGTGACTGCATCAGCAGAATAGTGAGTGCAGGTCTGGAATATAATACAGGATGTAACTCAGGATCAGTAATATAATGTATGTACACAGTGACTGCACCACCAGAATAGTGAGTGCAGCTCTGGGGTATAATACATGGTGTAACTCAGGATCAGTACAGGATCAGTAATGTAATGTATGTACACAGTGACTGCACCAGCAGAATAGTGAGTGCAGCTCTGGAATATAATACAGGATGTAACTCAGGATCAGTACAGGATCAGTAATATAATGTATGTACACAGTGACTGCACCAGCAGAATAGTGAGTGGTGCAGCTCTGGGGTATAATACAGGATGTAACTCAGGATCAGTGCAGGATCAGTAATGTAATCTATGTACACAGTGACTACACCAGCAGAATAGTGAGTGCAGCTCTGGAATATAATACAGGATGTAACTCAGGATCAGTACAGGATCAGTAAAATAATGTATGTACACAGTGACTGCACCAGCCGAATAGTGAGTGCAGCTCTGGGGTTTAATACATGGTGTAACTCAGGATCAGTACAGGATCAGTAATGTAATGTATGTACACAGTGACTGCACCAGCAGAATAGTGAGTGCAGCTCTGGGGTATAATACAGGATGTAACTCAGGATCAGTACAGGATCAGTAATGTAATGTATGTACACAGTGACTGCACCAGCAGAAAAGTGAGTGCAGCTCTGGGGTATAATACAGGATGTAACTCAGGATCAGTAATGTAATGTATGTATGCAGCGCCCCAGGGTCCTGGTCGTTGCAGTAATATCATTCTCCTGTAGGGGGGAGTGATGTTACGTCTGATGGCAATAAAGGAAATCTTCTTACCAGGTATCACAAACCATACACCACACTTCACACTCCAGTCCACCAGGGGGAGCTATGCTCCTATCTATTAGGGCACTCTTCACAATTAGGTAAAACTGGTGGGCTGGATAGGAAGTTAGGCAGAAGCTGACTGGGATTCACCCAGGCAGCACCAGTCAGGCAGACAGGGGGAAAGGAGGAACATCTAAGAGCTGCAGAGAGAGTGGTCCCTGACAGGGGTGGGATCCTGTCAGAGGCCTAGCTAGAAGGCCATGGAGCTGCGCCTGCTCGACGTGTGGCAGCATCCTAAGAAAGGACTCGAAGAGAACTGTGTTGTAGCGGGTGAGAAATGAAGTCATAGCACAGGAGAGTTCTGCCCTGCAAAAGGCTGCCTCCTTCTGAGGCGCAGAATCCGGTGGCCGGAACACCGAGGAAGCAATCGCCTCCAAGCCTTGCTCCAGAGACCGGCAGGACAGATAATTCCACGTTACCTGCCCGCACCTATACCCAGGAGGGACGGTGGCAACTTGTTGGGGCTGGGGAGTGATAGGGTCCCTGTAAAAAGCCTCAGGCCATCAGTCATACGGGTTGTTCCTATCCATCTGGGGGACAGAGAGAAAGACTTAACATCTAGAACACCAACGTCAGTTGTGAGGACCTCACCGAGAAGCTCAGCAGGGAGGGGCTACAACACTCAGGCGCTAGAGGAAGGCTACTGATTTCCACCTGGATAAGGGAACTCTTGAATTGCCTTCAGACCGGCCGGACTCTATCTGCCCTGTGATCTGGTGCTCTGGACTGTGGATGCTGAAGCCTTCAGTAAAAAGGTAAAGAGACTGCAACCTTGTGTCCTCATTCTTCAATACGCCTCACACCATCCACCATCTACACTCTGGGAAGCCCTGGGGACATACTTTACCTGTGGGAAGGTATACCATCTAGCTGCCATAACATCACCCCAGCAGACCCCTAAGCAGCGTCGGTCACCATGACCGAATACCACAGGTGGCGTCACGAACACTATCCCTTTAAAGACCTTTCCACATTTATTAACAGACGTCCCATAGGGCCACGGACCGGGTCAGCCACCGTGACATCCCCCTTAAGTACCGAAGGGCCCGGATCCGAGTACCCCACTGCCCTACCACAGGGAGCTCCAAATTTTGGCGTTACGAACAAGATCTACTTCAGCCTGAAAATCGGGTCATGTGCGCCTAAGAACTGTGCCAGAATCGTATTTAAACTGTTTGTGCTTAAAGACTGTGTATTGCCATTTGCCGCCAAAATTCCCACCAAAACTGCCGCCATTACAGCGCCACAAGGAGCGCAGGAGAAGAAGGGCGTGGTGTTGTGGGCGCAAAAAATATGGCCGCCCAGTCAAAATATCTTTGCACCTTGAGGACGTGTCCGCCAGCAGCCGAGATCCGCCTCCTGATCCTCAATGGCGGGCGGAGACAAAGAACAAGAAACCGCCCACGGAGAAGAGAGCTGGAAAAGGACGAGGAAGTGAGCCACGTGGAGGATGCGATGGCCAGCCGCCCAGAGCCAGAGCGTGTGGTCGGAGCGGAGGACTTCCCCAGCTACCCAGAGAGACACCGCAACCAGGCCTCCACCGCTGACACTGATCCCCTGCAGATTGGGATGGAAGAGCTGATTGACCAACTCCTGCAGCTGCGGGTGAATACTAAGGCCGAATACCGGACAATACCTGCGGAGGATCCACCGACACAACTCCCGCAGCCGCTGCCAGAACCATCGTGGACGCCGCCGCCAACAGAACCAGCCGACATCGGGGCCACTGCTGCGGCAGGTAAGAACGCTGGCCCTGCCCCGGTGACAGAAGACCTACTGGTAGGCCCCGTAGCAGCACCACCTCCCCGCGGTACTCACCACCTGCAGTGTCTCGAACCTTGGGACCGTGCCACGGGTATGGAGCAGTTCATGCAGGCCCCAATCGCGCCCACCACCCGGCCGGGTGAGGTATATGCCGAATGGACTGTATACCGCTGGGTGAATCCCGGATCAGACTTTATGGGGTTCCCCGGGGAAGACAAACAGAAAGGAGAGGCTGTGGAGGTTTTGAGTTGGGAGGACTACCAGGCCCAGCTTGCCCGCAAGTGGGAGGAAACTGAGGAGAGACACCAGGCCTAACGTAGAGTCTTCGATAAACGCAACCTGCAAGTCAAAGCCCAGGCCTGCAAGGACCGCACCACAAACCAGGCCCTGGTTAAACTCCTAGGAGGATGGGGCTTTATTAAAGAAAAAGGACTATACGCCGAGATATTCGTCAACCGCAGGGATGTAGAATCTCACCTCTGGGAGGGACATCCAGACAGAGACTTATACCCGGGAGACACTGTCACCTACACCAGACATTTCAGTGGAAAAGGCTGGTTTGCTCTAAATGTGCACAAGAAAAGAGACACTATGACACACCATGCCAAAGCTCCAGTTAGGCTACGTTCACATTAGCGTTGCGCCGCCGTGCGTCGGCGACGCAACGCACGACGCACGCTAAAACGCGCGCAAACGCGCGCGTTTTGCGACGCGTGCGTCGTTTTCCGACGAAAATCGGACGCACAGAAAATGCTACAAGTAGCGTTTTCTTGCGTCCGACGCTAGCGTCGGAAACGACGCACGTGGCGAAAAACGCCACCAAAACGACGCACGCGTCCCCTATGTTAAACATAGGGGCGCGTCGCCGCTGCGTCGCCGCTGCGTCGCCGGCGCGTCGCCGGCGCAACAGCGACGCACATTGGCGGAACGCCAATGTGAACGTAGCCTTATGTTGTCTCCTGTAGCAACAGCGCCACCATGCGTCAAGACTACCGCCACTACTACCACTACAACTGTCACGCCTACTTGTACCTTTACTAGGACCACGGTATGTACCGTTACTACTACTGAAACTGTCGTGGCCACAGTTCCAACCCCAATGGTAACCTATGTAAAGGTTACCCCTGAACGGAACACTGTGGGTACTCAGACCCCCATCTGGAGTGAGGAAGCCCCTTATGTAGCACCTGGTAGCCGCCAGTATCCGGCCGGGCTACCTCCACCAGTGCTACCTCCAGAACTACAATAAACCTCGAAGCCCTGAAAAAGATTGTAAATAGTTATAAACATTTTCTTTTTCCTGCCTTTAAACCCGTCCAGGGTTAACTCTTAAAGGGATTCCCTACTTACAGGGATCCTACGTTTTGCACAAGTTTTCTACTTTTATCAACAAACTGCAGAATCATGGACTGTTGCATGATCACAAACTGTCCTTGTAAATAAGTTGCACCTTCTTAAAGGTGGTTCCTACAGGTTTTACAAAAGAGGCTTTTACAGAGACTGCCTCTTAACAGAAACTGCTTTTAAACCTTGCTGTAATAATTTCTTTACTGTACAGACCTGAAGAAAAACCCGTTGGTGTGGCAGAGTTCCGGGTCAGGATTACACGTCTTGTAGCCCACCCAAGACCAACGTTGGGGGTTCGTCACGGGTCCCTCGCTTCATGTCACCTTTAAATTGACTTGAATGTTGATGATGTGATTAATGCTTTGCACTACCTAATTGAAAAGACTTGACTTTGCCCTTAAAGGGAAAGTACATTTGTTGCACTTTGATAAAGAGTTAATATATTATGGAGTAATATAGCAATAAAGTTAAAAATTTAGGTCAGATAGTAATAATGTTTACATAGTTGATAGTATGTAGCTAATATGGTAGAATTAAAGTTAGATAGTTAAAATGATGTAGTGAGAATAAAATTGGAAGGACGATACAGCGAGCCCATAAGGGAGGTGATATCTGTTCTGCGTTTCAATAAAGTGAACCCGTGGGGATCAGTGAGTCATTTAGTGAGTACTTAGTTCAGGGGCGGATTATCAGAGGGTCAATATGGGCGGTAGCCCAGGGCCCAGTGGTCTGGGGGGGCCCTGGGCTACCGCACAGATTGACCCTCCACTAATTGTCTGAATGCCCGCCGGCATTTGTGTGCCCCCAGACCCGGTGGGCAGAGAGAGGGGGCCCGCATTGGTTGGGAGGTGCGTGTATCAGCCGGTCAGCTGAGAGCTCCGAGTCCCTGCACCAGGCCTGCACAGCAGCACACCACATAATGGCTGCTCTGTGCACAGCACCTGTGATGAGGTCACAGGATGGGAGGAGTCAGGGGTCACATGATCGGGAGGAGGACCTCCGTGTACAGGACTTTGCTGGTTGCCATGGCGCCGCAGGAAGGTAAGGCAGCGTATGTGTGAGGTCAGGAGATGTTTACAGGGTGGATGTAGCAGAGCCGTGTGTGTACGAGGTGTATGGATCAGAGCAGCGTGTGAAAGGTCTATGGAGCGGAGTCGTGTGTGTACAATGTGTACGGAGCCGTGTGCATGAGGTGTACGGAGCGCAGCCGCGTGTGTACGAGGTGTACGGAGCGGAGCAGCGTGTGTATGAGGTGTACGGAGCGGAGCAGCGTGTGTATGAGGTGTACGGAGCGGAGTCGTGTGTACAAGGTGTACGGAGCACAGCCGCGTGTGTACGAGGTGTACGGAGCCCAGCCGCGTGTGTACGAGGTGTACGGAGCACAGCCGCATGTGTACAAGGTGTATGGAGCACAGCCGCGTGTGTATGAGGTGTACGGAGCACAGCCGCATGTGTACAAGGTGTACGGAGCACAGCCGCGTGTGTATGAGGTGTACGGAGCGGAGTCGTGTGTACAAGGTGTACGGAGCACAGCCGCGTGTGTACGAGGTGTACGGAGCCCAGCCGCGTGTGTACGAGGTGTACGGAGCACAGCCGCATGTGTACAAGGTGTATGGAGCACAGCCGCGTGTGTATGAGGTGTACGGAGCACAGCCGCATGTGTACAAGGTGTACGGAGCACAGCCGCGTGTGTATGAGGTGTACGGAGCGGAGTCGTGTGTACAAGGTGTATGGAGCACAGCCGCGTGTGTACGAGGTGTACGGAGCACAGCCGCATGTGTACAAGGTGTACGGAGCACAGCCGCGTGTCTATGAGGTGTACGGAGCGGAGTCGTGTGTACAAGGTGTACGGAGCACAGCCGCGTGTCTACGAGGTGTACGGAGCCCAGCCGCGTGTGTACGAGGTGTACGGAGCACAGCCACATGTGTATGAGATGTACGGAGTAGTGCCGTGTGTGTACGAGATGTATGGAGAGGAGCCGTATGTGTATGAGGTGTACGGAGCGGAGCTGTGTGTGTGCAAGGTATGCGGAGCAGTGTGTGCAATGTGTATGGAGCGGAGCGGTGTGTGTATGAGGTGTACGGAGTAGTGCCGTGTGTACGAGATGTATGGAGCGGAGCCGTGTGTGTATGAGGTGTATGGAGCGGAGCCGTGTATGAGGTGTATGGAGCAGAGCCGTGTGTGTATGAGGTGTATGGAGCAGAGCCGTGTATGAGGTGTATGGAGCGGAGCTGAATGTGTACGGAGCGGAGCCGTGTGTGTATGAGATGTATGGAGTGGAGCCGTGTGTACGGAGCGGAGCCGTGTATGCAAAGTTTACGGAGCGCAGCCGCGTGTGTAGGAGTAGCTATGTGTGGCCATTATCATGTGCAGCCAATATACAGTAAGGAGCATCATGTGTGGCCATTATACAGTATGGAGCATCATATGCGGTCATTATACAGTATTATTGAGCATCATGTGCGGTCATTATACAGTATGGAGAATCATGTGTGGCCATTATACAGTATGGAGCATCATGTGCGGTCATTATACACTATGGAGCATCATGTGCGGTCATTATACACTATGGAGCATCATGTGCGGTCATTATACAGTATGGAGCATCATGTGCGGTCATTATACACTATGGAGCATCATGTGTGGTCATTATACAGTATGGAGCATCATGTGCGGTCATTATACAGTATGGAGCATCATGTGCGGTCATTATACAGTATGGAGCATGATGTGCAGTCATTATACAGTATGGAGCATCATGTGCGGCTATTATACAGTATGGAACATCATGTGCGGTCATTATACAGTATGGAGCCTCATGTGCGGTCATTATAAAGTATGGAGCCTCATGTGCCGTCATTATACAGTATCGAGCATCATGTGCGGCTATTATTCAGTATGGAACATCATGTGCGGTCATTATACAGTATGGAGCATCATGTGTGGCCATTATACAGTATGGAGCATCATGTGCGGTCATTATACAGTATGGAGCATCATGTGCGTCTATTATACAGTATGGAGCATCATGTGTGGCCATTATACAGTATGGAGCCTCATGTGCGGTCATTATACAGTATGGAGCATCATGTGTGGCCATTACACAGTATGGAGCATCATGTGCTGTCATTATACAGTATGGAGCATCATGTGCTGTCATTATACAGTATGGAGCATCATGTGCAGTCATTATACAGTATGGAGCATCATGTGCTGTCATACAGTATGAAGCATCATGTGCAGTCATTATACAGTATGGAGCATCATGTGCGGCTATTATACAGTATGGAGCATCATATGCGGTCATTATAAAGTATGGAGCATCATGTGTGGCCATTATGGAGCATCATGTGCGGTCATTATACAATATGGAGCATCATGTGTGGTCATTATACAGTATAGAGCATCATGTGCGGTCATTATACAGTATGGAGCATCATGTGTGGCCATTATACAGTATGGAGCATCATGTGTGGCCATTATACAGTATTGAGCATCATGTGCGGTCATTATACAGTATGGAGCATCATGTGCAGTCACTATACAGTATGGAGCATCATGTGTGGCCATTATACAGTATTGAGCATCATGTGGGGTTATTATACAGTATTGAGCATCATGTGGGGCCATTATACAGTATTGAGCATCATGTGGGGTCATTATACAGTATTGAGCATCATGTGGGGCCATTATACAGTATTGAGCATCATGTGGGGTCATTATACAGTATTGAGCATCATGTGGGGCACTTATACAGTATTGAGCATCACGTGGGGTCATTATACAGTATTGAGCATCACGTGGGGCCATTATACAGTATGGAGCATCATGTGTGGCCATTATACAGTATGGAGCATCATGTGTGGCCATTATACAGTATGGAGCATCATGTGTGGCCATTATACAGTATTGAGCATCATGTGGGGTCATTATACAATATTGAACATCATGTGTGGCCATTATACAGTATTGAGCATCATGTGGTCATGTGGGGTCGTTATACAGTATGGAGCACTGTGTGGCCATTATACAGTATCGAGCACTGTGTGGCCATATTTTTTTTTTATAATTATTCTTTATGAACAGTGTGATCAGCAGTGCTAAATGGGTGTGGTTGAGACATGGATATGGGTGTGACTAGTGAATGGGTGTGGTCAGAGGTGTGTCCTAAAATTTGCTGCGGCGCGCAACGCAAACTTTGTCCCTCTTTCCCAACTTCAAAAGTTGGGAGGTATGGTAATATGTGGTCTGGAAATGGTGCGGTGGTATTTGTCCCTTGTATGTGCTATTATTCGATCACTATGGTTGTAATTTGTGGTCTGGTCATGGTGCGGTGGTATTTGTTCCTTGTATGTGATATTATTGGTCAAGATATACCTAAATTGTATTGCAGATTTTAACAAATATTTCCTAGGTTACAGTAGAGTAGGGCCCGGCCCTTTTTCTGGAATAATCTGGTTCGGGTATCACATGACCCCCGTCACATGACCCCCGTCACATGACCCCCGTCACATGACCCCCGTCACATGACCGGGGGGGGCCCACAGTGTGTGAACAGCCCGGGGCCCTGGCTACCCTTAATCCACCCCTGACTTAAGGTACCGTCACACTATACGATTTACCTACGATCACGACCAGCGATATGACCTGGCCGTGATCGTAGGTAAATCGTAGTGTGGTCGGCTGGGGAGCTGTCACACAGACCGCTCTCCAGCGACCAACGATGCCGAGGTCCCTGGGTAACCAGGGTAAACATCGGGTAACTAAGCGCAGGACCGCGCTTAGTTACCCGATGTTTACCCTGGTTACAAGCGTTAAACTAAAAAAAAACAAACAGCACATACTTACATTCTGGTGTCCGTCAGGTCCCTTGCAGTCTGCTTCCCGCACTCAGTGACTGCCGGCCGTAAAGTGAAAGTGAAAGCACAGCCGCTGTGCTCTGCTTTCACTTTACGGCCGGCAGTCACAGTGCGGGAAGCAGAGACGGCAAGGGACCTGACGGACACCAGAATGTAAGTATGTGCTGTTTGTTTTTTTTTAGTTTAACGCTTGTAACCAGGGTAAACATCGGGTAACTAAGCGCGGTCCTGCGCTTAGTTACCCGATGTTTACCCTGGTTACAAGCGAACGCATCGCTGGATCACATCGCTAGATCGCTAGATCGGTGTCACACACACCGATCTAGCGATGACAGCGGGAGATCCAGCGATGAAAGAAAGTTCTAAACGATCTGCTACGACATATGATTCTCAGCAGGATCCCTGATCGCTGCTGCGTGTCAGACACAGCGATATCGTAACGATATCGCTGGAACGTCACGAATCGTACCGTCGTAGCGATCGAAATGTTATAGTGTGACGGTACCCTTAGTTAAACGTTTACACTTAGAGAAGAATAACTGTTTTATACTTGAATAAAGATAAGATGTTCGCATATGCACTTAGTAAATAATATATAGTAAACCTGTAACAAGATGAGCCAAGCAGTCATGTAAATATGTTATTGTTTGTAACGTTCAAGTGTCCTCACCTCCCATAAAGGGAAGCACAGTTAAATTAACTTGTTTGATAGCATTTTAAAATTTGGACGTCTTTTGCTAATGTATTGTTGTTTTCTTTTCCCAGTCCCAAAGTACTGGATTTAATGGGGGTGGGGGAGGGAGGGGCCTGCTCCAGAGACCAGCAGGACAGATAATTCCACGTTACCTGCCTGCACCTACACCCAGGAGGCGATGGCAACTTGTGGGGGCTGTGGCGTGATAGGGTCCCTGTAAAAAGCCTCAGGCCATCAGTCATACGGGTTGTTCCTATCCATCTGGGGGACAGAGAGAAAGACTTAACATCTAGAACACCAACGTCAGTTGTGAGGACCTCACCGAGAAGCTCAGCAGGGAGGGACTACAACACTCAGGCGCTAGAGGAAGGCTACTGATTTCCACCTGGATAAGGGGACTCTGGATTTGCCTTCAGACCAGCTGGACTCTGCCTTCCCTGTGGTCTGGTGCTCTGGACTGTGGATGCTGAAGCCTTCAGTAAAAAGGTAAAGAGACTGCAACCTTGTGTCCTCATTCTTCACTGCGCCTCACACCATCCACCATCTACACTCTGGGAAGCCCTGGGGACATACTTTACCTGTGGGAAGGTATACCATCTAGCTGCCATCACATCACCCCAGCGGACCCCTAAACAGCGTCGGTCACCCTGACCGAATACCACAGATGGCGTCACGAACACTATCCCTTTAAAGACCTTTCCCCATTTATTAACGGACGTCCCCTATGGCCACGGACCGGGTCAGCCACCGTGACATCCCCCTTGAGAACCGAAGGGCCCGGATCTGAGTACCCCACTGCCCTACCACGGGGGCGCTCCATGTACACAGTGACTGCACCAGCAGAATAGTGAGTGCAGCTCTGGGGTATAATACAGGATGTAACTCAGGATCAGTAATGTAATGTATGTACACAGTGACTGCACCAGCAGAATAGTGAGTGCAGCTCTGGGGTATAATACAGGATGTAACTCAGGATAAGTACAGGATCAGTAATGTAATGTATGTACACAGTGACTGCACCAGCAGAATAGTGAGTGCAGCTCTGGAGTATAATACTGGATGTTACTCAGGATCAGTACAAGATAAGTAATGTAATGTATGTACACAGTGACTGCACCAGCAGAATAGTGAGTGCAGCTCTGGAGTATAATACAGGATGTAACTCAGGATAAGTACAGGATCAGTAATGTATGTACACAGTGACTGCACAAGCAGAAAAGTGAGTGCAGCTCTGGGGTATAATACAGGATATAACTCAGGATAAGTACAGGATCAGTAATGTATGTACACAGTGACTGCACAAGCAGAAAAGTGAGTGCAGCTCTGGGGTATAATACAGGATGTAACTCAGGATAAGTACAGGATCAGTAATGTATGTACACAGTGACTGTACCAGCAGAATAGTGAGTGCAGCTCTGGAGTATAATACTGGATGTTACTCAGGATCAGTACAAGATAAGTAATGTAATGTATGTACACAGTGACTGCACCAGCAGAATAGTGAGTGCATCTCTGGAGTATAATACAGGATGTAACTCAGGATCAGTAATGTAATGTATGTACACAGTGACTGCACCAGCAGAATAGTGAGTGCAGCTCTGGAGTATAATACAGGATGTAACTCAGGATCAGTAATGTAATGTATGTACACAGTGACTGCACCAGCAGAATAGTGAGTGCAGCTCTGGAGTATAATACAGGATGTAACTCAGGATCAGTAATGTAATGTATGTACACAGTGACTGCACCAGCAGAATAGTGAGTGCAGCTCTGGAGTATAATACAGGATGTAACTCAGGATCAGTAATGTAATGTATGTACACAGTGACTGCACCAGCAGAATAGTGAGCGCACCTCTTGAGTGCAATGCTGGTAGTATGTCCAGACCAGCACAGAATCAGTCATATATAGTGATGAGTGAGTATGCCTGTTTGTTAGGCAACCCCCACATGTATTCAAGCTGACTAGCAGCCGTAAATCATGCAGCTGCGTCGACATAAAGTAAATCTCCGAGCACGCCAAAATACTCAGAGACCACCTGAGCATGCTCGGAGAAACTCGAGCAACAAGCATACTCGCTCATCGCTAGTCATATATGCTGCTATACACGCACACTTTTCAGCCAGCCTCAGTAGATCTGCAGGTACATATAGCTTTCTAGGCTATGCAGAAATTTCACAGCCCATCAATCGATCAGTTTCCTTTCTGAAGCTAGCAATTTACCGAGATAATGAGCCCTAACAGAGTGCAGGCAGCCTGGATAGCTCTTTATCAGCCCTTTCAAACTTCATCTCCATGGCAAACACAGTAATCATTCTGTCTCCCCAGCCTGTGGCAGTGACAGGATGCAGATGACAGACGCACATAGTCATCAGGTCTGAAGGAGCTGATTTAGAAACAATCCCAGCTCCTGCCTGCTCGCTCTAATTACTGAGGGCGTTAATAAGTGCGCAGGTAGCCAGCGTCGTGACTGCTCTCTGTCTGCACGCTGACTTTCCTCCTCTACTTTGCAGCTCATGTTTACATCCTTCTTGACACGATTAATATGCAGTTAATCTTGGTACGCAGGTTTTATTGTGACAAATGGAGGGAAAAAGTGTGCGGCACAAAATGCCAACTCGTATACTGACTGCCAAGTAACTAACATCAATACTAGAGATGAGCGAATGAAATCTGCCGGATTCCAAAAATTTGCCATGAGCAATGTGGTTTGCACGAATCGCTCAAAAATGCCGAAGCAGAAGATTTCATCAGCTAGAGAAGGCTCACATGACCTCAGGAATGACCAAGCGAGCTTCCCTATCATTACTTGCAGCTATCCCATCACATGGTATAGCGTAGTCAATCAGGAGGGACTATCATGGCCTGTATAAAAGCGGAGGCGGGAAATGCAGCAGCCGCTTTGTAGAGAATCTGGACATTGAGAGGATGTCACAGCTCAACAATAATGATTGAGAGGAGTTGGCAACAGACTTTTTCCAGCACGGAGCACTCATATGTCGATTTTATTGTTGTATTTATTAGAGTTTTGCTTGCTCGTCAGTTTAAGTGCACTAATTTCACCTAGAAAGTTTTCAGCTTTCGGAATCAATGTTTCCATTCAGTGACAGTAAGCAGAGGAAGACGTGTGGGCTGAATCTCATGTGTACATAAGGCCTACATTAGCATTTTTGTCCTCCATCTGGTGGGGGCATGTGTGTCTTTGTTCTTCTTTTCGGGGGGGCATCCCTAATACACAACCCTGCAGACAGGCTGGAAACTCGGCTTTTGGAATATTCTTTATTCTTTGAGCTAAAAGTAAAGGTTTAAGGGGGAGGGTGTGAACACTTCTACCCATCTAGGGGGCCAATCCCAGGAGAGGTAGAATAATAAGCCACATGTTTAGTGAGGCAGTTGTTGCAGTGATGCTGAGGGGTGAGAATCTGTTGGTGAGGTCCTGGTGCCCCTGGATGGATGGCCTATGGAGATTGGAGATCGTTTGCCAGCTAGAGATTGCTACAGTCATGATATCTATCTTCTGGATGTGAGGAACTATCTTAAGGACTGTTGTTGCCAGCTGGGGCGGGAGATATGTGGTACGGTGAGGGTATGAAGCATAGACTGTGACTACAGACTATACTGGTGGGAGATACCAAAGCTGTGGGCCAACCAAAAGTTGGGATACAGTGGGTATCGCCTGGTACGGGGCCAGTGGAACTACTGGCTCCAGGATGGGATCTGTTCGACTGGGGACATTGCATTGTGACCATCTACCCAGAATTGTTGTAAGACTGTGGACATAAGGAAGAAAAAATAGTTGCATTGTTAACCTGCCTAGGTGATTATCACAGCCTCAAATCTTCACAATGATAATGTGGGAAAGTGGAACAACAAGCCCCTCTTTCCAGGGCCGTATTTGCCACTAGGCACTTGAGGGCACGTGCCTAGGGCGGCGGGATGCGGGGGGGCGCCCTTGAGCTAGGTTTTTCTTATATTTTTTTTTTTTAATAAAACTCCGGGGTCAAGTTTCCGCCCCCCCTCCTCCCTCCCTCCCTCCTTCCCGCCCCCCCTCCCTCCCTCCCTGAAGACGAAATACTCACCTTCCTCCAGCGGTGGCTGCAACTGCGTCTCAGCGCCGTCCTGTCTTCAGCGGTCACATGGTACCGATCATTAAGGGTGATGAATATGCGCATATTCATCTCACCTTAATTAGCGCTACCATGTGACCGCTGAAGACAGGAAGGAAGACGCTGCAGAGATGCCAGGAAGTTCTGTGCTGCGCGGTGAGAGGTAAGTATGACAGGGAAAAAAGTGGGGAGCCGTGCACACAGGGGAGAAGGATGGGGAGCCGTGCACACAGGGGAGAAGGATGGGGAGCCGTGCACACAGGGGAGAAGAATGGGGAGCCATGCACACAGGGGAGAAGGATGGGGAGCCGTGCACACAAGGGAGAAGGATGGGGAGCCGTGCACACAAGGGAGAAGGATGGGGAGCCGTGCACACAGGGGAGAAGGATGGGGAGCCGTGCACACAAGGGAGAAGGATGGGGTGCCGTGCACACAAGGGAGAAGGATGGGGAGCCGTGCACACAGGGGAGAAGGATGGGGAGCCGTGCACACAAGGGAGAAGGATGGTGAATCATGCACACAAGGCAGAAGGATGGGGAGCCGTGCACACAGGGGAGAAGGATGGGGAGCCGTGCACACAGGGGAGAAGGATGGGGTGCCATGCACACAGGGGAGAAGGATGGCGTGCCATGCACACAGGGGAGAAGGATGGGGAGCCATGCACACAGGGGAGAAGGTTGGGGGAGCCATGAACGCAGGGTGGGAGGATGGGGGAGCCATGCACGCAGGGGAGAAGGATGGGGGAGCCATGAACGCAGGGGAGAAGGATGGGGGAGCCATGAACACAGAGTGGGAGGATGGGGGAGCCATGCACGCAGGGGAGAAGGATGGGGGAGCCATGAACGCAGGGGAGAAGGATGGGGGAGCCATGAACGCAGGGTGGGAGGATGGGGGAGCCTTGCACGCAGGGGAGAAGGATGGGGGAGCCATGCACGCAGGGGAGAAGGATGAGGGAGCCATGAACGCAGGGGAGAAGGATGGGGGAGCCATGAACGCAGAGTGGGAGGATGGGGGAGCCATGCACGCAGGGGAGAAGGATGGGGGAGCCATGAACGCAGGGTGGGAGGATGGGGGAGGCATGAACGCAGTGTGGGAGGATGGAGTATAAATATGGAGTATAAATACTGGGCCCTATAAGGGGGACACAGTGTGAGAGGACAGTGTGAAGAGGGGACCGGTATAGAAAGGAGAGGTCAGGGTGAAGAATATGTACCATAAGAGGGACAGTGTGGGGGTCATATTTTGTGCAGACAATATAGTGAGGGGCAATTTTTTATTTGGGAGCATTATAATGACACTTGTATCTTTAAGGGCGTCATGTGGAGACTTTCTGCAAAAGAGCGGCGAAGATGGAAGTCTGCAGAGATGGATGTGGATGAGAAAAAACTCATCATGGGATCTGGACAAGATGAAGAAAAGGAGAACGGCTCCAGAGGCGACGTCATCTATCAGGTACCTGGATGTAAATGTTATTTGTGATGCTAACTCTCATGTTTTTATATATGTTAGGAGATTTAAAGGGACACTGTCACCTGAATTTGGAGGGAACAATTTTCAGCCATGGAGGCGGGGTTTTTGGGTGTTTGATTCACCCTTTCCTTACCCGCTGGCTGCATGCTGGCTGCAATATTGGATTGAAGCTCATTCTCTGTCCTCCGTAGTACATACCTGCACAAGGCAATCTTACCTTGCACAGGCGTGTACTATGGAGGACAGATAATGAGCTTCAATCCAATATTGCAGCCAGCATGCAGCCAGCGGGTAAGGAAAGGGTGAATCAAACACCCGAAAACCCCGCCCCTATGGCTGAAAATTGTTCCCTCCAAATTCAGGTGACAGAGTCCCTTTAAAGGGGATGTCCAGGCTTGTGATGAGTCTGCAGTCATTCTTTATGACTGCAGACTTCTGAATTCTCACAGTGCACACTGCACGCTGTCAGGATTCTCTCATGCTGGGGATTTACATTAATGCGATCACGTGCTGACTAGACATGCGTGACCTCCGTCAATGAAAATGAACTGAGGGAGGCCGGGCACATCTAGTCGGAATGTGGTCAGAAATATACAAATCACATACTTGTGCTGACATGACCGTCCAGCGGCAAGGGAGAATCCTAGTAGTGTGCAGTGCATGCATTGTGAGAATTCAGAAGCTGCAAGTTCCAGTAGTCGTCACATGGACACGTCACTCATATGCGATTTTCAGACTTAGAGTATGTGTCCACGTTCAGGATTGCATCAGGATTTGGTCAGGATTTTTCATCAGTATTTGTAAGCCAAAACCAAGAGTGGGTGATAAATGCAGAAGTGGTGCATATGTTTCTATTATACTTTTCCTCTAACTGTTCCACTCCTGGTTTTGGCTTACAAATACTGATGAAAAATCCTGACCAAATCCTGATGCAATCCTGAACGTGGACACATACTCTTATGGTCCTGCGACGAGCTTCTCTTCTGCTTCTCTTAGTTTTTCACTGAACATTGAGAGCATTAGGGAGAGGAGCTCGTGGGCACATGACTGAGTGTGCAAATCACATATGTCCTTGGCGGAGGGGGGGCACCAAAATGAATTCTTGTCCCTGGTGCCAGAAACCCTAGGTATACCTCTGCCGGTATCCTACTGCGAGCGGCGATTACCGGGTCCGGTGGAGGGAGGTCTGTGAACAGGCAGTGAGGCAGGGACTGAGGGTGTGCACAGAGAGGATGGAGACCCGGAGACTGCCCGTCCCAGTCTACGCCGTAGCCTAGAGCCCTCATTATCATAGGAATATGTCAGTTAATAAATTGCTTTTCTGAAGCTTTATAGTGTAGTTTTAGGTCAGAGAGGGATGCTTAGGGATGAGCTAGCAAGGTGCAGGGACAGGTAGTGATGGCTACTTGCGAACATGTGTGGCAATTGCGGTTTTGCACTTACGATGATACATAAAACACTGCTAGCAGTGTTTTTTCTCATTGCTGCAAGTACCGCATTTGCCGGATGGCGGCAAAACTGCAAGTGCCGCACATGTCTGTAAGTCCCATAGGGAATGAATGAGGCCGAACGCAGTGTTGCCATAAGTGATCCTATACGCGGCAGATGCGGAAAAACTGTCGGATCTGCTGCAAAAGGCGACTTTATTCGGATTCCCATGACAGCACTACGAGAGAGGGGATCCGCCCTTCAGGAACAGGAAACCTACAGATACAAAAGGGCGGTACCTCTCCCTATGCATCAGTTGGTTTCCTGTTCCTGGAGCGACAGGATCCTACAGATTTCATCTCGTAAGGAGCCCAGGCCGGCCGGTCGAATCTGGTAGCGGGGGGGTCTCCTACCTCGACCGGTGCGGAGAGTCCTGGAGACGCCACGGTGGTCCAGGCTGGACTGCACGTCAGTGGCGTTGGCAGCAGGGAGCAGGGTCCGGAGGATTCCTTGTCTCCAGAAGCCGGCGTTGGTAAGAGTTCTTTCCCCCCCCTGGGTCAGGCGGCGGCGGTGGGGTGCGGTGGTGTGGTTGCGGCGTCGGAAGTGGAGCGCCGTCCGGAGCACTGCTGGGCATTCCCGGCGTCTTGCATCGCTCACTGAGCGTTTCCGGAACGCTGGGGCGCCGGCGGTGGAGCCGGCAGGTGCTTCCGGTTCACAGGTTGACTGCGCATGCGCGGTCATTCCAAAATGGCGGCGTCCATGGTCCGGACGCCGGTTTTCCTGTATTACCACCGCTGACCTCCCAGCTGCAGCCTGATCATCAGGGGCCAATGGGGAGCACGCCAGAGGGCCTGCTGACCGGAATACAGGGGGATATAAGCAGGTGTTGGCGATAGAACCCTGCTTTTGGCCACAGCTTCATCATGGCAGATGATGGTGAGCAGCAGCCTCAGCTTCTGGATAAAGTGCGGCAGGAAGCCGTGGGGAAGGAGATCAGAAGTGACCAGTCCAGCCGTAAAAGCTCGTCCAGGCAAGGATCTAGAGCTTCGACTGGCAAGGAGCCCCCTCGTGTTCCGGTACCTTTTTCTTTGGCGTACACTGGTAAGTGATCTACGTGAATGTTCACTCAGTGACGCGGGCCCCTTATACTTTGTCATTCTAGGGGAAAAGAAGTGCAAAGTCGAAACATAAGGAGTGTGCCCTGTGTGAAGTCCCTTTACCAGATTCTTACCCTAAAAAATTGTGCGCCTCCTGTATACAACAGACGGTGAGGTCTACAGGAGTGGAAGGGGTTGAGTGACATCAGGCTAGATAGATGGATCTCCCTTATTGTCCTCCCCTAGGTAGCGGAAGAATCTGCTTCTACGGCTAGTCTAAAGGAGATGATCCGTATGGAAGTTAAGGAATCCCTGCGGTCTCTGTCCCAGGCGGGAAGTTCAAAACAGAGAGCTTCGGTGATCTCAGATTCTTCGGAGGAAGATAAGGACGAAGGTTCTTATGGCTCAATTCTCTCTTCCTCGTCATCGGAAGAGGAATCTGGCCGATTCTGTCTGCCTCTGGACCGGGTGGATAAACTAGTTAAGTCGGTCAGAAATACGATGGGCCTGGAAGAGCCTAAGACTCAGCTTTCCCGTCAGGAGCTAATGTTCAGCGGCTTGGAACACAAGAAACGCAGATCCTTCCCGGTGAATGATAAAATTCAAGACCTGATCCTCCGGGAATGGAAAAAAACGGAGAAGAAAGGTTCCTTGCCACCAGCTTTAAAACGCAGGTATCCCTTTGAGGATGCGGCTGTGGACACCTGGGACAAGGCCCCTAAATTAGATGCTGCAGTGGCAAAGGCATCTAAGAAAGCAGCATTACCTTTTGAGGACATGGGGTCCCTTAAAGACCCTCTTGACAGGAAGGCGGAGATCTTCCTTAAAGGTACGTGGGAGAGGGCAGCCGGATCCTTGAGGCCAGCAGTGGCTGCGACTTGTACAGCCAGATCCCTAATGGTCTGGCTGGAACAATTGGAATCCCAGCTTAAAGAAGGCGCTTCCAGAAGTTCTATTCTAAGTGCGCTTCCAGTGATTCAGGATGCTGCGGCTTTCCTGTCAGACGCGTCGGTGGACTCGGTCAGAATGGCGGCCAGAGCAGCAGGACTCTCCAACGCAGCTCGTAGAGCCTTATGGTTGAAGTGTTGGTCGGGGGATATTCAGTCAAGATCCAAGTTATGCGCTATCCCATGTAAAGGGGAATATCTCTTTGGGCCAACCTTGGATGAGCTGCTCGAAAAGGCTGGGGATGATAAGAAGAAATTCCCTAATTTGTCATCAGCTTCTTACCGGCGTCCATTCATCAGGAGGAGATTTGGTCGTGGAAGAAAGCGCGCATCCTCACCCTCTAGAGAGAATTTTAGATGGGAGGATAGACGCAGGAGAGGTACGGGTTACATGTTTCGCCGTTCCTCAAAAGAACGTAAGAAACCAGACCAATGACTAGCGATCCCTGTGGGAGGGAGATTGTCAGCCTTCTCTTCCGCATGGACTAACATCACAAATAGTGTCTGGGTCCGAGGTATTATATCAGAAGGTCTAAAGTTGGAATTTATTCACTGGCCTCGGGATAAGTTTATGCTAACCCCCTTACGTTCCTCCACTATTGAGCAGACGGCCTTAGAGTCAGAGGTCATGACTTTATGCCTTAAAAATGTACTGATTGAGGTTCCGGAGTCAGAGAGAGGGAGAGGATTCTACTCGCCTCTTTTTCTGATTCAAAAACCAGACAAATCATTCAGGACTATTATTAATCTTAAATCCCTTAATGAATACCTGGTTAATACTACCTTTAAAATGGAGTCAATCAGCTCTGCAATAAAGATGTTGTTTAAACACTGCTTCATGGTAGTTGTGGACTTAAAGGATGCATACTATCATGTTCCTATCCACGGAAACTTCCAGAGGTTTCTTCGTGCGGCGGTGTCTATGGGAGGTATTGTTCGCCATTTTCAATTTAGAGCCCTTCCCTTCGGCCTCTCAGCATCTCCCCGGGTATTTACTAAAATAGTTGCGGAGGTCATGGCGCACTTACGTGAATCCGATATCCTCATTGTCCCTTATCTGGATGATTTCCTAATAGTTGGGAACTCAGTAGACCATTGCCTTGCTCAGGTTAAAACAGCTATATCTAGGCTAGAGAATCTGGGCTGGATCATAAATTATGATAAATCCCGATTACAACCCCTAAAAACCCAGAGATTCCTAGGGCTGCTGTTAAATTCCGAGTCCCAACAATGCGGTCTTCCACCTGATAAATTACTTCATATCCAACAACAGGTGTTAAAAGCAATTAATAAACCATCCATGACCCTTAGACAGGCTATGTCTTTGTTAGGTTCCCTAACTTCCTGTATTCCCGCCGTCCGTTGGGCACAGTTCCACTCCAGGCCTTTACAGTTTGACGTACTGCATTATGATAGAGACTTACAGGGTTCCTTGCAGGGTCAGATGACATTGAGTCCAGTGGTTCTTGCATCTCTTAGATGGTGGCTAGAGGAAGACAATCTGTCAGCAGGAGTTCCCTGGGTGACACAGGTGACTCGGGTAATCACAACGGACGCCAGCCCCACGGGGTGGGGGGCACATATGGGTGACGTTGTAGTTCAGGGTCTATGGGACCCCTAAACGTCAGCCTCTTCCAATCAGAAGGAGTCGATGGCAATTGAATTCTCAATTAAGAAACTCCTCGTGTATCTACAGGGTCACCATGTCAAAATCCTCTCCGACAATCAGGTGGCAGTGGCCTACGTGAATCACCAAGGTGGAACACGCTCCGAGTCCTTGATGGAAATAGCGGACCGCCTGCTCCAGATAGCGGAAAACCATTTTCTATCTTTATCCGCAGTACATATAAAAGGGAAGGAAAATATAAGAGCAGACTTTCTAAGTCGAAACACCTTAAGACAAGGAGAATGGTCTCTGAACACAAAAATCTTCAACCAGATTGTCCGCAGGTGGGGTCATCCAGAGGTGGACTTATTTGCCAACAAGGACAACAGAAAAACAAGAAAATTCTGTTCCTTGAATCCCAGGGAATATCCGCTGGCAGTGGATGCCTTCCTGATCAGATGGGATTTCCGGTTGGCTTA
Organism: Ranitomeya imitator; assembly: GCF_032444005.1. Lineage (NCBI taxonomy): Eukaryota > Metazoa > Chordata > Amphibia > Anura > Dendrobatidae > Ranitomeya > Ranitomeya imitator. Next base: position 651,990,883 of record NC_091282.1, on the reverse strand, counting down.
TGCGTTCCCCCCGCTAAGCCTGATACCTCTGGTGGTCAGAAAGATAAGGGAGGATCAAGCGAGAATCATACTGATCGCTCCGTTCTGGCCCCGAAGGACTTGGTTCTCCTGGCTCAGGACCATGTCTGTGGAAGACCCCTGGGTACTGCCGGACATTCCGGACTTACTCCATCAAGGTCCGATCAACCATCCACAAGTGAAGGGTCTCCATTTGACGGCATGGTCTTTGAGAGGTCACTGTTAAAAAACAGAGGATTTTCTCCAAACCTCATTGATACCCTTATGAAGAGTAGGAAACTCATAACAACTAAGATCTACTCTAGAACTTGGAGGAAGTTTCTGGCTTCTTCAAATTTTAATATTGAAGAGGGTATACCAATCAACCAGATTCTAGAATTCCTGCAGAGGGGGCTAGAGCTAAATCTATCCACAAGTACACTAAAAGTACAAGTCTCAGCCCTAGGGGCCCTATTTTCTTGTAACATTGCTGGTAATTATTGGGTATCAAGGTTCATCAAAGCAGCTAGTAGATCCAGACCTATACACAGGAATAGGTCAATGCCTTGGGATCTCAACCTAGTCCTCTCAGCCTTGACTAAAGAACCGTTTGAGCCTTTACATTCAGCCTCACTTAAATTACTATCCCTCAAAACAGCATTTTTGGTGGCAATTACATCTGCTCGTAGGGTAGGAGACATACAGGCTCTTTCTAGGCTGTCCCCTTATACAGAATTTCTACAGGACAGAGTAGTCCTCAGACCAGATCCAGCTTATTTACCAAAAGTGGCCTCAGAATTTCACAGATCTCAGGAGATAGTGTTACCGTCATTTCTCCCTAATCCTTCTAATTCCAAAGAGGAGTTACTCCATACATTAGATGTTAGGAGATGTCTATTAGAATATATATCAGTCACTAATGCTTGGAAGAGAGAGGATGCATTGTTTCTATCCTTCCAAGGTCCCAGGAAAGGTCTTAGAGTTTCAAAGTACACGCTAGCGAAGTGGATTAGGGAGGCTATCTCTCCGGCTTATACTGCAGGTAGAGGTCCAGCTCTGCAGAATCTGAGGGCACATTCCACCCGGGCCATGGCTACATCCTGGGCTGAAAGATCTGGAGTGTCGATCGACCAGATATGTAAGGCAGCTACATGGTCTTCCCCTTCCACCTTTTTCAAGCACTATAGGTTGGACTTGGGGTTCTCTTCTGATCTCACCTTCGGGTTAAGGGTGCTGCAGGCTATAGTCCCTCCCTAAGGTAGTTTACATCTCTGTAATTCTCTCGTAGTGCTGTCATGGGAATCCGAATAAAGCATTAAGCTACTTACTGGTAGCGGCATTTTTCGGAGGCCCATGACAGCACCCATAGTTCCCTCCCTATTCACGTGGGGGTTGCACTTCCTATAGTATATATAATGAGATAGATAGATCTCACGTGTGGTATATAGTTCAATATGATGGATTATTTTTGTACATAAACTGTATATAATGTATATTTGTGTGCTACTAACCGCGGTAGTCCTCTCAGGCTCTGAAATACAACTGATGCATAGGGAGAGGTACCGCCCTTTTGTATCTGTAGGTTTCCTGTTCCTGAAGGGCGGATCCCCTCTCTCGTAGTGCTGTCATGGGCCTCCGAAAAATGCCGCTACCAGTAAGTAGCTTAATGCTTTCACATCAGCGATTTTTGCCAAAGTCTATGCCGATAGTGTCATACTCACTAAAAGGGGAGGCAGCGCTAAAAGTGCCTAGGGCAGCAGAAACTCTAAATACGGCCCTGCCTCTTTCTTGCCCTTGGGGAAGGAACTGAATGTTTTCATCGGGTGAATGAAAGTGTAGCTATGACTCAATGTAATATTATTATAGAAGGAAGGGGGTGTAGGCATGTGTAGATGCCATTAAATAAAAGTTTATCAACAGTACAGAGTATTTCAGGAGAGAATGGATGAAGGCCGGGGAGCAGCCAGGTTCACCTCTACGTAACGAGCACCGCAACCTCCATGCTCCTCTCTCCCCGGTTGGTTGCGCCATGTTATGGAATGTAATGTAGGAGAAAATTGTGACTTGATCATTTGAGGAGAGGGTGGCGACAGGCGATGCTCTAGTGAGCAGGCGGCATTTTGCTGAGGCATCCTATAGATGATGACCTACTTTCTCCGGATCAGTCATCACCACTCTCGCTGCTCCACGTCCATCCGATTTGCAGAGGTTCCTTCACATTTGCTCGTCACTTAGATTTCTGTGTGGGTGTGTGGATGGATTTGTTCTTGCCCACAGCCGACGGTAACTTTCCAAGCTGTTGGACATGCTCCCGGCTGAGCTGACTTTTGAAGCATGCGGGCAGGAAATAGGCTCTGAAATGGCTATTGCCAGGGAAAATGCATGTCTTTTAGAAGCTGAAAAAAGCAATGTATTTGGGTTCAAGTGGTTCTTGTATTCACTCGGAGACCCAGTCAGCAGCTGTGAACACCTGCCACTGTCAGCCAAACGTGATGTAGTCATAGCATACAAGATACCATTTATTTGATGTGCATACTAACATTGAAGTTATTTGTCAGCAGCCATTACCTCCTTAACCCCCGAGGCATTTTTCGTTTTTGCGTTTTCGTTTTTTGCTCCCCTTCTTCTGAGAGCCATAACTTTTATATTTTTCAGTCAATATGGCCATGTAAGGGCTTGCTTTTTTGCGGGACAAGTTTTACTTTCGAACGACACCATTGGTTTTAACATATTGTGTACTGGATAACAGGAAAAAAAAATCCAAGTGAAGTTGCAAAAAAAGTGCCGTTCCACAGTTTGTTTGTTTATTTTTTACCATGCTCACTAAATGCTAAAACTGACCTGCTATCATGATTCTCCAGGTCATTATGAATTCAAAGACACCAAACACGTCTAGGTTCTTTTTTATTTTTAAGTGGCGAAAAAAAAAAATCCAAAATTTGTTTAAAAAAAAAAAAAAGGCGTCATTTTCTGAGACCTGTAGCGTCTCCATTTTTTGTGATCTGGGGCAGTGATGGCTTATTTTTTGCGCGCTGAGCTGGCGTTTTACAATTTTGGTGCGGATACAATGTTTTGATCTCCCGTTATTGTATTTTATTGCAATGTAGCGGCAACCAAAAAATTGTAATTCTGGCATATTTTTTTCTCATTACACCGCTTAGCGATCGAGTAAATTTTTTTTTATATTGATTGGGCGATTCTGACGATACCAAATATGTGTATATTTGATTTTTTTAATTATTTATTTTGAATGAGGGAAAGAGGGGTGATTTGAGCTTTTACATATTTTTTATTTTTTCATATTTTTAAAAACTTTTTTTTTTACTTTTTGCATGCTTCAATAGTCTTCATGGGAGACTAGAAGCTGCAGTACTTTGATCGCCTCTGCTACACACAGAGCAGAAATGCTCACTTGCTATGAGTGCCGTCTGCTGCAGACCTCTGGTTGTCATGCTAATGTCACGGAGTCACAAATGGACGTAGCCAGTGACGCTGCATTTAACTGGTTAACAGCCGCGGGTGGATCGTGATTCAACTTGCGGCTGTTGCAGACACATGTCAGCTGTATTGATCAGCTGTCATGTGCCCAGGAAAGGTGACGGCTTTGGCGCTAATCAAGCGGGGATTCTGACATGTGCGTATTATTATGGCACATGTCGAAAAGGGGTTAAAAGCCAGGGTAGGGCTGACGTTAGATAAATATGTGGTTTAATGCCATCTGATGTAATGAGATTCCTGGTATAGCATTTTCAAGGTCCCTACTTTCTTTCAGTGAATATGCTGCTTCTTGTTTCCATCAGTGTTGTCATAGAAATTACATATTTTACAGCGAAAGTTTAGAAAATCCTCTCCTTAGATGAATACATCAGCAGAGTAAATTTATCTGATGTATTGAAAGTTTACCCCAATAAAATAAATAGTATGAGTCTACACTGTATGCAATTTTAGCAAACCTTCAGCTGTGTAGTCTCTAGATGTAAAAAAGATTGTGTCTATTCACGGACAACAAACACAGACCTTGAAAAGCTAAGCATTTGCTACCATTTTATCCAGGATGACCTCTCCAGACAGCTATAGACAGTGACTGGAGTGGTAGTGAGAAGGGTTGAGCGAAACGGGTCGGTCATTTTCATAAGTCACCGACTTTTGGCAAAGTCGGGTTTCATGAAACACGACCCAATCCTTGTGTGGGGTCGGCCATGCGGTACGCGACTTTCGCGCCAAAGTCGCGTTTCAATGACGCGAAAAGCGCCATTTCTCAGCCAATGAAGGTGGACGCAGAGTGTGGGCAGCGTGATGACATAGGTCCTGGTCCCCACCATCTTAGAGAAGGGCATTGCAGTGATTGGCTTGCTGTCTGCGGCGTCACAGGGGCTATAAAGGGGCGTTCCCGCCGACCGCCATCTTACTGCTGCTGATCTGAGCATAGGGAGAGGTTGCTGCCGCTTCGTCAGAATCAGGGATAGCGTTAGGCAGGGTCCATTAACCCCCAAACCGCTTGTGCTGTAGCGATTTCCACTGTCCAACACCACCTTTTGTTTGCAGGGACAGTGGAGGCTACATTTTTTTTTCCTCAGCGCTGTAGCTCATTGGGCTGCCCTAGAAGGCTCCCTGATAGCTGCATTGCTGTTTGTACACCGCTGTGCAAACCAACTGCTTTTTTCAAAGCACAAATCCTGTTGTTCCTTCCTTTCTGCACAGCTGTCTTGTTTGTTTGTCCACACTTTTAACTTTTTTGTGCAGCAGTCCACTCCTTGTTATTGCTGCCTGCCATACTTTGCTGAGATTATTGCAGGGAGATAGTAATTGTAGGACAGTCCCTTTTTTTTTTGTTTCGTTATATCTCTTCAAGCCACTTTCTGCCACAGAAAATATACTCTAATACAGTGGCCCAGATTTATTTACTAGTCTCCCTGAAGAAAAAAAAAAAAAGGTGCAGATTAAGATTGGCAAATCTGTATCAGTGGCAGTCCTGTGTGTGGCATCTGTGTCTCATTTTCTGGCACAGAAAACATACAGTCTAACAGTGGGCCTGATTTCTTGCCAATTCTCCCATAAATAAAAAAAAATAGTGGGAGATTAAGATTGGCAATTTTGCCTCAGTGCCAGTGCTGTGTGTGGCATCTGTCTCAAATTTTGTGCCACATTAAACCTAGTGTGTAATACTGGGCCAGATTTCTTTTAAATTCTCCCTGAAAAAAAAAAAATAGTGGGAGATTAAGATTGGCATTTCTGCTTCAGTGCCACTCCTGTGTGTGCCACCTTTCTCAAATTTTGTGCCACATTAAACCTAGTGTGTAATACTGGGCCAGATTTCTTTTAAATTCTCCCTGAAAAAAAAAATAGTGGGAGATTAAGATTGGCATTTCTGCTTCAGTGCCAGTCCTGTGTGTGCCACCTGTCTCAAATTTTGTGCCACATTAAACCTAGTGTGTAATACTGGGCCAGATTTCTTTTCAATTCTCCCTGAAAAAAAAATAGTGGGAGATTAAGATTGGCAATTCTGCCTCATTGCCAGTGCTGTGTGTGGCATCTGTCTCTAATTTTGTGCCACAGAACATATACTGTATAAGAGTGGGCCACATTTCTTCAATATTCTCCCAGAAAAAATAAAAAGGGGGAAATTTTTATTGGTAGTGTCTGCATCAGCCTCAGTCCTGTTAGTGGCATATCTGTCTGCCACTGAAGCTGTGTACTGTTATACATTGGGCCTGATTTTCCCTGCAGTCTCACCCACCTATAAAGGGATATATAAATCCAACAGAAGTTTGAGTTCACCTTGTAACTGGTTTTACAGTAGCAAATACCGTTAGTTTGGTTACGTTTTTCAAACAATGAGGAAGTCTGGTGGAAGAGTTCGTGGCCGTGGCCATGGGCGGTCATTTCCAGCTGGTAATAATGGTAGCGGTGGTGGAGCATCAGGTGGTCGTGGGAAAAGCAATATAGCACCTCTCGAGTTGTTGAGCCAGGTTCGTCGTCTGGCTACACAAGGCCTCGAACGCTCCCTTTTCTGGGAGTAGGAAAACCGCTTTTAAAGCCGGAGCAGCAAGAACAAGTTTTGGCTTTCCTTGCTAACTCAGCCTCTAGCTCTTTCGCCTCCTCTTCTGAAACTGCTAAATGTAAAAGCAGCACATCGTTAGTGGATGTTCACGGTCAGGGACAAGTCGCTTCCTTGTCTTCTTCACCAAGAAGAACAGAGAAGGATGCGTCAGGCGACACAACGGGTTACTCCATGGAGCTCTTTACACATACCGTTCCTGGGTTAGAAAGTGAAACAGTTAACAGGCCATGCCCATTACAAGTTGAATCGGACATGGAGTGCACAGATGCACAGCCACAGCCAGATTACTATGCTGTTCCTTTGACTCAGACCAGAACATTGCCCTCGCAGTGTACTGATCCAGAATCAGACCCTGATGAGACTTTGGTGCCCTGTCACGAACGCTATACCACCGGCTTACACGATGACACAGACGAAGTTGCACACGAGATAGAAGAGGTCATAGATGACCCAGTTGTTGACCCCGATTGGCAGCCATTGGGGGAACAAGGTGCAGGCGGCAGTAGCTCTGAAGCGGAGGATGAGGAGCCGCAGCAGGCATCAACATCGCAACAGGTTCCATCTGCCAGGCCCGTATCTGGCCAAAAACGCGTAGCAAAACCAAAACCAGTAGTAGGACAGCGTGGACATCCGGTTAAAGAAGCTCAGTCTGCAATGCCTGAAAAGGTATCCGATAGTAGAAAGAGTGCAGTCTGGCATTTTTTTAAACAACATCCAAATGATCAGCGCAAAGTCATCTGTCAAAAATGTTCAACTACCTTAAGCAGAGGTCAGAATCTTAAAAGTCTAAATACAAGTTGCATGCGTAGACATTTAACCACCATGCATTTGCAAGCCTGGACTAACTACCAAGCGTCCCTTAAGGTTGTAGCACCCTCGGCCAATGAAGCTAGTCAGCAACGCTACATCCCTTCCCTCACTGTAAGCCCACCATTTCCTGCACCAGCTGCAGTAAATGTGCAGGTTTCGTCGCCAGGCCAAAGCAGTCAGGGAATCACCAGTTTCGTAGTAGGAAACACTGCATGTAGGGCACCAGCAAGAATACCATCTCCAACCCTCTCTCAGTCTGCCATGTCCACCGGCACCCCCGCTAGTTCCATGATCTGCAGCTCTCCAGTCCAGCTCACCCTACATGAGACTCTCGTTAGGAAAAGGAAGTACTCATCCTCGCATCCGCGTACACAGGGTTTGAACGCCCACATTGCTAGACTAATCTCATTAGAGATGATGCCCTACCGGTTAGTTGAAAGCGAAGCTTTCAAAGCCCTGATGGACTACGCTGAACCACGCTACGAGCTACCCAGTCGACACTTCTTTTCGAGAAAAGCCATCCCAGCCCTCCACCAGCATGTAAAAGACCGCATCGTCCATGCACTCAGGCAATCTGTGAGTACAAAGGTGCACCTGACAACAGATGCATGGACCAGTAGGCATGGCCAGGGACGTTACGTGTCCATCACGGCACACTGGGTTAATGTGGTGGATGCAGGGTCCACAGGGGACAGCAATATTGGGACAGTTCTGCCTAGCCCACGGTCTAGGAAACAGTTGGCTGTAGGCGTTCGCCCCCCCCTCCTCCTCCTCCTCGTCCTCCTGCAGAAGCGAGAGCTCGTCCACAGACCGCAGTCGCACAACCACTCCATCCGCAGCTGCCACTGTTGCACACGAGGTGTCCTATTATGGGACAGCTAGTGGCAAGCGTCAGAAGGCTGTATTGGCAATGAAGTGTTTGGGCGACAACAGACACACAGCGGAAGTTCTGTCCGAGTTCTTGCAGAAAGAAACTCAGTCATGGCTGGGCACTGTACATCTTGAGGCAGGCAAGGTAGTGAGTGATAACGGAAGGAATTTTATGGCTGCCATAGCCCTTTCCCAACTGAAACACATTCCTTGCCTGGCTCACACCTTAAACCTGGTGGTGTAGTGCTTCCTGAAAAGTTATCCGGGGTTACCCGACCTGCTCCTCAAAGTGCAGACTTTGCACGCATATCCGCCGTTCGCCCATACACTCCAGCCATATGCAGAACCATCAGCGGTCTTTGAACCTTCCCCAGCATCGCCTTATCATCGACGTTGCAACAAGGTGGAACTACACACTGCACATGCTTCAGAGACTGTGCGAACATAGGCGTGCTGTTATGTATTTGTGGGAGGATATACATACACAGGCAGGCAGTTGGATGGCAGACATGGAGTTGTCAGGTGTGCAGTGGTCGAAGGTACAAGACCTGTGTCAAGTCCTTCAGTGTTTTGAGGAATGCACACGGCTGGTTAGTGCAGACAACGCCATAATAAGCATGAGCATCCCCCTAATGCGTCTGCTGATGCAAAGTTTGACGCACATAAGAGGATAGCCTTGATGACAGTCAGCCATTGTCTGGTCAAGGCAATCTACAGGACGAGGTAGCAGGCGAAGAGGAGAAGGACGAGGAGGATGATGGGGATGAGTATTTTTTGAATGAGGAAGCTTCTCCGGGGCCAATAGAAACTGGTGGCGTTGCAAGGCCGGGTTCAGGTTTTTTGAGGGAGACAAGTGACGTAGATTTGCCTGAAACTGCCCCTCAACCCAGCACAACCGCAGATTTGACAACTGGAACTTTGGCCCACATGGCGGATTATGCCTTACGTATCCTCAAAAGGGACCCACGCATTATTAAAATGATGACCGATGACGATTACTGGTTGGCCTGCCTCCTTGATCCTCGCTATAAAGGCAAATTGCAAAATATCATGCCACATGAGAGCCTCGAACAAATATTAGCAACCAAACAAGCAACTCTTGTAGACCGTTTGATTCAGGCATTCCCAGCACACAGCGCCGGTGATGGTTCTCACACGAGCTGCAGGGGGCAACAGGGCAGAGGTGTTAGAGTTGCACAAATCAGAAGTGGCGTTGGACAAAGGGGTTTTCTGACCAGGTTGTGGAGTGATTTCGCAATGACCTCAGACAGGACAGGTACTGCAGCATCAATTCAAAGTGACAGGAGACAACATTTGTCCAGTATTGTTACTAACTATTTTTCATCCCTTATCGATGTTCTCCCTCAACCGTCATTCCCATTTGATTACTGGGCATCCAAAATAGACACCTGGCCTGAATTGGCAGAATATGCATTGCAGGAGCTTGCTTGCCCAGCAGCTAGTGTGCTATCAGAAAGAGTATTCAGTGCTGCTGGTTCAATATTGACCGAAAAAAGGACTCGTCTGGCTACCCAAAATGTTGATGATCTAACCTTCATTAAAATGAACCACTCATGGATTTCGAATTATTTTGCCCCACCTTTCCCGGCTGACACCTAGCTTTCCTATAAAAAGGTCTCGCTTGTGGACTGGTCTTACTGACTGTTCCAATCTCTTAATTTGCAGCAGCTGTTTGTCCAGCATACGACATGTTTACACCTCCCTAAATGGGCTAACTCCCCCCACGTGGTCTCGCCACTTGGCGCAAGCACCCGTGAGAGTGCCGTTTGTCTGAAGAGGTGGGTGTGCCCGTTTTTGGTCGACGGCACTGCCACTGGGTCCCTCATAGTACAATAAAGTGTCTCTGGCGGTGGTGGCGCGCAACCAACGTCAGACACACCATGAGGGGCCCTGGGCCTGTACCGCCGGCCACAAGAGAGTTTCCCCCCCCCAGCTCAGACACTGTTCTAACACTTGCAAAATTATCTCTCACAGCTCCACCAATGTAGTCTATGCGCTGACATCCTTCAATGCCTGGCACTGACAATACCAATTTGTTGACATGTATGATACTAGTTAAAATAGTCAGGGTCAGTGTCCTATATTGACACCAGTAAATACTTAGCACCAAATTACTATGTCTGAAACTCAGCAGAGGAGCCCACCCCTGTACCTAAGTGTGCCACCCTTTTGTTTTTTGGTTTTGTTGTTTTGCGAGACATTAACATCTATTTATTTTTTGGGAGTACTAACTGTGTCAGACACTCCTTCCAATCGTCCTCCACTGACCACACCAATGCTGCCTGTGTACCCCTGCAAGATAATTCAAACTGCATTGAGCCTAATTTTTTTTTATTTTAGGCCTACTAAGTCTGTCTGCGGTGCCTCCTTCCAATTGTACTCCGCTGACCACACCAATGCTGCCTGTGTACCCCTGCAAGATAATTCAAACTGCTTTGACCCTATTTTTTAAAATTTTAGGCCTACTAAGTCTGTCTGTGGTCCCTCCTTCCTCCGCTGAGCATACCAATGCTGACCGTGTACCCATGTAACTTTTTTTCATCCTGCAGTGAGCCTACTTTGTGGTGTAAGGCCTACTAGCAGTGTCTGTCTGCGCCACTTAATACAGCTGTCCTCCTCTAAAAAAAAAAAAAAGGCTGATTTTCAGCTTGTCAAATTTATAACACTGCATTGGGGCCACAAGTTTTGTTGTGGTCTACAAACTAAGTCTTCCGCTCCAAGGTGTTCTCTCTGTTGCCTCTCTCTCGCTTCTATCTTGAAGCTCTTGTTAAGTAGTTGTTGAAACAACACTGCATTAGGCCTACAAGTTGGGTCTGGGTTGTAGAGACGGTGTCTGCCGCTCCAAGGTGTTCTCCTGGTTGCCTTTCCTGAGCTTCAATCTTGAGGCTCTTGTTAAATAGCTTTTTAATCGAATAACTGCAGTGGGGCTACTAGTTTGGTTGGGGCCTACTAACGGTGTATGCTGCTCCGTGCTGTTCTCCAGGTTTCCTGTCCTGAAATTCCATTTTCAGGCTCTCGTTAAGTAGTTGTTGAAACAACACTGCATTAGGCCTACAAGTTGGGTCTGGGTTGTAGAGACGGTGTCTGCCGCTCCAAGGTGTTCTCCTGGTGCCTTTCCTGAGCTTCAATCTTCAGGCTCTTGTTAAATAGTTTTTTAATCGAACAACTGCAGTGGGGCTACTAGTTTGGTTGGGGCCTACTAACAGTGTCTGCCGCTCCAAGGTGTTCTCCTGGTTGCCTTTCCTGAGCTTCAATCTTCAGGCTCTTGTTAAATAGTTTTTTAATCGAACAACTGCAGTGGGGCTACTAGTTTGGTTGGGGCCTACTAACGGTGTATGCCGCTCCGTGCTGTTCTCCAGATTTCCTGTCCTGAAATTCCATTTTCAGGCTCTCGTTAAGTAGTTGTTGAAACAACACTACATTAGGCCTACAAGTTGGGTCTGGGTTGTAGAGACGGTGTCTGCCGCTCCAAGGTGTTCTCCAGGGTGCCTCTCCCTAGCTTATATCTTCAACAAGCTCTTGTTAAGTAGTTGTTGAAACAACACTGCATTTGGCCTCCAAGTTGGGTCTGGGTTGTAGGGACGGTGTCTGCCGCTCCAAGGTGTTCTCCAGGTTGCCTCTCCCTAGCTTCTATCTTTGAAGCTCTCGTTAAGTAGTTGTTGAAACAACACTACATTAGGCCTACAAGTTAGGTCTGGGTTCTACAAACGGTGTCTTCCGCTCCAAGGTGTTCTCCAGGTTGCCTTTCCCTAGCTTCTATCTTCAGGCTCTCGTTAAATTGTTTTTAATATAACACTGCATTTGGCCTACTTGTTTTGTTGGCCCTACTAACGGTGTCTGCCGCTCCTTGATGTTCTCTTACACTGAATAAACCAGTGCCGCCTGTTTACTTCTGTTACCAATTTTGAACTGCTCAACCCTACCGTAGTAGTAGTAGTAGTGAGTGTTTGCGACCAACTCTCTTAGGGTATGTTTCCACGGTCAGTACTTGCTGCGGATTGGATGCTGCGTTCATCTGCAGCGTTCAGATGTTACAGCATAGTGGATGGGATTTTAAGAAATCCCATCTCCACTATGCGTGCAGGGACACCCGCGGCTTCCTTGCGTATACGCACATGCGGCGCGTCTCTCTAGATCGCAGACTGTTTACTTATCTTGCGGAAACACTCCGTCTCCGCAAGATCAATATCACCGTCCAATGTATAGGACGCGGTGATTCCGCATGGTTCAATGAACACATGCGGAATCACCAGCATTCAAAAGCCGGCAGCGCTTTGGTCGGAGCGGACATGTGCTGTGCCCAAAGCGCTACAGGTTTCTGCCCGTGGAAACATACCCTAATAGGCAGTGTGAGGCAGTGAGGGGAATCTTATACGAGGGTCCTTATGTGTCCCCAAGGATGCGCATAAAAGCATACTAAACCTGCTAGAGTGCATTGGAATTACAGCCACAGTTCTGGTTACAATGCAAAATAAAAGAGAATGTGGACTTGGTTAAGCTATTTCACCAAGTCAGATGTAGGAAAAAACGACATTGGCTTTTATTTTTGGAGAGATCTGTAGAATGGTAGTGGGGCAGGTCTCTCCCTCCACTCTGGGTCTTGGGAGTGGCCCATGTCCACAATTCCCATTTAAACTTTCAGTTAGGGTATGTGCACACGTTGCAGATTTCCTGCGGATCCGCAGCGTTTTTCGCCTTGCAGAAATGCTAGTGATTTACAGTACAATGTAAATCAATAGGAAAAAAAAATGCTGTGCTAATGGTGCGGAACATTCCATGCGGAAACGCTGCGGATTAAAGATAGTAGCATGTCACTTCTTTTGTGCGGATCTGCAGCGTTTTTGTACCCATTCCATTATAGAAATCCGCAGGGGTAAGAAACGCAGTAAATCCGCACAAAATCTGCAGTAAATCCTCAGCAAATCCGCACAAAATCCGCACAAAAACGCGTCAAACCCGCCCTGGCGTTTTCTGCCAAGAGATACAGAATCCGCACAAAAATTTGCTGAGGCTAATCCGCAACGTGTGGGTGTGTCAATTTTTGATTTGTAAGCATGAGACCAGGAGGCTTTCTGCAGGACAAAGCAAAGCCATTGACTCACCCCCCAGGTTTATGGCAACTTATTTGTTATGGACAATCCAGCTGCAAACCAGAGGATAAAGTTTGAGTTATTTTTGTAAGTTACCAAAATAAAGACGTTTAAGTTGAATTAACCTGGGTCACTTCCTCTTTACTACACTGTCGTCAAAGACGCTGCATTACATATGGTGGAGAATGTGGGCAGTGTGAACTAAGGCATACCCTAAAGAAAGCTGCATGTCCGTAATTAAGCCTGAAAAGTTTCAAGTCAGTCCTGTGGACAATATGGAGGAGCTAATAAAGTAGTTGGTTCTCACCCAACAGCAGCTGCTGCAGTTTCAGAAACAGCAGCAGGATCTGTACCAGCAGCAGACTAACAGCAAGAAGCTCCCCCACGACCGACCCTGGTCCATCCCGAGGCCTGGGACAAAGTCAGGGCAACGCCGAGGAAAATTAGTTCGGAAGACGACATGGAAGCCTTCTTCACGGTCTTCGAAAGAACCACGGGACAGGTGAACTTGCCAGTGGGCTGAAATGGTGGCCCTGTTCCTAATGGAAGATACCCAGAAGGAATACTTTGATCTCAGCTCAGAGGATGCTCAGGGCTATAGACGCCTCAAAAATGAGATCCTTCTCTGAATGGGCGTCAATACATATGTAAAGGCGCAGCAGGTGGAGGCACAACCCTTTAGGTGTCCGTCATTTGACTTATTGGATCTGGTAAAAAAAATTGCTGCAGCCTGAGACGTTGACCCCAACCCAGATGATAGAGAGGGTGGTGGTCGACCAACTTGTGAGAGCTCTGCCAGCAGCCATATAGCATTGGGTGGGGCAAGGGGACCCGGGCAACCTAAACCATGTAGATAACTAGATCGAGTCTTATATGGCCACTCAGAGCTTCTTATGGGACTCTGCGGCTATAACGCTCACCTCTATAAGCCCAGGAGCCTGAAAAAGGGACAATCCTGTACTGGGGTCAGTTAGAACTGAGCCCATACTGAGAGGGTACCCCGGAGTGAGGGTGGCAGGAGACCAGTTTCCCCTAAACCGGTCTTGTTGACTAGTTGTGCCACCGCTATCAGGTGCCAAGGGCCAGGACATGTAACTGCTAACCGCCCTTTGAATGCTGAACCCATAGACTGCGGATGTATCAACGTATCCCCAGGCCGTCTACATCGAGGATACAGGTGCGCGTTAATGGACTCGGGCAGGGGCTCTCTTGTACTAAAGGAGCCTAATGACACTTGTCAATGGGTCATTGATCTCTGGGTTAGAACCCACTGGGGGAAAAGTCAAGGCAATTTGTAAAAATGGCGAACTCCACGAGTCTCCAACCGTGATGTGGGGAGGTTATATATGTGGTAGGAGTGGGGAATACTCTTCCTTATGGGACTGTTTTGGGAAGAGACTTGCCCCTGTTCTTGTCCCTGTGGGGGAGTAAAATGAACCCTCCTAGGGTAAATGTCTGTCTGGTCGTGGAACCCGAAGATCCCGAGTCAGGGATACCTGCTGTAAGGGTCACCCTCGTAGGGAAAGGGTATAAACCCAACAGGTTTCCCCTAGAGGTGGTAGGAGAGGTCGAGGGGACCACTTCGATCCCGGAGTTAGAAGTATTCCGGGGGACGATTGGGACAGCCCATCTGCAGGATCCCATTCTGACCTGGGAATGGGAAAGGGTGATACTCAAGATAAGAGTTTGACAACATGTTCGGGATATTGAAAAAGCTAAAGATGTTGAGGACCCTTTGACTCCTACGACAATCCCACGTCATTTTAGGCAATACCACAACTGCTGTACTCAGGATTTTAGGCTCAAAGGAATTGATCAGATTGACATGGGTCCAAGAGGAGGAGATTTGGGAAGAGCTTTGGCGCAGTTAGAGAGGTGATGAATATTCTGTCTAGGCACCATTTCCCCCCGCAGCCTTAATGAGACCACTGGCTTTGGGGCTTTTCATTAATCATTTTGGGATATGGAAATATATAGGTATCCCTATTTTGTGAAGTTTCATGGGGTTTGTTTCAAGGGAATAAAAGGACACCCCCGGAAGAAGCGTTGGGCGAAACGGCGTAGGGGTTCGGGCAGTGCGGCTGTCCTGGTCTAAACTTTGGATCCCTTCTTAAACTTTAAAGTTCCAGATGATGTAATTCGTTTCTTTTATCCTCACAAATGCTATGCTCTTGATTATGCTCATATTATACCACTGAATATAAGTTACTGTGAGTTGCTGTGATCTACAGTGGGTACGGAATGTATTCAGACCTTTTATATTTTTCACTCTTTGTTTCATTGCAGCCATTTGGTAAAGTCCCATGCTGTCCATTTCCTTGTGATCCTCCTTGAGATGGTTCTACTCCTTTATTGGAGTCCACCTGTGTTTAATTAAACGGATAGGACTTGATTTGGAAAGGCACACACCTGTCTATATAAGACCTCACAGGTTACAGTGCATGTCAGACCAAATGAGAATCATGAGGTCAAAGGAACTGGCCAAGGAGCTCAGATACAGAATTGTGCAAGGCACAGATCTGGCCAAGGTTACAACAGAATTTCTGCAGTACTCAAGGTTCATAAGAGCACAGTGGCCTCCAATCCTTAAATGGAAGAAGTTTGGGACCACAAGAAGTCTTCCTAGACCTGGTCGTGCAGCCAAACTGAGCAATTGTGGGAGGAGAGCCTTGGTGAGAGAAGTAAAGAAGAACCCCCAAGATCACTGTGGCTAAGCTCCAGAGATGCAGTAGGGAGATGGGAGAACGTTCTAAAAAGTCAACAATCACTGCAGCCATCCACCAGTCGGGCCTTTATGGCAGATTGGCCCAACGGAAGTGTAACACCCCAGGTAACCGGTTGTTACAGTGATGTTGCCTTCCTTTCGGGAAGGGCGATGTCATGCTTGGAGGCAAGGAGGATTCTCTTTACCAGGTAAGCACCTACACACAACACATTCTGAATCCAGGCCAGAAGGGGGAGCTCAGGACCCGGATTCAGGGGAGCTTCCCTGAGCTTTAAGTATTCTGGTCTGGAGGAGGAGTGAGTTCAGTTGGAGAGAGACACTGAGGAGAAAGGAAGTCTGGAGCAGAGAGCGGACTACGGGGCCGTGCAGCCAGGACTGAGCTGCAGCTCCAGGGAAGGACGAGAACCCGAGGGGTTGTTGAATGTAGTGGAGCTACTGAGGAAAGTAGGACAGTGGAGAAAGCAAGGGGCTCAGAGGGGAACTGTGACCGGGCACCCTCAGAGTCGAAGTGCAGGAAGCGGGCACCGGGAGCTCGAGGCTTTGTTGTACTCTAGGACACATAGCAGAACCGTAGGACATTGAACTGTATGTAATTTGCCCACACCACACCTGAAGACTAACTAGCACTTGAAGAACCCGGGTCGTGATAGAGACCCTGTAAAACAAGTCAAGCTGCCCGCCATACAGGTACCTGTCCCAGGACAGGGGAAGGAAGGGGTACTTTGCCAGCAAGCTTCAGGCAGCAGGGACCTCGCACATCAGCACAAGTAGGAAATGTTGTGAATTCTGTGGCTGAATTCACTCCTGTGGTCACAAGTGGTACTGCAGCTTCTGAGCTTCCTCCCTCAGGTGTTCTGGTGAGCTCGTTAACTGCTTCATTACTTAACTCCGCCTGATGCTGCTATCCTTGCTCCTTGTCAATGTTTCAGTGTTGGATCTGAGCTTCTCCTGATTGTTCCTGTGACCTGCTGCTCTGTATAGCTAAGTGCTTTTTGCTTTTTTGTTGCTTTTTTTCTGTCCAGCTTGTCTTTTGTTTTGCTGGAAGCTCTGAGACGCAAAGGGTGTACCGCCGTGCCGTTAGTTCGGCACGGTGGTTTTTTTTTGCCCCCTTTGCGTGGTTTTGCTTTAGGGTTTTTTGTAGACTGCAAAGTTCGCTTTACTGTCCTCGCTCTGTCCTAGAATATCGGGCCCCACTTTGCTGAATCTATTTCATCCCTACGTTTTGTCTTTTCATCTTACTCACAGTCATTATATGTGGGGGGCTGCCTTTTCCTTTGGGGAATTTCTCTGGGGCAAGTCAGGCCTATTTTTCTATCTTCAGGCTAGCTAGTTTCTTAGGCTGTGCCGAGTTGCCTAGGTAGTTGTTAGGCGCAATCCACAGCCGCTTTTAGTTGTGTTTAGGATAGGATCAGGTGTGCAGTCTACAGAGTTTCCACGTCTCAGAGCTCGTTCTTGTATTTTTGGGTATTTGTCAGATCACTGTGTGCGCTCTGATCGCTAAGCACACTGTGTTTCTGGATTGCCTTCATAACACCTGTCATTAGCAAACATAACAGTACAAGGAGCCCAACTAATGATTCTCAATAGAGGGAAAGAAAAAGTTCTGACATCATTTTTTTTTTTTTCTGCTCTGTGTTCACTTTTTTTTTTTCCCCTAGACATTTGGGTGATTCTGGACACAGGTGTGGACATGGATATTCAGGGTCTGTGCTCTTCAATGGATAATCTCGTTATAAATGTACAAAAAATTCAAGATACTATTGATCAGAAATCTATGTTAGAACCAAGAATTCCTATTCCTGATTTGTTTTTTGGAGATAGAACTAAGTTTCTAAGTTTCAAAAATAATTGTAAGCTATTTCTGGCCTTGAAACCTCATTCTTCTGGTAATCCTATTCAACAGGTTTTGATTATTATTTCTTTTTTGCGCGGCGACCCTCAAGACTGGGCATTTTCTCTTGCGCCAGGAGACCCTGCATTGAGTAGTGTCGATGCGTTTTTCCTGGCGCTCGGATTGCTGTACGATGAGCCTAATTCAGTGGATCAGGCTGAGAAAAATTTGCTGGCTTTGTGCCAGGGTCAGGATGATATAGAAGTATATTGTCAGAAATTTAGGAAATGGTCAGTACTCACTCAGTGGAATGAATCTGCGCTGGCAGCTTTGTTCAGAAAGGGTCTCTCTGAGGCTCTTAAGGATGTCATGGTGGGATTTCCTATGCCTGCTGGTTTGAATGAGTCTTTGTCTTTGGCCATTCAGATCGGTCGACGCTTGCGCGAGCGTAAATCTGTGCACCATTTGGCGGTACTGCCTGAGGTTAAACCTGAGCCTATGCAGTGCGATAGGACTATGACTAGAGTTGAACGGCAGGAATACAGACGTCTGAATGGTCTGTGTTTCTACTGTGGTGATTCCACTCATGCTATTTCTGATTGTCCTAAGCGCACTAAGCGGTCCGCTAGGTCTGCCGTCATTGGTACTGTACAGTCCAAATTCCTTCTGTCCATTACCTTGATATGCTCTTTGTCGTCGTTTTCTGTCATGGCGTTTGTGGATTCGGGCGCTGCCCTGAATCTGATGGATTTGGATTATGCTAAACGTTGTGGGTTTTTCTTGGAGCCTTTGCGGTGTCCTATTCCATTGAGAGGAATTGATGCTACACCTTTGGCCAAGAATAAACCTCAATACTGGGCCCAGCTGACCATGTGCATGGCTCCTGCACATCAGGAAGTTATTCGCTTTCTGGTGTTGCATAATCTGCATGATGTGGTCGTGTTGGGGTTGCCATGGCTACAAACCCATAATCCAGTATTGGATTGGAATTCCATGTCGGTATCCAGCTGGGGTTGTCAGGGGGTACATGGTGATGTTCCATTTTTGTCGATTTCGTCATCCACCCCTTCTGAGGTCCCAGAGTTCTTGTCTGATTATCAGGATGTATTTGAAGAGCCCAAGTCCGATGCTCTACCTCCGCATAGGGATTGTGATTGTGCTATCAATTTGATTCCTGGTAGTAAATTCCCTAAAGGTCGATTATTTAATTTATCCGTGCCCGAACACGCCGCTATGCGCAGTTATGTGAAGGAATCCCTGGAGAAGGGACATATTCGCCCATCGTCATCACCACTGGGAGCAGGGTTCTTCTTTGTAGCCAAGAAGGATGGTTCGCTGAGACCGTGTATTGATTACCGCCTTCTTAATAAGATCACTGTTAAATTTCAGTATCCCTTGCCATTGTTATCTGACTTGTTTGCTCGGATTAAGGGGGCTAGTTGGTTCACTAAGATAGATCTTCGTGGTGCGTATAATCTGGTGAGAATCAGGCAAGGAGATGAATGGAAAACTGCATTCAATACGCCCGAGGGTCATTTTGAGTATCTAGTGATGCCGTTCGGACTTGCCAATGCTCCATCTGTGTTTCAGTCTTTTATGCATGACATCTTCCGTGAGTATCTGGATAAATTCCTGATTGTTTACTTGGATGACATTTTGATCTTCTCAGATGATTGGGAGTCTCATGTGAAGCAGGTCAGAATGGTTTTTCAGGTCCTGCGTGCTAACTCTTTGTTTGTGAAGGGATCAAAGTGTCTCTTCGGTGTGCAGAAAGTTTCATTTTTGGGGTTCATCTTTACCCCTTCTACTATCGAGATGGATCCAGTTAAGGTCCAAGCCATCCAGGATTGGATTCAGCCGACATCTCTGAAAAGTCTGCAAAAGTTCCTGGGCTTTGCTAATTTTTATCGTCGCTTCATCTGTAATTTTTCTAGCATTGCCAAACCATTGACCGATTTGACCAAGAAGGGTGCTGATTTGGTTAATTGGTCTTCTGCTGCTGTGGAAGCTTTTCAGGAGTTGAAGCGTCGTTTTTGTTCTGCCCCTGTGTTGTGTCAGCCAGATGTTTCTCTTCCGTTCCAGGTCGAGGTTGATGCTTCTGAGATTGGAGCAGGGGCGGTTTTGTCACAGAGAGGTTCTGATTGCTCAGTGATGAAACCATGTGCTTTCTTTTCCAGGAAGTTTTCGCCCGCTGAGCGTAATTATGATGTGGGCAATCTAGAGTTGTTGGCCATGAAGTGGGCATTCGAGGAGTGGCGTCATTGGCTTGAAGGAGCTAAGCATCGCGTGGTGGTATTGACTGATCATAAGAACTTGACTTATCTCGAGTCTGCCAAGCGCTTGAATCCTAGACAGGCCCGTTGGTCGTTATTTTTTGCCCGCTTCGACTTTGTGATTTCGTACCTTCCGGGCTCTAAAAATGTGAAGGCGGATGCTCTGTCTAGGAGTTTTGTGCCCGACTCTCCGGGTTTATCTGAGCCAGCGGGTATCCTCAAGGAAGGAGTTATTGTGTCTGCCATCTCCCCTGATTTGCGGCGGGTGCTGCAAAAATTTCAGGCGAATAAACCTGATCGTTGTCCAGCAGAGAAACTGTTCGTCCCTGATAGGTGGACTAATAAACTTATCTCTGAACTTCATTGTTCGGTGTTGGCTGGTCATCCTGGAATCTTTGGTACCAGAGAGTTAGTGGCTAGATCCTTCTGGTGGCCATCTCTGTCACGGGATGTACGTACTTTTGTGCAGTCCTGTGGGATTTGTGCTAGGGCTAAGCCCTGCTGTTCTCGTGCCAGTGGGTTGCTTTTGCCCTTGCCGGTCCCAAAGAGGCCTTGGACACATATTTCGATGGATTTCATTTCTGACCTTCCCGTTTCTCAAAAGATGTCAGTCATATGGGTGGTCTGTGATCGCTTTTCTAAAATGGTCCATCTGGTGCCCTTGGCTAAATTGCCTTCCTCCTCTGATTTGGTACCTTTGTTCTTTCAGCATGTGGTTCGGTTGCATGGCATTCCTGAGAATATTGTTTCTGACAGAGGTTCCCAGTTTGTTTCAAGGTTTTGGCGAGCCTTTTGTGGTAGGATGGGCATTGACCTATCCTTTTCCTCGGCTTTCCATCCTCAGACTAATGGCCAGACCGAACGAACCAATCAGACCTTGGAAACATATCTGAGATGTTTTGTTTCTGCAGACCAGGATGATTGGGTGTCCTTTTTGCCGTTGGCTGAGTTCGCCCTTAATAATCGGGCCAGCTCGGCTACCTTGGTTTCTCCTTTTTTTTGCAATTCTGGGTTCCATCCTCGTTTCTCTTCAGGACAGGTTGAGTCTTCGGACTGTCCTGGTGTGGATTCTGTGGTGGATAGGTTGCAGCAGATCTGGACTCAGGTAGTGGACAATTTGATCTTGTCCCAGGAGAAAGCTCAACTTTTCGCTAATCGCAGACGCCGTGTGGGTCCCCGACTTCGTGTTGGGGATCTGGTTTGGTTATCTTCTCGTCATATTCCTATGAAGGTTTCCTCTCCTAAATTTAAACCTCGTTTTATTGGTCCGTATAGGATTTCTGAGGTTCTCAATCCTGTGTCTTTTCGTTTGACCCTCCCAGACTCCTTTTCCATACATAATGTATTCCATAGGTCGTTGTTGCGGAGATACGTGGCACCTATGGTTCCATCTGTTGAGCCTCCTGCCCCGGTTTTGGTGGAGGGGGAATTGGAGTATATTGTGGAGAAGATTTTGGATTCTCGTGTTTCTAGACGGAAACTCCAGTATCTGGTTAAATGGAAGGGTTATGCTCAGGAAGATAATTCCTGGGTTTTTGCCTCTGATGTTCATGCTTCCGATCATGTTCGTGCCTTTCATGCGGCTCATCCTGGTCGGCCTGGGGGCTCTGGTGAGGGTTCGGTGACCCCTCCTCAAGGGGGGGGTACTGTTGTGAATTCTGTGGCTGAATTCACTCCTGTGGTCACAAGTGGTACTGCAGCTTCTGAGCTTCCTCCCTCAGGTGTTCTGGTGAGCTCGTTAACTGCTTCATTACTTAACTCCGCCTGATGCTGCTATCCTTGCTCCTTGTCAATGTTTCAGTGTTGGATCTGAGCTTCTCCTGATTGTTCCTGTGACCTGCTGCTCTGTATAGCTAAGTGCTTTTTGCTTTTTTGTTGCTTTTTTTCTGTCCAGCTTGTCTTTTGTTTTGCTGGAAGCTCTGAGACGCAAAGGGTGTACCGCCGTGCCGTTAGTTCGGCACGGTGGGTTTTTTTTGCCCCCTTTGCGTGGTTTTGCTTTAGGGTTTTTTGTAGACTGCAAAGTTCGCTTTACTGTCCTCGCTCTGTCCTAGAATATCGGGCCCCACTTTGCTGAATCTATTTCATCCCTACGTTTTGTCTTTTCATCTTACTCACAGTCATTATATGTGGGGGGCTGCCTTTTCCTTTGGGGAATTTCTCTGGGGCAAGTCAGGCCTATTTTTCTATCTTCAGGCTAGCTAGTTTCTTAGGCTGTGCCGAGTTGCCTAGGTAGTTGTTAGGCGCAATCCACAGCCGCTTTTAGTTGTGTTTAGGATAGGATCAGGTGTGCAGTCTACAGAGTTTCCACGTCTCAGAGCTCGTTCTTGTATTTTTGGGTATTTGTCAGATCACTGTGTGCGCTCTGATCGCTAAGCACACTGTGTTTCTGGATTGCCTTCATAACACCTGTCATTAGCAAACATAACATAGGAAAGGCTTATGGACCTCACCTAGGAGAGGGATCTACCATTTCCTTCAGGCCGGCCGGGCCATACCATCACCTGTACCTGGTACTCTGGACTGTGGACTGCTACTGCCAGTAAACCAGGTAAAGACTTTAACATTCTGTGTCTTCCACTTATTTGCTGGCATACACCATTCTTGCCATGCACCTTGGAAGCCCTGGGGACCCTGCTTTACCTGTGGGAAGCGTCACCATCTTGCTGCTGCAACAACATCACCCCAGAGAACCCCTTCAAGCAGCGTCGGTCATTATTGACCGAACACCACAGGTGGCGTCACGAGCAAATTCTTTATTACCAAATCCCCTTTAAAAGACTTTTCTCCTTTTAAGTGAGCACCCAGGGCCACGGACCGGGTCACAGCTATCGTGACATCAGCTTTAAGAGCGACCGGACTCGGTACCGAGTATCCCCATTGCCCTGGTGGGCGACTCAAAAGCCTCTCCTCAGTGTAAGGCAAATGAAAGTCCGCATAGAGTTTGCTAAAAAAAAAAAAACATATGAAGGACTCACAGACTATGAGAAATAAGATTCTGCGGTCTGATGAGACGAATATAGACCTTTTTGGTGATAATTCTAAATGGTATGTGTGGAGAAAACCAGGCACTGCTCATCACCTGCCCAATACAATCCCAACAGTGAAACATGGTGGTGGCAGCATCATGCTATGGGAGTGTTTTTCAGCTGCAGGGACAGGACGACTGGTTGTCATTGAAGGAAACATGAATGCGGCCAAGTACAGAGATATCCTGGATGAAAACCTCTTCCAGACTGCTCTGAACCTCAGACTTGGCCGAAGGTTCACCTTCCAACAAGACAATGACCCTAAGAACACACAGCTAAAATAACAAAGGAGTCGCTTCAGAACAACTCTGTGACCATTCTTGACTGGCCCAGCCAGAGCCCTGACCTAAACCCAATTGAGCATCTCTGGAGAGACCTGAAAATGGCTGTCCACCAACGTTCACCATCCAACCTGACGGAACTGGAGAGGATCAGCAAGAAAGAGTGGCATAGGATCCACAAATCCCGGTGTGAAAAACTTGTTGCATCATTCCCAAAAAGGCTCATGGCTGTACTTGCTCAAAATGGTGCTTATACGCAATACTGAGCAACGGGTCTGAATACTTATGACCATGTGATATTTCAGTTTTTCATTTTTAATACATTTGCAAAAATTACTACATTTCTGATTTTTTTCAGGCAAGATGGGATGCAGAGTGTACATTAATGAGAAAAACAATGAATCTTTCTGAATTTACCAAATGCCTGCAACGAAACAAAGAGTGAAAAATGTAAAGGGGTCTGAATACTTTCCGTACCCACTGTACCTTAATTGGGTTTCCTTATTGCACTAAGCACTTTATGGATTTTTTGTTTGGAAACCTTTGACATTAACACAGCTTTACAATGCAGTGTATATTCTGAAATGCCAAATCTGCAACAATTTAGCTCACACTGGATAGTTATTAGGGCATGTTTCCATGGGGCGTATATACCTTCAGTATTTGCTGCGTACAGCCGCAGTGTCCAATCCGCTGTGGCCAGATGTTACAGCATAGTGGAGGGGATTTTATGAAATCCCATCTCCACTATGCGTAAAAACACGCAGGTGGCAGACTTGCGTAACCGGACACGCGGCGCATCTTTCTAGACTGCAGCATGTCTAGCATATAGGATGCGGTGATTCCACCGCACGAACACAGGCTGAATCACCACTCGTACAAAAGGGGGAAGCACTTGGTCGGAGCCGGGTATCTGCTGTGTCCAAAGTGCTGGGATTCCGGACCGAGGACACATAACCCATATGTGACCAAAGTGCTGACCCAGGCTTTGTGTGCATCTCCCCCCTTTGGAGGTTTATTCCCACCCTGTTTTTATAATTATTCTTACTTGTATGTTTTAATTTTAAATATACCTTAATAAACAATTGATTTTATAAAATGTTGCTGGAATCACTTTGTATCTCTGTACAAGAGCACTATAGATATCAGAGTGCATTTAATCATGTTTTGAGTGTCTAGCATTTCACTCTTCTTGGACCCCCCTTTTTTTAACTATATTCTCAGAACTGCCCGGCTGCACATCTGTAATGCACAATGTCATTGTCACTGAGCCTTGGGTAAGGGTGTGAATGAAACTGTACCATGCACCGAAGGCTGAGGTGACACAAATGCTCCAGCTAGGAGTTACTGAGGAGTCTAGGAGTGGGTGGGCTAGTCCCATTGTATTGATTCCAAAGCTGGACTGATCATTGCGATTTTGTAACGATTTCCAGAAATTGAAAGAATTGTGAAAATTTAACCTTTATTCAATGCCCCTTTTGGATGAGTTGATTGAGAGACTGAGGCAGGCCCAGTACTTCACAATGCTCGATCTGGCCAAGGTTTACTGACAGTCGGTGAAAGAAAAGACCGCCTTCATTACACCGGAAGGCCGCTATCACTATGTCGTCTTGCCTTTTGGGTTACATGGTGCTCCGGCCACGTTCCAAAGGATGATGGACATAGTTTTAGAGTTCCATCAGAAGAATGCATCAGTATGCAATGATATTATCATCTTTAGTACTGACTGGCATAACCACTTGTCCCAGGTGCAAGTGGTAGTGAATTTTCTCCAAGCAACGGGCTTGACAGTGAACCCAAAAAATGTGCAGTAGATCTTGAGGAAGCCCAGTACTTGATGTTCATCATTGGCCGGGGGTTATCAAACCTCAAATAAACAAAATTGAGGCCATTCAAAACTGGTCCCAGCCTCTTACCGCAAGACACGTAAGAGCTTTCCTAAGCATTATTGGGTATTACTGACGATTTATACCTAATTTTGCAGGGAGATCTGCACCCCTGACCTATCTCTTAAAGGAAAAGAAAATGGTCATGGTTCAGTGGAACCCTCAGGCAGAGAAAGCATTCCAGTCCATGAAGTTGGCGTCGTGCAGACAGCCCATGCTCACCAGTCCCAAATTCAAGAAGGCTTTATCATGCAAAAGGATGCATCTGAGGTAGGCCTAGGAGCGGTTCTGTCACAGGAGGTGAATGGAGAAGAACATGTTATCACCTACTTGAGCAGAAAAAAATTATGCGTAGTGGAGAAGGAGCTCTTGGCCATTAATTGGGCCTTGGAGTCAATATGTTATTATTTACTCCGGTGACAATGTAGCTTGGTAACGGACCTTTCACCCCTGGTCTGGATGAGATATGCCAAGTAGAGGGATGCTCGAGGCACCAGATGGTTTCTGTCACTGCAAAACTTTAGTTTCTTGTTGGAACATTGAGCTGGGTAAGCGCCAGGAAATTCTGATGCCCTGTCACAGGCACTCTGTATGGTGACAAGTGTTCAACAACCCCAAGTTTGAACAGAGGTAGGGAATGTGAGGAGAATCATATATGAGGGTTGTTATGTGTTCCCCAGGATATGCATAGAAGCATACTAAACCCACTGGAGAGCGCTGTAATTACAGCCACAGCTCTGGTTACAATGCAAAATAAAAGAGTGTGGACTTGGTTAAGCTATTTGACTATTCAGATCTAGGAAAACCTGACATGGGTTTTATTTTTGGAGAGGTCTGCGCAGGATAGTGTTTGGGCAGATATTTCCTTTCACTCCGGGTCTTGGGATAGGCCCATGTCCACGATTCACATTTAAACATTCAGTTAAAGTTTGGGTGTGTCAGTTTTGGATTTGCAAGCATGAGAGCAGGAGGCTCTGTGAGACAAAACACAGGCCAGAGCCAGAGAAAGCAAAGCCATTGACTCACCAACTAGTATAACTGCGAAGCAGTCGCCCCCGGCAACAGATTTGATAATCAGCTGTTATGGATGACACAGCCGCAAACTGGAGGACAAAGTTTGAGGTATGTTTGTAAGTTGCCAAAATGAAGATTTTTAAGTTGGACTAACCTGGGTCACTGCCTCTTTACCACACAGTCGTGAAAGTAGTTGCATTACAACAGTGAATAGAACAGTAGTGAGCATGTGCGACCACCTCTCCTTTAGACAGTTGCTGGAGCAGTGGTGAGCATTTGCTACCACCTCTTCTACAGATGGTGACCCGAGTGTTAGTGAGTGTGTACAACCACCTCTCCTACAGACAGTGACTTGGGCAGTAATGAGCGTTGGTGACCACCTCTCCTGCAGACAGTGACTTGGGCAGTAATGAGCGTTGGTAACCACCTCTCCTGTAGACTGTTAGTGAGGCGATAGTGAGCGTGTGCGACCACGGAGAATGGAGCGGTAGCGAGCCTTGTGTGACCACCTCTCCTACAGAAGGCGACTGGAGCAGTAGTAAGCATGTACGACCTCCACTCATATAGACAGTGACCAGAGTGTTAGAGAGTGTGTGTGACCACCTCTCCTATACACGGTGACCAGAGTGTTAGAGAGTTTGTGTGACCAGCTCTCCTATATATGGTGACTGGAGCAGTGGTCACACATGCTCACTACTACTCCATTCACACTGGAGACTTTGGATCTTCTCATGTTTTGTTATGGTCGGATGCCTGGTGATAACATCTTTATCAATTATCCTATGGATAGGTTAAACGTTTATTTACAGGTCACCAGACCATGGTTGTCTTTTGAGGATTTATTCCAAAAAACGGCACCACCCTTCATATTCTATGTGATTTTCTTCAGCACAGCCTCATCCCCATTAATTGAGCTGAAGTGCAGTACTATACACAGCCCATTTACAACAGGGGCACTGTTTCTGAAATAAAGCGGCCGTGATTCTCTATTACTAGAAAACTCCTTTAAAAAATATTTATTATGCTTATTATGTATGCTTGAAATCAATTAATGCTGAGCTCACATCAAAGCCGACTATCCTTTGATTCTCAGCCCGTGCTCGTACATTGTGCTGAGCGACACCACCGTAACCAATAATTCAATGAGCCGCTTTCCTACTGAGCTGCGAGAAAAGAGAATGACTTCTCACCACCTCCCTTGTATCTGCCATCGCCGCCACTGCATACGACCTGAAACCTTTGCGGAAATATATGGGGGAGGGGGTTATGAATTTCTATTCTGTAAAAGGATATCACGACCTCCCCAGTAAAAAAAAAAAATGATCGATGAAGAAAGCTGTTTGTCATAGAGATTTCTAACGGATCAATGGATTTCCTCCTCTTGGGAGCTCAGATTTGTAGATCTCCTAGAAAGGATCTGAAGGTCGTTTGAAGGAGACTGTGCTAGAAGTGGCGCCGGGGGAATTCAGCCTCATTACCGACAATGATGATTTATGTTTTATGCTTCTATACCCATCAGAATACGTACTGGAGGTGGAGAACAAATGTGTTTTATATGTGATTTAAAGGGGTTGCTCAGTTTAGAGAACCCATTTGTATATTCAAATTGGGAGTTAAAGTGGTTGCAGGGTGCTGCATAAAAGAAATAAATAATGTATTCTTATGTGTATTGGCACTGCTTCTCTTCTCTCTTCTGGCCTTGTGACATAAACAATGTCACGTAACAGCTGCAGCCAATCAAGAGACTCTGATCGGCTTCAGAATTCCGTTAGAGCGGAAGAAACAATGTTCTTCTCCTTCGAGGTCGAACAGGGGGACACTGGGCTCAGACTGTAGGACCAGCATCGGGACAGGAGGAAAATATATATATTTTTTATTTTAAACATCATTAATAATTGATTATCCCTTTAATATTTTGGGATCTTTATTTAGGATTTTCATCTGCTCTCCACAATGGAAAGTATTTACAAGGAGAGTCCTTCGCTGTGGATGTCCTGTCCTGGATTACCCAGACAACCCATTAATATAAATGGACCCTGTGTGATACCAATATTCCCCTGCGATGGCTCTGCAAGGAACCTAAACAGGTTTTGTTACATACTACAGCCTATCACTGCAATCCAGCAGGGAGACACTTATTGTTAACTAGATGGTGGCCCGATTCTAACGTATCGGGTATTCTAGAATATATAGGTAGTATACAGCACAGGCTGCGTACTATATTGCACAGTGACGTAGTATATAACACACCCGACGTAGTATCTAACATAGCTACGTAGTATATAACAGAGCTACGTAGTATGTAACACAGCGTACGTAGTATATAGCAGAGCTACGTAGTATATAACACAGCCACGTAGTATATAACACAGTCACATAGTGTATTGCACAGCTACGTAGTGTATTGCACAGCTATGTAGTATATTGGTCAGCGACATAGTATATAGCAGAGACACGTAGAATATAACATAGCCACGTAGTATATTGTAGAGGCACGTAGCATATTGCATAGCTACGTAGTATATTGCACAGCCACGTAGTATATAACAGAGCCACGTAGTATATTGCACAGTTGACGTAGTATATAACAGAACCGACACAGCCACATAGTATATTGCACAGCTACGTAGTATATAACACAGAGCACTTAGTATATTGCACAGCCACATTGTATATTGCACAGTCACGTATATTGCCCAGCTACATAGTATACAGCAGAGATGTAGTATATAACAGAGCCCAGTATGTAACACAGCCCACGTAGTATATAGCAATGTGGGCACTGTATGCGTGGTTAAAAAAGACTTAAAATAAAAAATAAACATATCCTCACCTTCCGAAGGCCCCTTGAAGTCCTGTCGCCTGTGCACCGCACGCGGCAGCTTCCGGTCCCAGGGTTGGTATGAGCGCAGGACCTGTGATGACGTCGCGGTCGCATGACCGTGACGTCATGACAAGTCCTTCTCGCATAGCATCCTTGGCACCAGAACCTGCCGCTTGCACTGCCGAGGACAGCGCGCGACATCGGAGGGTGAGGGTGAGAATAACCTTTTTTTTTATTATTATTATTTGTAACATTAGATCTTTTTACTATTCATGCTGCATAATCAGCATCAATAGTAAAAAGTTGGTCACACAGGGTTAATAGCTGCGTTAACAGAGTGCGTTACACCGCGGTCCGTTAACACTGGCATTAACCCTGTGTGAGCGCTCAGCGCTGACTGCAGGGCAGTAAAGCAGCGGCCATTTCGCTGCCAGACTATGGCCGTCGCTGATTGGTCGTGGCAATGGTCGTGGGCGTTTTGCCATGACCAATCAGCGACTTGGATTTCCATGACAGACAGAGGCCGCGACCGATGAATATCCGTGACAGACAGACAGACGGAAGTGACCCTTAGACAATTATATAGTAGATTGACCCCTTAAAAACAAAAATGGAATACAATCTAAAATCCATTTCTATTATTTTTTGGAATTCTGAGGGTTTCATTAAACAAGACTTACGTCAACCTTTAAAAATGACTTTTAGATGCTCTACTTTGCAAACAGCCTCACCTAAAATAGTTAAATTCCTTAATGACCATTAATACGCCTATATACGGTGGCCCTTTGGGGACATCCGATGTTTTGCAAAATTGTTATAGAATATTTCCTATTGCATCTTACAACAGTATTGATTCATTTCCCCCATTATTAGTGTAGTATAATGGACCATGCAGCAGCAGAAGTGACTTACCTAGCATGCCTTTGTTTGAGTCTGACAAACACATGTCCTTCTCCGCACTTGGCAGGACGAACCCGACTACAAAAATTTCTACCCCGTCAGCCATGAGAGCGAGTCCAAGAACAAAATAGAGAGTCCACTGAAATTTTCCATGTCCGCATTCTTGAAGGATCATCTCATACTGTTGGGCCAGCTCTTCCTTGTCCTTCTTTTTCTGACCTTCTAGATCTTCAAAATCTTTAAATTCGGTTACAAGCTGCTGGTTGTCGATGAGGTTGTCGCCTTTCATGGAGTCTGCCCGGGGGATTCCTTGATACTCCCCTTCGTAGATCTCGTCGTCCTCATCGTGGCCTTCAGTGGCATCGCTGGAGCCCCCTTCGTCATCATTTATTGTGTCGCCGCGGTAGTAGCCGTCCTGTGGTTGATAATCGTCATCGTCGTCTTCTTCAAACCTAGTGTAGGAGCGTTTTGTGTACTCATCTTGCATCCTGTCAACACCTTTTCCAACCTTCTTGGTCGCATGTTTTTTAACTTCCTTAGCAATGTCTTTGGCCCCTCGTATAAAAGCAGTCCGATCTCTGAATGCTTCATCCATGGTGACCGATTACAAGCCTTTCTAGCCTATTAGGAAAATGTGAATACTATCTATGCTTTTCTTCCAGAATTTTTCAACCTCCTTATTGGGTTCAGCACTTGGCAGGGTGGACAGCTCCTCTTAAGAGACTGTGGCTGAAGAGATGAGCATCACAGGAGTAGGAAAAGCCGTAAATATTCAAAGATTGAGGGTCTCATGTATCCTTATACTTCTCCGCAAAGTAACATCCCAGGAAAGGAGATTTCTTAGCTCCTGAAAAATAAATATATAGCATATTAGTATATAAGGAACATGAATTCAAATTGGCTTTCCTCTAGAAGAAAGAAAGCAATTATTAGACAAGGAGCCATGCCACATGCATACATACAGTGGGGCAAAAAAGTATTTAGTCAGTCAGCAATAGTGCAAGTTCCACCACTTAAAAACATGAGAGGCGTCTGTAATTTACATCATAGGTAGACCTCAACTATGGGAGACAAACTGAGAAAAAAAAATCCAGAAAATCACATTGTCTGTTTTTTTAACATTTTATTTGCATATTATGGTGGAAAATAAGTATTTGGTCAGAAAAAAACAATCAAGATTTCTGGCTCTCACAGACCTGTAACTTCTTCTTTAAGAGTCTCCTCTTTCCTCCACTCATTACCTGTAGTAATGGCACCTGTTTAAACTTGTTATCAGTATAAAAAGACACCTGTGCACACCCTCAAACAGTCTGACTTCAAACTCCACTATGGTGAAGACCAAAGAGCTGTCAAAGGACACCAGAAACAAAATTGTAGCCCTGCACCAGGCTGGGAAGACTGAATCTGCAATAGCCAACCAGCTTGGAGAGAAGAAATCAACAGTGGGAGCAATAATTAGAAAATGGAAGACATACAAGACCACTGATAATCTCCCTCGATCTGTGGCTCCACGCAAAATCCCACCCCGTGGGGTCAGAATGATCACAAGAACGGTGAGCAAAAATCACAGAACCACGCGGGGGGACCTAGTGAATGAACTGCAGAGAGCTGGGACCAATGTAACAAGGCCTACCATAAGTAACACACTACGCCACCATGGACTCAGATCCTGCAGTGCCAGACGTGTCCCACTGCTTAAGCCAGTACATGTCCGGGCCTGTCTGAAGTTTGCTAGAGAGCATTTGGATGATCCAGAGGAGTTTTGGGAGAATGTCCTATGGTCTGATGAAACCAAACTGGAACTGTTTGGTAGAAACACAACTTGTCGTGTTTGGAGGAAAAAGAATACTGAGTTGCATCCATCAAACACCATACCTACTGTAAAGCATGGTGGTGGAAACATCATGCTTTGGGGCTGTTTCTCTGCAAAGGGGGCAGGACGACTGATCCGGGTACATGAAAGAATGAATGGGGCCATGTATCGTGAGATTTTGAGTGCAAACCTCCTTCCATCAGCAAGGGCATTGAAGATGAAACGTGGCTGGGTCTTTCAACATGACAATGATCCAAAGCACACCACCAGGGCAACGAAGGAGTGGCTTCGTAAGAAGCATTTCAAGGTCCTGGAGTGGCCTAGCCAGTCTCCAGATCTCAACCCTATAGAAAACCTTTGGAGGGAGTTGAAAGTCCGTGTTGCCAAGCGAAAAGCCAAAAACATCACTGCTCTAGAGGAGATCTGCATGGAGGAATGGGCCAACATACCAACAACAGTGTGTGGCAACCTTGTGAAGACTTACAGAAAACGTTTGACCTCTGTCATTGCCAACAAAGGATATATTACAAAGTATTCAGATGAAATTTTGTTTCTGACCAAATACTTATTTTCCACCATAATATGCAAATAAAATGTTAAAAAAACAGACAATGTGATTTTCTGGATTTTTTTTTCTCAGTTTGTCTCCCATAGTTGAGGTCTACCTATGATGTAAATTACAGACGCCTCTCATCTTTTTAAGTGGTGGAACTTGCACTATTGCTGACTGACTAAATACTTTTTTGCCCCACTGTATATGAACCATAAGAAAGAGACAACCAACAGCTGTTTCGGGGTTTCTCCTTTTTTCAGTAGGGTACCTGTTGGCTGGGTGAGAGGTCTTTGATATAGGTCTTGGGAGTACTGTTTTTCCTTGTGAGGATGCCTAGTTGGCATAGAAATTCTTCAAAAACAAAATATACACAAATGTAGACATCGGTTTCAAGGTTCTTACCCCTAATCAGTGCTGGCTGGGAGATAGGCCTTTGATGTAGATCTAAGGAGTACTGATTTTCCTAGTTGGTTTAATTACTCTCCTCCATATAAAAAAAGGTTCCCACATGTACATATCTGTTTAAAGGTTCTTACCCCTCATCAGCGCAGTGTAGTGTACCAGTTGGCTGGGTGAGAGGCTTTTGGGAGTACTGTTTTTCCTCGTGTGGGGATCCCTAGTTGGCTTAGGGAAGCTTCACAAAAAAGAAAAAATATCACATGCAGACACCTCTTTCAAGGTTTGTACTCCTCAACCGTACAGTTGATTGGACGAGAGGCCTTTGATGTAGGTCTACTTGAGGAGAGTAGTGGCAATGCCTTAGTTTTTCTCCAGAAGAAAGCTGTGCCTCTAGTGCCACCTATTGGAAGTAGTTGCTAAAGATAGTGCGAATTAATGGTGCTATTGCGGGTGCTGGACGAGAGCCCTGGGAACCACCTGACAGCATTCCCAGCTCTTTTGAGTAGTCGACCTAATGCAACATGTCAAATCATTTCCCTCAGTAACTTAATAAAGAGCAGAAAGCCCCTTTAATCACGCATTGCAACACAACTAAGGTTACTAGCTTCCTCCAAAAGCTAAGTCCAATCAATATCATTAAAGAGGCAGATTTACGGTATTTCTTTTTGCAGAGAACTAATTAGTATTTTTTTACCTTGGGAGCATTGATAAAACGTATATTCCCCAAGAGGGAATATATGTAATATCCATATTTTGACAATTTATTGTTGTTTGGTAGTTTTTTTTTTACAAGTATAGACATAAAATTCCATAAAAAATATATAATTACTATAGGAGAAGGAAACCAAGGCTGGACAGGATGCACGTACAGATGGCTCCTGGTTGGTGTTTAAACATTTGGCCACAGTATATTTACCTAATCATTTCAAAACAGGTATAGAAGCTCGAATCCCTTGTATAATGGACGGCTTGTTTGGAATCGACGCCGGAGGAGTCCAGCAGGTGCGAATTTACCATCTGTGATGTTCACATTATGAGACTATAAACCACAACCATGTTTTACCCCTCAACGAATCTCCACCCAAACTGTAGACAGTTTTGTAAATCATCACACCTCTCTAAAAATGCAACAAGTTGCATATAACACAAAATAACACAAAATAGTTCCAAGTCAAGTCTTTAATTGTGATGGTATAATTTCCAAATTTCACCTAGCTATATCCTTTTTTTATGGTTTTTCTCCCTTCCCATCTCTACTCAAAAAATTGGATCTATGATGTAAAGGTACCGTCACATTAAGCGACGCTGCAGCGATATAGGCAACGATGCCGATCGCTGCAGCGTCGCTGTTTCGTCGCTGTGTGGTCGCTGGAGAGCTGTCACACAGACAGCTCTCCAGCGACCAACGATGCTGAAGTCCCCGGGTAACCAGGGTAAACATCGGGTTACTAAGCGCAGGGCCGCGCTTAGTAACCCGATGTTTACCCTGGTTACCATTGTAAATGTAAAAAAAACAAACACTACATACTTACATTCCGGTGTCTGTCGCGTCCCTCGCCGTCAGCTTCCCGCACTGACTGTGAGGGCCGGCCGTAAAGCAGAGCGGTGACGTCACTGCTGTGCTCTACTTTACGGCCGGCCGGCACTGACACAATGCGGGAAGCTGACGGCGAGGGACGCGACAGACACCGGAATGTAAGTATGTACTGTTTGTTTTTTTTACATTTACAATGGTAACCAGGGTAAATATCGGGTTACTAAGCGCGGCCCTGCGCTTAGTAACCCGATGTTTACCCTGGTTACCAGTGAAGACATCGCTGAATCGGCATCACACACGCCGATTCAGCGATGTCAGCAGGTGATCCAGCGACAAAATAAAGTTCTGGCCTTCTAGCTCCGACCAACGATGTCACAGCAGGATCCTGATCACTGCTGCGTGTCAAACACAACAATATCGCTATCCTGGACGCTGCAACATCACGGATCGCTATCGTTATCGTTGTTAAGTTGTTCAGTGTGAAGGTACCTTTATAATAACCTTACACTTCTCCCCACACTAACAATATATCCAGTTGGAAAACTAACCTACGATTTAAAAAAAAAAGCCTAAAGATTTAATTTCGTCCTAATTTTCGGAGCTCGATAAATGAATAGGGAGGCGAACGATTCTCCTCAGCACGTCCGTCTCTGGGAACGCCAGAGGCCGAATCTTGTAATCGCTGGAAATAAGCTGAGTGGAATTCATTTTGCTAGGACTATTCATTATAGCGAGCTAGGAGAGGGTGAAAAATGAAACCGTGCTGTCCCCTAATCGTGCACAGCCACGAGCAGGAACGGATGCGGATTTTTAACGACATGTTTTGATACCATATTCAAGAACCATAGTTTTTTTTTCTATTTTTCCATCAGCATACTAGCATAGCCGGACAATAGTTATACAGTCATGGCCAAAAGTATTGACACCCCTGCAATTCTGTCAGATAATACTCATTTTCTTCCTGAAAATTATTGCAAACACAAATTATTTGGTATTATTATCTTCATTTAATTTGTCTTAAATGAAAAAACACAAAAAGAATTGTCCTAAAGCCAAATTGGATATAATTCCACACCAAACATAAAAAGGGGGTGGACAAAAGTATTGGCACTGTTCGAAAAATCATGTGATGCTTCTCTAATTTGTGTAATTAACAGCACCTGTAATTTACCTGTGGCACCTAACAGGTGTTGGCAATAAGTAAATCACACTTGCAGCCAGTTGACATGGATTAAAGTTGACTCAACCTCTGTCCTGTGTCCTTGTGTGTACCACATTGAGCATGGAGAAAAGAAAGACCAAAGAAATGTCTGAGGACTTGAGAAACCAAATTGTGAGGAAGCATGAGCAATCTCAAGGCTACAAGTCCATCTCCAAAGACCTGAATGTTCCTGTGTCTACCGTGCGCAGTGTCATCAAGAAGTTTAAAGCCCATGGCACTGTGGCTAACCTCCCTAGATGTGGACGGAAAAGAAAAATTGACAAGAGATTTCAACGCAAGATTGTGCAGATGTTGGATAAAGAACTTCAACTAACATCCATACAAGATCAAGCTTCCGTGCAGTCCAAGGGTACAACAGTGTCAACCCGTACTATCCGTCGGTGTCTGAATGAAAAGGGACTGTATGGTAGGAGACCCAGGAAGACCCCACTTCTTACCCCGAGACATAAAAAAGCCAGGCTGGAGTTTGCCAAAACTTACCTGAAAAAGCCTAAAACGTTTTGGAAGAATGTTCTCTTGTCAGATGAGACAAAAGTAGAGCTTTTTGGGCAAAGGCATCAACATAGAGTTTACAGGAGAAAAAAAGAGGCATTCAAAGAAAAGAACACTGTCCCTACAGTCAAACATGGCGGAGGTTCCCTGATGTTTTGGGGTTGCTTTGCTGCCTCTGGCACTGGACTGCTTGACCGTGTGCATGGCATTATGAAGTCTGAAGACTACCAACAAATTTTGCAGCATAATGTAGGGCCCAGTGTGAGAAAGCTGGGTCTCCCTCAGAGGTCATGGGTCTTCCAGCAGGAAAATGACCCAAAACACACTTCAAAAAGCACTAGAAAATGGTTTGAGAGAAAGCACTGGAGACTTCTAAGGTGGCCAGCAATGAGTCCAGACCTGAATCTCATAGAAGACCTGTCGAGAGATCTAAAAATGGCAGTTTGGAGAAGGCACCCTTCAAATATCAGGGACCTGGAGCAGTTTGCCAAAGAAGAATGGTCTAAAATTCCAGCAGAGCATTGTAAGAAACTCATTGATGGTTACCGGAAGCGGTTGGTCGCCGTTATTTTGGCTAAAGGTTGTGCAACCAAGTATTAGGCTGAGAGTGCCAATACTTTTGTCTGGCCCATTTTTGGAGTTTTGTGTGAAATGATCAATGTTTTGCTTTTTGCTTCATTCTCTTTTGTGTTTTTTCATTTAAGACAAATTAAATGAAGATAATAATACCAAAGAATTTGTGATTGCAATCATTTTCAGGAAGAAACTGAGTATTATCTGACAGAAATGCAGGGGGGTCAATACTTTTGGCCATGACTGTACATACACAATGGTCAGATATGCGAATATAAATAGTGGTAGTACAAAGATAAGAGTCAGTTACCAGTCAGATGAAAAGCCTGATTTGCTGGGGGAGGGGCTGCCACACAGGAGGCTGGTCGTCCCCTCACTACCTTGACTTCTCGCCACACGATATGTCGTCTTGACCTCCCCAAATAAAAGCAATAAGCCATACTTTACACAAGCATTATACCTTTTGAGGTCATTCCCCTCCTGCCACCTGGTTTGGACCTAAATCCCCTCAACTTGCATCTAGCTGCTAAAAACTCCAATACCTAAGATGGGTCATAACTCTTTAACGGTTTTAAGGAGGCGGTTTTGTCGCCATCAGATCTGGCTGTGCATGGGCTCCATAGGAGGTCTTCCTGTAGGAGTTTGGATACTAGCTAGTGCTGATCCAGGTTACCTGTTACAGCTACGAATACTTGCAGGAGGATTGTAAACTACAACTAAATCCCCCCCTTCCTTCACAGAGGACAATGAGGAGTACATTATACTGTATGGAGGACTATGGGGTGCAGTATACTATATGAAGGATCATGGAATGCAGTATACTATATGGAGGGCTATGTGGAGGCCATTATAATATTAGGAGTTCTATGTGGGTGCCTTTATACTTTATGGAGGGCTATGTGGGGGCCATTATACTGTATGGAAGCAATTATACAGTGTGAAGGTTTGTGTGGCAGCCATTATACTGTTTGGAAGACTAGGGGGACCATTATAGAGTGTGGTGAAGGGTGAAAGCCATTGTATTGTATATACAGTAGGCCTATTATACTGAATAGAGGGCTGTGTGGGGGTAACAGTAGAGTAATCATGCCATATGTGTGGAGGGTACTGTGGAATAATTCATTCTGGGTGGATAACCTACTCTGTTTATGGACACTTTTCTTGGCATCATACTTTATGTGGGCGATGAAAGGGGATTCTAGTGCTTCAGTAGGAGGCAAATTACTTTGTAAGGACGACACAGTTGTGAGATATGCTCTTCTGTGACCCCGCTGAATATGAATTATTAATTTTTTGCTGTTGGGTGGTAGGGTCTAATTAAATGTTCTGCTATGGGGCCCCTTGATTTCTATGTATACCCCTGATGTATAGAAATGTTTCTAGGGGGATTTCCCCACGTGAGGGTGAATCATTTGTATCACGGTTAAGCGGGCACAATTCTACCCCCCTTCATGCTTGAAATGGCTGCTAACAGGAAACAAAAGGTTGTGTTGACCTGTACAATGAGAGAAGCTCGGTTATCAAATCTCTTTGACAGTAAGACATTTTATGGTGATTAATTCACTGCCTTGTGTAATAGTAAGCGCAATTATATGTACGGGCGTCCTTACCCACTTGTACATGAAAACCAACCGCTGCACTGCCAAAATGTGCCAGAGGGAAGGAAAATGCAAATCGCGACCTTTAAAAACGCATCGGACAACATTGTATAAACGAGGATTATTGATTGAGGTAGGACTGTAAGTCTAATCATGCTATTCTTAGTCTCGTTGAGACTTGTAGTCCCTCCATGAATGGCACAGTAATAACATCTATAACAGGGCCCTTGTGCAATTTGTAAGGCTGAAGTCATCCCTACGGCCTCACAGACTACAGAATCTGGGTGTAGCTGCAACCTCTGCACCCCTTATAGCTACCCCCACAAACGCACCCCCCTGGTCATGATCATGAAACCTTATCGACAATGCTGGTATTTTTAACACACAGCGGATTGGGCATCCTCTGAAATTCGATGCAAAATTTGCTGCAGATCAATACATAATTTGTGGATTGTGATGCAACAACATCAGTGGGAGATTATTTTTAGGGTATGTCCACGAGAAGTTCACTTTTTAGAATTCAGCATTCCAAAAAGGGTTAATGTTTCCGAAATGAAGACAGAAAATTGTAGAGCGGAGCAGGAGGATGGGGGAGGGGAGGCAGCCTGCAGCCCTCAATGCTGCTCTGTCTCC
The DNA here is from genome assembly GCF_032444005.1 of Ranitomeya imitator. Lineage (NCBI taxonomy): Eukaryota > Metazoa > Chordata > Amphibia > Anura > Dendrobatidae > Ranitomeya > Ranitomeya imitator. Next base: position 651,952,454 of record NC_091282.1, on the reverse strand, counting down.
TTCAATCTTATCTTGCACCGCCAGCCCTTGGTCCCTGCGCAAGAAGCTCCCCTGTGATTCTGCAGGTCCACCCTACAAATACTAGGCACATGGGGAATTAATTCGTTTGTGGCACTAGAGCCGCATCAGCCGCAGTCGTGATCGGACCGCTGTGTCTGGGGGCGACCTGAAGGACATATAGGAAAGAGGTGCTTAGGCGAAACTACTGGCTGCACCATACTAAAGTGATGCATACTAGCAGCCTACAACCAGTGGTTACCAGTCATACACCGTTGGTCAAATATAGAACTACAATCTACACAAGATGGTGAGTCGAAACATCACAGAGGTTATAGGAAAATTTGCTGATCCATGGGGGTCTGACGTCCCAAAAACAGGGTTCTGAAATAATCCATTGAATTAGCTACGGCACTGCTTGAGATAGCTAAGTTGGGACAACCCCTCTAATATCGTAGCTTTTGGCAGTAGAATCTGTTATGGTGTGTCCAGAAATAGCAACTAGGACTAATTCCACCTTTAAAAGAAAGTTGTGAGGCCACTAGTCAGAAACGTGTCGCTACTAGTGACAAAGGATCTGAAAAATGAAGGTGGACAAGGGGCTATCAAACAGAGTAATCCAAAGATGGTGCTTGTGATGGAATAGGGTCCTTTCTCAATTTTTGGCAGTTAATTCTTCTAAAAAAAAATAGAAACCCACCCATATGTTCAAGAACTTTTAATCTATATTTTCGATGGTTGTCATCGATGCCCTTTGAATGCTAAACTGGACCTACTTGATGATCCCCATATAATGATAGGGGAACATTAGAAGTAATTCTGGCCATACATATTAGATGGGTCGGCAGCAGAACGATCCATCTGCTGATCATTTTTCCAGCAGCCATCTCGGCCGGCACTCCCATACTCAGAAACGCTTACTCGGCTAAACTCTCAGGTTCTCTATTAGAAAGCCGCCGACTGACACGTCAACTGGTGGCTGATCTCCAGGAGAACAAAGCTGTCCGAAATCGAACATGCCCAATCGGCAATCACTTGGCTGGTGCCCCATACTCATTAGCTTGTCGGCTGAACCCGTCGATATTGGCGTCTGTGACCAACATTAGTCTAATGTGTTTGTGAGCCTAAAGAGTATGTGTACGTGTAAGATGATCTTCTTGGACAAAGTTTTTGGTTGCTCATCACAGCCATTCAAGCAGCCCTCCACTCTCGAACTTAAATGCGAGTATCTTACATTATTCATGGAAAGTACCCGATATTGGTATTCTGACTCACTGAACCACTGATGTCGGGAAAGGGTGCAGAAGGTTCGGAACATATAGAAATGGCCATAGAAAAAGGTGGCATTTAATGGTCCCATAAAAAGTTCCTTTATTGCTTGTAGTGCAGCGGTGTCCACTCAGGGATGAGGCAGTGACCCAGGAAAAGTTCAAAGTAAAGTCTCTTTTAATAACACAGCGTACTCACAAACAAAAGAAGTAAATCAGATCCTCCATATCGCAGCCGGGAAACAAAGACAGTGCGTGACTTGTTATTGTGGGCAACTGCACCGCTGTCTGCGGAGGAAGGGGTGTGAGGCCTTTTGGCTCTGCTTGGCTCTGTGTTGCTGCACAACGTTGAGCTCTGCAGAGACTACTGCTCTGCCTGCTTGCAAGACCAAAACTGACACACCCAAACCCTTCCTACAGGGTTTTTCTCTCAAACTGGAATCTGTGGCTATAGGCCACCTGTAATACCCGGCCTGGAGGAAACGGACCAGCCCCACTTCCTTCCTGCAGTCCGTTTAAAAAATAAAAGCCCGTATACTGTCTTTTCCTGAACAATGCCCAGGCCAAATAGCTTGACCAGGTCCACGTTTACTTTTATTTTGCCCTGTGACTCACAGGCGTCATGCTGTGACCACAAGGCACTCCAGCGGGTCTAATAGGACTCCATTCGCATCCTGGGGGATACATATCAACCCTCCTTGCCTCACATGTTTCACATTAAAACGTGGATGCAGGAGAGTCTGTGGGATACATGTCAGCATCCATGTTTTAATGTGAAACAATAAAGGAAGTTTTTATAGAACCGTGAGTGCCACCTTTTTCTTTTTAATGGACGTTGCTTGACTTGTTTTTTCCTTAGTAAGCACTGAGATCCCAGGGGCTCGGTACACTCTGCTTTCCCATGGTTGTCAAACACATTAGCTGCAGGTGCGACAGCGGTGCTGGTCTCATTTTCTCGTGTTTTGTTTTCATAAATATATAGAACATTGTAAAAAATAAATGAACCCAGTATAAAGTTTCTTGGTCGTCCATGATAGTCCGTGTTGTTTCGCACAGTTGCAGCTTTATGATTGAGGCTCCGGGGAGCTGCCACTTGATTTTCACCTTGACCTCATCTGATACAATGGGAAGCGCACACGCAATATTTCACCTCAAGCCCTAAATATCCCTGCAGATTGTCGCCTAATCGAGGAGAAGGTTCGTGAAAGGCTCTTGACGGCTGAGAAATGTCTTATTTTCTAGAAGAAAAAATACGGGTCTGGACGGGTAATGTCTTTAGATCTAATCTAAATCGATGGCTAATTAATAAATCAGGTGGAACTTGATGTATAAGGGTATTTTCATTTTCAGCATTATTGCATACGCATCCCGTGCATGCACAGCTTTCACTATTCACTCTATTTCTCTATTCAAGCACTTTTGCAATTTGTTGCTTCCTAAAGTTTGCAGCCGTTCCTGACATATTAACACTTGAGTAAATCTTGTAGACTAGGAAACCGACCACCGCTGCTGTCTAGCTTGTAAGCATTCCAGGTTTAGGAGGTAACAGCATGCGCCAGCAGTCCTGGACAACTTCAAAACAGTGCTTACAAGAACTGCGCATGTCCTGCAGTCTCGCAGCGGTGGTCGGTCTCTTAGGCAACGAGCTGTAAATAAAAGAAAAGTGTAAATAGCTCAAGAATGGCTGATTATTTAACTAAGAAGTAAATGTCAAAATTGTCTGTATTTGTATTATCTTTCTGACAATACTCATTGATGAATATGAAAAAAAAAAACACTTTAAGACACTGAGAATTGGGCATTTACGAGGACGTACACCGTCCAAAGCTCCTCCTGGGAAATTTTTTATGCAAATTGCCTCTTCAGAGAGAAAGAGGACGTGAACTCTATATAGCGCCATTTGGCTTTTATCGTAAGTCACATTACAAGACTCGTTAAAGGGTTGATTGTGACTTGTAGGATCGCTACGTCCAATAGGTGGCGCTATAGATATCAAGTCCTCTTTCTCTCTGAAAAGGCAATTTGCATATAAAATTTCCCAGAGGAGCATTGCACGGCGAATAAGCCTCCTTACCTTGACAAGCCAGAGCTGGTATGTCACTCTCCTCAAGGAGAAACATTACCCTTTAGACCTCACTCCAGAGCCTCTCCCATAGCCAAATCAGATCTCATACTTTGCACTGATGAGAGCCAATAGCCCGAAACACCGTGTCTGCAAATTGAGATTCTGATTTGGCTTTTATCCTAAGTCACATTACAAGACTCGTTAAGGGGATGACTGTGACTTGTAGAATCACTGCTTCCAACAGGTGGCGCTATATAAAGTTCAAGTCCTCTTTCTCTCTGAAGAGGCAATTTGCATTTGAGGACGTACACTAATTCTAACTGATGTATCACATATTGGAAAATCTAACAGAAAATACATGTCCAGTGTTGGCTAAACTGAAGTGCCCCTTTAAATGATGACCAAGATAAAGATGACAGCCTAAATCTTCCTTCCAGACCCTATGTAACGACCCCTGACCTTTAAATGCACCATAAAAACTGCTGAATATTCACTTTGCATGCTAACGAGGGGAGGATTAATGTCTATGCTAATTAGTTTTGGAAATAGAAAAGCTCGGAATCACTCTCATGAAATTTCACACAAATCCGTCAGACCAAAAATAACTTCATTAAATTAGAGGAAGCGAAAATGATTTTTATCACGGACGCGTGTGGAAGATTGTTTACTGCATTGCTGAACTGCGGCCAAGCTTAATGGCATTGGGAAGAAGAGAAATGTTAAAGGGGCTCCCGGGAGCTCAATTATCAGAGAATAAGGTATGTTCTACCTTCCTAATAGAGAAGGCAGCCAATCAGCGGAGATCACCACACACTTTAACACCCTAGTCATCCTCTATAGGAGAGGTGGTCACACACACTCACTAGTGCTCCAGTCACTGTCTATAGGAGAGGTGGTCACACACGCCCATTACCGCTTCAGTCACTGTCTATAGGAGAGGTGGTCACACACGACCACTACTGCTCCAGTCACCGTCTAAAGGAGAGATGATCACATACACTCCCTACTGCTCTAGTCACAGTCTATAGGAGAGGTGGTCACACACGCTCACTACCTCTCCAGTCTCCAGTCACTGTCTATAGGAGAGGTGGTCCCACACACTCACTACTGCTCCAGTCACCGTCTATAGGAGAGGTGGTCACACATGCTCACTACCGCTCCAGTCACTGTCTATAGGAGAGGTGGTCACACACGCTCACTACTGCTCCAGTCACCGTCTAAAGGAGAGATGATCACATACACTCACTACTGCTCTAGTCACAGTCTATGACGTGGTCACACACGCTCACTACTGCTCCAGTCACCGTCTACAGGAGAGGTGGTGACACACTCACTACTGCTTTAGTCATCGTCTTTAGGAGAGGTGGTCACACACACTCACTAGTGCTCTAGTCACCGTCTATAGGAGAGGTGATCACACACACTCTCTACTGCATCAGTCACCGTCTATAGAAGAGGTGGTCACACACACTCACTGTTGCTCCAGTCACCGTCTATAGGAGAGATGATCACACATACTCTCTACTGCCCCAGTCACCGTCTATAGGAGAGGTGGTCACACATGCTCAGTACAGCTCCAGTCACCGTCTTTAGGAGAGGTGTTCACACACACTCACTACTGCTCCAGTCACCGTCTATAGGTGAAGAGGTTACACACACTCACTACCGCTCCTGTCACCGACTATATGAGAGGTGGTCACACTCACTTCCACACCAGTCACTGTCTATAGGAGAAGTTGTCACACACACTCACTACTGCTCCATTCACCATCTATAGGTGAGGTGGTCACACACAATCACTACCGCTCCTGTCACCAACTATATGAGAGGTGATCAAACACACTCCCTACTGCTTCAGTCACCGTCTATAGCTGAGGTGGTCACACACACCACCGCTACTGTCACCGACTATATGAGAGGTGGTCACACACACTTCTGCTCCAGTCACCGTGTATCGGAGAAGTGGTCGCACACACTCGCTACCACTCCAGTCACCGTCTATAGGAGAGGTGATTATACGCTCTCAGTACCGCTCCAGTCACCGTCTATAGGAGAGGTGTTCACACACACTCCCTAAGGCTCCAGTCACCGTCTCTAGGAGAGGAGGTCACACACACTCACTACCGCTCCAGTCACCGTCTATAGGAAAGGTGGTTACACACACTCACTACCGCTCCAGTCACCATCTATAGGAGAGGTGGTCACACACACTCACTACCGCTCCAGTCACCATCTATACGAGAGGTGGTCACACACACTCACTTCAGCACCAGTCACTGTCTATAGGAGAGGTGGTCACACACACTCACTGTTGCTCCAGTCACCGTCTATAGGAGAGATGATCACACATACTCTCTACTGCCCCAGTCACCGTCTATAGGAGAGGTGGTCACACATGCTCAGTACAGCTCCAGTCACCGTCTTTAGGAGAGGTGTTCACACACACTCACTACTGCTCCAGTCACCGTCTATAGGTGAAGAGGTTACACACACTCACTACCGCTCCTGTCACCGACTATATGAGAGGTGGTCACACATACTCACTACCGCTCCAGTCACCGTCTATAGGAGAAGTGGTCACACACACTCGCTACCTCTCCAGTCACCGTCTATAGGAGAGGTGGTCACACACGCTCACTACTGCCCCAGTCACCGTCTATAGGAGAGGTGGTCACACACGCTCACTACCGCTCCAGTCACCGTCTATAGGAGAGGTGGTCACACTCACTTCCACACCAGTCACTGTCTATAGAAGAAGTTGTCACACACACTCACTACTGCTCCATTCACCATCTATAGGTGAGGTGGTCACACACAATCACTACCGCTCCTGTCACCAACTATATGAGAGGTGATCAAACACACTCCCTACTGCTTCAGTCACCGTCTATAGGTGAGGTGGTCACACACACCACCGCTACTGTCACCGACTATATGAGAGGTGGTCACACACACTACTGCTCCAGTCACCGTGTATCGGAGAAGTGTTCACACACACTCCCTAAGGCTCCAGTCACCGTCTCTAGGAGAGGAGGTCACACACACTCACTACCGCTCCAGTCACCGTCTATAGGAAAGGTGGTTACACACACTCACTACCGCTCCAGTCACCATCTATAGGAGAGGTGGTCACACACACTCACTACCGCTCCAGTCACCATCTATACGAGAGGTGGTCACACACACTCACTTCAGCACCAGTCACTGTCTATAGGAGAGGTGGTCACACACACTCATTACTGCTCCATTCACTGTCTATAGGAGAGGTGATCACACACACTCACTACTGCCCCAGTCACAGTCAAAAGGAGAGGTGGTCACACACACGCTTACTTCCGCCCCAGTCACCGTCTATAGGAGAGGTGGTCACACACACTCATTACTGCTCCATTCACCGTCTACAGGAGAGGTGATCACACACACTCACTACTGCCTCAGTCACAGTCAAAAGGAGAGGTGGTCACACACACGCTTACTTCCGCCCCAGTCACCGTCTATAGGAGAGGTGGTCACACACGCTCAGGACTGCTCCAGTCACCATCTATAGAAGAGGTGGTCACACACACTCACTACCTCTTCAGTTCTATATATAGGAAAGGTGGTTGCACACGCTCACTACCTTTCCAGTCGCTATATTAAAAAGGTGGTCGCACACGCTGTCTCCAGTCACTATATATAGGAGAGGTGATCGCACACGCTCACTACCTCTTCAGTCATATATAGGAGAGGTGGTCACACACGCTGACTACTGCCTCAGTTACCATATACAAGAGAGGTGGTTACATACGCTCCCTACCTCTCCAGTCACAATATATACGAGAGTTGGTCACACACACTGACAACCGCCCCAGTCACTGTATGTAGGAGAGTTGGTCGCACACACTCACTACCTCTCCAGTCACTACATATAGGAGAGATGGTCGCACACACTAACTACCTCTCCAGCTCTATATATAGGACAGGTGGTCGCATACACTAACTACTGCCCCATTGCTATGAATGTTAGCACATTGGTCTGTCCCTTTTTCTAGTACACCTTCACAATGCCCATTGGACAGTGAATGTCGCCTTGACATAATGGCGGCACGTATGATAAATTGATGCCATTCCATTGGTAATATCATATTACACTCACTATGCTGCACAAACCATGATGCTGAATCCAAATCCTTCACGATCTCGGGCCTCTGCTGATTCCCTCCCACCATCTAAAGCATTTTCCATCTCTTTCACTGTCACAATATTAATTTTCCAGAGTCTTTTTCCTCTCGTCAGGAGAAAACTAAATCTTGCAGAGGGGAGGGGAGAGTAGCGGGCAAAATCATCAGTTTGTTAGCGTAACATGGATTCACGGGCCAGTCACCATGGCAACCACAGTGAGTGATAATAACCGGTAAGGACAAGCCTTTAAATGTCTTCGTAAAGCTCTCATTCTCCCGGCCTAATATTATCTGCACTGGGATTAGCCTATATTTTTCCTGTTTTACAAAATTTCAATTTTGTACTAATTTTTGTATATATTTTTCTTGCCATACAAAACCTTGCCAAAAAAGACCTCCATAACTTCCTGTATGACACATTTATTAAAATATCTCACTGCGCTTGATAATTGTTTATACATCAGATTGTCCCAAACTGGATGCAAAATCGTCTGACCTGCCATACAAGTGACCTGATCTACAGCTTATCTAAAACGTTCACAGCAGCACAGAGTATTTATGTCCACCATGTAATTGTGTGCAGGGGCTTAGTAATGTAATGTACTGTATGTATGTAACGGGGTCTATCAAGCTGGGGTACCTCTTTCAGTACCACCCCGTGTTTCAGGAGGTCCACGCTGCTTTTGCTGGATTCTGAATGAAGGATGCTGGCTGGAATTCCTTGGTTACGTGAGAGTATATAAAAGCTGACTGCTACCCCACGTATTTCCAGTCTAAAAGAAACCACTTTATTTTCAGCACACAGAATATATAACACAGATACACAGGACAGGCCAATAGGAAAACAGATGGCCAGACATACATTACAATAGCCGCAGGGGGCCGGAGCCTGCCGCTATTTACTGTGGGAATGACAAAGGTGGGGGGAGGTCAGAAAGAGAATATCTTGTCCAGGGGCGCAGCCTGTGGACTGATGCATTTCACATGGAACCTATTATACATAATATACAGTTAGGTCCTTATATATTTGGACAGAGACAACATTTTTCTAATTTTGGTTATAGACATGGCCACAAAGAATTTTAAACAAAACAATTCAGATGCAGTTGAAGTTCAGACTTTCAGCTTTCATTTGAGGGTATCCACATTGAAATTGGATGAAGGGCTTAGGAGTTTCAGCTCCTTAACACATGCCACCCTGTTTTTAAAGGGACCAAAAGTAATTGGACAATTGATTCCAAGGCTATTTCATGGACAGGTGTGAGCAATTCCTTCGTCATGTCATTCTCAATTAAGCAGATAAAAGGCCTGGAGTTGATTTGAGGTGTGGTGCTTGCATTTGGAAGGTTTTGCTGTTAAGTAAACATGCGGTTATAGGAGCTCTCCATGCAGGTGAAACAAGCCATCCTTAAGCTGCGAAAACAGAAAAAACCCATCCGAGAAATTGCTACAATATTAGGAGTGGCAAAATCTACAGTTTGGTACATCCTGAGAAAGAAAGAAAGCACTGGTGAACTCATCAATGCAAAAAGACCTGGGCGCCCACGGAAGACAACAGTGGTGGATGATCGCTGAATAATCTCCATGGTGAAGAGAAACCCCTTCACAACAGCCAACCAAGTGAACAACACTCTCCAGGAGGTAGGTGCATCAATATCCAAATCTACCATAAAGAGAAGACTGCATGAAAGTAAATACAGAGGGTTCACTGCACGGTGCAAGCCACTCATAAGCATCAAGAATAAAAAGGCTAGACTGGACTTTGCTAAAAAACATCTAAAAAAGACAGCACAGTTCTGGCAGAACATTCTTTGGACAGATGAAACCATGATCAACCTCTACCAGAATGATGGACAGAGAAAAGTATGGCGAAGGCGTGGTACAGCTCATGATCCAAAGCATACCACATCATCTGTAAAACATGGCGGAGGCAGTGTGATGGCTTGGGCATGCATGGCTGCCAGTGGCACTGGGTCACTAGTATTTATTGATGATGTGACACAGGACAGAAGAAGCCGAATGAATTCTGAGGTATTCAGAGCCATACTGTGTGCTCAGATCCAGCCAAATGCAGCCAAACTGATTGGTCGCCGTTTCATACTACAGATGGACAATGACCCAAAACATAAAGCCAAAGCAACTCAGGAGTTTATTAAAGCAAAGAAGTGGAATATTCTTGAATGGCCAAGTCAGTCACCTGATCTTAACCCAATTGAGCATGCATTTCACTTGTTAAAGACTAAACTTCAGACAGAAAGGCCCACAAACAAACAGCAACTGAAAACCACCGCAGTGAAGGCCTGGCAGAGCATCAAAAAGGAGGAAACACAGCATCTGGTGATGTCCATGAGTTCAAGACTTCAGGCAGGCATTGCCAACAAAGGGTTTTCAACCAAGTACTAAAAATTAGCATTTTATTTAAAATTATTTAATCTGTCCTATTACTTTTGGTCGCTTTAAAAACAGGGTGGCACATGTTAAGGAGATGAAACTCCTAAACCCTTCATCCAATTTTAATGTAGATACCCTCAAAAGAAAGCTGAAAGTCTGAACTTCAACTGCATCTGAATTGTTGTTTTTTTAAATTCATTGTGGCAATGTCTATAACCAAAATTAGAAAAATGTTGTCTCTGTCCAAATATATATGGACCTAACTGTATACTGCATAACATATTCTTGGTGCTGGGGGTTCTGTAACAATGTACACAGTGAATACACCAGCAGAATAGTGAGTGCAGCTCTGGGGTATAATACAGGATGTAACTCAGGATCAGTACAGGATAAGTAATGTAATGTATGTACACAGTGACTGCACCAGCAGAATAGTGAGTGCAGCTCTGGGGTATAATACAGGGTGTAACTCAGGATCAGTAATGTATGTACACAGTGAATACACCAGCAGAATAGTGAGTGCAGCTCTGGGGTATAATACAGGATGTAACTCAGGATCAGTACAGGATCAGTAATGTAATGTATGTATACAGTGAATACACCATCAGAATAGTGAGTGCAGCTCTGGGGTATAATACAGGGTGTAACTCAGGATCAGTAATGTATGTACACAGTGACTGCACCAGCAGAATAGTAAGTGCAGCTCTGGAGTATAACAAAGGATGTAACTCAGAATCAGTAATGTACTGTATGTACATGGAGTTCGGGTACCACAGTAGTGCTGCCTTACTCTCCAGGAGGGTAGTGCTATGTCTGGAGACAAGTGAGATTCCCTTTGGTAGGTTATCACACACACAACACCTTCCAAATCCAGTCCAGGAGGGGGAGCTCAAAACCCTGTTTTAGGGCAGCTTCCCTGGATAAAGCTCCTGGTTTGGAGGCGGAACTAGTTCAGTTAGTGCAGACAGTCTGTGTGTGAGGACAGACAGGGACGGAGCACAGTGGAAATGTAGGACTCCAGGAGGGGACTAGGAAGGCCTCCAGGGAGTCAGAGCGCAGTAGCCGGGTACCGGGAGCCCGAGGCTTTTGTGGACTATAAGACACAGAGCAGAATCGGAAGGCATTGAATTACATGGACATTGCCCATATCTACCTGTGGCACAGCAGCACCTTGGAGCCTAGAGTCACCGTGAAAGGACCCCAGTAGACACAGCTCAAGCTGCCTGCCATACAGGTACCTGTCCCTGGACAGGTGAAGAAATAAGGACTTTGCTTAGGACACTTAGTGCAGCAGGGACCTCAGAGACAGTAAGCGCATAGTGGAAGGCTCCTACTTGACCTGCCAAGGGGATTCCACTTGTCTCTGGACTACCCTGACTTCTAATTCACTTGTAAACCAGGTAAAGACTTATAACCTGTCTCCTCATTTATTCACCTGCCTTACCATCTACACCACACACCATAGGACCCCTGGGGACCCCGCTTCACATGTGGGAAGTGTAACATCTGGGCTTCCGCAACATCCCCAAGAGGACCCCTCTAATGCAGCGTCGGTCCCCCTATTGACCGAACTCTACAGGTGGCGTCACGACAAACTTTGAACATTTAATCCCCTTTAACGTTCATGCTCAGGGCCACGGACTGGGTCGCAGCCACTGTAACATCCCCGTTTGCGACCGCACCCGGTACTAAGTATCCCACTGCCCTGTGGGGGTGTCAACTTTGGCATCACAAACAGGATATCGTGCCCTGACATCGCCAGGTACTGTGTGCCAGTGACTGTGACGGTTTGCCGCCAAAACCGCCATTGCTGCGCCGCGTGGAGCTCGAGGGGAAGGAGGAGACATACCTTCATGGGCGGAGCCAGCCGAAAAGAGTGTGAAGAGGAGAAACGGGTGCTGAGAGGAACGCCGGAAGTAAACACGCCATACAGCGACGCCAGAAGTGAGGACGCTGCAAAGTGCCGAGCGGTGCACCGGAGGAACCGCTGCAGACTCCGGAGAAGAGGCCCGGCTTGTACCAGGTTAGCGAGGGGGAAGAGCCATGTCCGACTCAGGAGGATGATTGGCGGTGGAAGCAGCCGCAGGCCCCATACCGCTACCAGGCCCTGTAGAGCCCAAAGCTCCAGTAAGCCGGCCAGACACCGCCACAGCTATTGCGCCCATCATGCCCCTCTCCATGCAGTATATACCTGGAGCAGCATGGCTCCCACAGTATACCGAAGAGTCACATACGTTAAATGACTTTAAAGAAATGCTCTGCAGCCTGTTTGAAGTTTATCCTTTGACAGAGCATCGGAAAATTAACATTTTGACTGGTAAGCTCATTGGTGCGGCCCTGAGAGAGGTAAAATCCTGGCCAGATGTGGATAAAAGGACTGTGTGGCAGATCTTTGCTAAGCTAAAAATTACCTTTCACACCCACACCACTGCAGAGATAAAAATGAAGTTCTTCAGGTGTAAGCAAAAAGCACAGGAAGTATACGGGACTATGCCCTTAATTTGCAGGAGGCGCTCCGGGCTGTTAATCAAATGGATCCTAACAGTGTACAGGATGGAGATAGACTCTTAAAAGAGCAGTTCATTGAGGGGCTCCTGTCCAGCACCCACAGGACTCAGTTACGCATCCTGGCCTTGCAAAACCCTGACCTGGACTTTGCGCAATTTAAGGACAGAGCCATCCGGGTGTTGCACGAACCTCCACCCAGCTGTGCAGTGCCTCTTAAGCTTCCAGCCCTCACTTACCACCAAGAGATGACATCATATCCTCAGGTCCCCGTTGAAGCTGATGTACAGGTCCTAGATGATGCAAGAGCTGACCAAGAGTGTTGCTGCATTAGCCCGGACCATACAGTCTCTACAGGAATCCCCTAAGGAGAAGATTAAGCTGGCTTCCAGACTGGAGGACGTCCCTTGGCAACGACAGAAGAGGATCCCGCCGACCAGAGGGAGAGACAATGATTGCTATCACCAGGATGGACAACCCATCTCCCGCCGCTGCAACCAGGCAGGACACATTGCAAGGTACTGTCATTTAAACGAGCGACCCCTGGGGCAGAGGGCCAACCCCCAGGGATAGGACAACCAGGCCCACACAACTGGTGAGCCAATTATGTCGGAGGACGACCAGTTCTCCCCATTGTGATCGACGGCATCCCGATGAACGCTTTGTTAGACACCGGTTCACAGGTTACAACCATGCCTTACATCCTTTATAAGCATTATTGGGCCGATACAGACATTACCCGTGGTCCAGATAGTGACTTAACGATAGTAGCCAGTAATGATCAGCCTTTGCCGCAGGGGGGATACAAGGAGGTCACCATTAAAGTGGGGCGGGTAGAATTAAAAGCCCAAGGGATGGTGATTGTTCATATTGTTCATATTGATCGACGTGAATGTAACCCTATGATGACCATTGGTACTAATGTTATTGAAAATTTTCTGGCAGAGGTTATTGTCTTGTTACAACAGGTGGCAGAAACTGCTGGTTCCACTGAACAGAGAGTCCCGTAGAAGGAAATCAGAGCTCTTTTACAAAGACAACAGGTAGAACTATCTGGTGGAGAAATTGGCAGAGTCACAGTGAGTGATCCAATCCCCATTGCAATACCCCCCAGGAGTGAAATGTTGATATGGTGTCAGGCAGCAATAGGTATCAGAGGTAAAGATTACCAGGGCCTGGTAGAACCTGAATATTCGGACAGTAGGCCTACAATCCTGACAGCCAGAGGGGTGGTTGAAGTTCGCAAGGGGAGGGTACCAGTACGTGTTCTCAATTGTGGGGAGAAGGAGGTTCACTTAACCAGATATGCCACTATTGCCAAATTGTTTACTGTTGATAACAATGTGATACAGGCGACAGAACTTTTGGTCCCGTCCAACCAGGCGGAGGACAATGGCTCTGCAGGACAAATGATTGGTGTCAGAAATTACATGTGGGCACTGACTCTACACCTTCACACCAGAAACAAGGCGCTTACCGGGTGGTCCGTGAGTATGAACGGGTATTCAGTAAACACCCACTAGATTTTGGGCAGGTAAAAGGGGTACAATATCACATCCCCACGGGAAATCATCCACCCATCAAGGAGAGGTACTGGCCTGTACCTCCAGATCATTACCAGTGTGTCAAAAGTATGTTGCAAGAGATAAAGGAAGTTGGGGTAATCAGAGATAGTTGTAGCCCCTGGGCAGCTCCATTAGTCCTCGTCAGGAAGAAAGACGGCACCATGAGAATGTCTGTAGATTATAGGCAGATAAACCGCATTACGCACAAAGATGCATACCTGTTGCCTAGAATAGAAGAGTCATTGGCTGCGTTAAAATCTGCTAATTTCTTTTCTACCTTGAATCTCACCAGTGGGTACTGGCAGGTTCCCGTAGCAGAGGCGGACAAGGAGAAGATGGCCTTCACAACACCAATGGCTCTCACTGAATTTAATTACATGCCGTTTGGACTGTGGAAGCCCCAGGGTGCATTTCAAAAAATGATGGAGTGCTGTCTCGGGCACAAGAACTTCGAAACTGTCTTTTTGTATCTGGACAACGTCATTGTCTTCTCCAAGACATATGAGGACCACCTGAAGCACCTGGCCGAAGTGTTTGAAGCCCTGTCCAACTTTGGCTTGAAGGTAAAACCATCTAAATGTCACCTGTTGAAATCCAAAGTACAGTACCTGGGCCATGTGGTGAGCTCTGAAGGAGTGGCCCCAGACCCTGACAAGGTCACCGTGATCAGAAACTGGCCGAAACCCAGTAACCTCCATGAAGTCCGTCAGTTCCTCGGGCTGGTCGGCTATTACAGAAGATTTATAAAACACTTCACCAAGGTATCCACACCACTGCAAGACCTGTTAGTGGGCCAATCTAAGAAAACTAAGGGTAAGAATGCCCCATTTGACTGGAACGATGGGCTGGAAGGATCCTGCACCTGGTTGAAGTTGGCGCTCACAGGAGATGAGGTACTGGCCTACCCAGAATATGACCAACCATTTGTGCCAGCAACGTGGGAATGGGAGCAGTACTGTCCCAGGTACAGAAAGGCAAAGGGAGGGTAATTGCGTACGCCAGCAGGAATCTGCGCCCCACAGAAAGGAACCCTGAAAATTATAGTTCCTTTAAGATGGAGTTCCTCGTCATCGTCTGGGCAGTGAAAGAAAGGTTCAAGCACTACCTGGCCTTAGCAAAATATACTGATAACAATCCGCTGACTCACCTGGAGACGGCTAAGCTAGGTGACTTGGAGCAGCGATGGATGGCCTGGTTGTCTAATTACGACTTCACTATCAAGTACCGTGCAGGGCACAAAAATGCCAACGCCGATATGTTATCCAAAATGCCCAACCTACCAGATGTAGGAGAGGATTCAGAGGAACTTGAGGAAGTAGAGCTGCCAGCTTTCCATCGCCCTGGAGTGACTCAGTACTCATATTATATGAGAAACAGGCACAAAAACAAATAAGAAGCCACGCTGAACCCGTTGCCCCACCATGGATGGGCAGAAACTCAGGACAGTGACCCCGCGGTCCGTCTCGTGAAAGAGCTGCTGACGCAAGCAGATTCACACCTTGGTCCAAATGATCCACAGGAGAAGCAACAACTGTGGAAGGAGAAAGGCAAACTATTCATCTATGATGGTAAGCTGTGCCGAAGAAACATCGATCCATGCACTCATAAGTTAGTCTGGCAAATAGTGGTCCCAAGACAAGATGCGCTAATGGTTCTGGAAGCATACCACGATGGAGCAGGACACTTCAGCTGGAAGAAGTTGGAGATCGTGTTACGTTGAAGATTTTACTGGATTGGCATGAGAAAAGCAATTGAAACGTGGTGCCGAGAGTGTGGCCCATGTAACCTGCGCAGAAAGGACCGTGAGAGCCAGAGGGCTCCCCTACAGCACATAGTCACCAAATGGCCACTTGAACTGGTGGCCTTAAACCATGTGAAGCTAACTCCAAGCCGGTCAGGTTATGTCTACGCTTTGACTATTGTGGATCACTACAGATTCCTTGTAGTTGTACCTGTCAAGGATCAGACAGCAAAAACAGCAGCCAGAGCCTTCCAACATCATTTCTGTAGACCACATGGATATCCTGAAAAAGTTCTTACTGACCAATGACCAGCCTTTGAAACGGAAGTATTTCAAGAGTTCTGCAACCTGTACGGATGCAAAAAGATTAGAACCACACCGCACCACCCGCACACCAACGGAATGTGTGTAAACCAGGTGGTAATCGATCTGCTAAAGACCTTGCCTTTACATGAAAGGAACTTATGGCCAGAGATGTTACCAGACTTGGTAGACTTGTACAACCACATTCCAGTGAATTCCATGACTGTACTCCAGCATACCTGATGAGAAGAAGATCTAGTAAACTACCAGTTGATCTAGACATGGGAGTCCTAACCCCAGAAAATACCTCACCAGATACAGATTGGGATACTGAGAGAAAAGAAAAATACCGTCAAGTACAAGAATGCATAGAGAGAAGTCTGTTGTGAATTCTGTGGTCAAGCTCCCTCCTGTGGTCATGAGTGGTACTTCGGCTGGTTCTGTCTATGAGCTTCCGCTGGTATATGTGAGTGGGGCTGCGACTTCTGAGTTTCCTTCCTCAGGTGACGAGGTTAAGTCGTTAGGTGCTGCTCTATTTAACTCCACCTAGTTCTTTGTTCCTGGCCTCCAGTCAATGTTCCAGTATTGGTCTTGCTCTCTCCTGGATCGTTCTTGTGGCCTGTCTGCCCTGCATAAGCTAAGTTCTGCTTGTGTTACTTTTGTTTGCTATATTTTCTGTCCAGCTTGCTATATTGGTTTTTCTTGCTTGCTGGAAGCTCTGAGACGCAGAGGGAGCACCTCCGTACCGTTAGTCGGTGCGGAGGGTCTTTTTGCCCCTCTGCGTGGTTGTTTGTAGGTTTTTGTGTTGACCGCAAAGCTATCTTTCCTATCCTCGGTCTATTCAGTAAGTCGGGCCTCACTTTGCTAAATCTATTTCATCTCTGTGTTTGTATTTTCATCTTACTCACAGTCATTATATGTGGGGGGCTGCCTTTTCCTTTGGGGAATTTCTCTGAGGCAAGGTAGGCTTATTTTTCTATCTTCAGGGCTAGTTAGTTTCTCAGGCTGTGCCGAGTTGCATAGGGAGCGTTAGGCGCAATCCACGGCTACCTCTAGTGTGGTATGATAGGATTAGGGATTGCGGTCAGCAGAGTTTCCACGTCTCAGAGCTCGTCCTATGTTATTAGTAACTATCAGGTCACTTTGTGTTCTCTTAACCACTAGGTCCATTGTGGTTCTGAATCACCTGTTCATAACAGAAGTCTATCACAAGCGAGCCAAAAGCAAGAGAGAATATGAAAGTCTGCCTTATCAGTAAAGATGGAGGAGAAACTTCAACTGCAGTATCCAGAGACCATCTCAAAGTATGCCCTGATAAATTGAGGAACAGAGAAACAGACCCTGGAACATCTCCACCTATGGAAGAAGAAGAAAAGAAAATTCACACTGTTCTTGGAGATTTTCCCCAATCTTGGACTCAAATACATCAGGCCATAGTGATACCTGTTTTAACTTTTCCCCAGCCGGAAATACAAGAACCAGAAGAGACTCTACACCAGCAGGTTCAAGCAGCCAATGTCACCCCAGCAGTGGAACCAGAAGATCCACCCTCTGCTATTGGTGAAACTGTCAGACCTATGGTGAATCTGAGAACTCGCAGACAATTACCTAGTGTACCTACACAATGCAGGTCTACACATAGTACATCCACTAATGGGTACACTACAACAAACATGGTAAACCAGGAAGTACATAGGTCTACTCGTAGCACCAAGCGTCAAATCCCAGCCCATTATAGGGACTGTCAATAATTGGGTGTTACCTGTTGAAAATGTTTGCATGTATTCCATTACAGGTTAAAAATGGACATTGCGGTAATGGACAGTGATTGCCCAAAAACGTTTATTGTAAATAGTTTGGCACCCTCAGGATGCACCCTGGTTCTTGCCCACTTGCTTCAGCAGACCAAAGATAAAACCGTCTGGTGTGGCAAACACCTGGTCAGGATATACCTTGATAGTAAGAGACTTAGCACTCAACTTTAGGTAAGATGCAGCAGGAAAAATTTATTGTAGTAAATACAGGAAAACGTTTCGGTCAATTGTGACCTTCATCAGTTACAGGAGGTTATTAAATAAAAGCCGGTAACGGGAATTATAATCGCTGAACGATCATATATCAAACTTAGTTCAGCGTGGTTGTTGTAGGTAAACCTGCTATGAGCAAATAGGAAGATTGAGACAAGCGGTGGATGCCGCGTTGGAGAGCACTGCAGCTCCAGGAATCTTCCTATTTGCTCATAGCAGGTTTACCTACAACAATCGCGCTGAACTAAGTTTGATATTTGATCGTGCAGCGATCGGGAGCCCGAGGCTGTTGTGGACTATAAGACAGAACCGGAGGGCATTGAATTACATGCACTTTACCCATATCTACCTGTGGCACAGCAGCACATTGGAGCCTAGAGTCACCGTGAAAGGACCCCAGTAGGCACGGCTGAAGCTGCCTCCCATACAGGTACCTGTCCCTGGACTGTGGCCAGTCACCCACAAGTAAACCAGGTAAAGACTTATAACCTGTCTCCTCCATTTATTCACCGGCCTTACCATCTATGCCACACACCATAGGACCCCTGGGGACCCTGCTTCACCTGTGGGAAGTGTAACATCTGGGCTGCCGCAACATCCCCCAGGGGACCCCTCTAATGCAGCGTCGGTCCCCCTATTGACCGAACTCCACAGGTGGTGTCACGACAAACTTTGAACATTTAATCCCCTTTAACGTTGATGCTCAGGGCCACGGACCAGGTCGCAGCCACCCTGACATCCCCGTTTGCAACCGGACCCCGTACCGAGTATCCCACTGCCCTGTGGGCGCGTCATACACAGTGACTGCACCAGCAGAATAGTGAGTGCAGCTCTGGAGTATAATACAGGAAGTAACTCAGGATCAATACAGGATCAGTAATGTAATGTATGTAGACAGTGACTGCACCAGCAGAATAGTGAGTGCAGCTCTGGAGTATAATACATGATGTAACTCAGGATCAGTACAGGATCTGTAATGTAATGTATCTACACAGTGACAGCACCAGCAGACTAATGAGTGCAGCTCTGGAGTATATTACAGGATGTAACTCAGGATCTGTAATGTAATGTATTTACACAGTGACTGCACCAGCAGAATAATGAGTGCAGCTCTAGAGTATAATACAGGATGTAACTCCGGATCAGTACAGAATCAGTAATGTAATGTATGTACACAGTGACTGCACCAGCAGACTAATGAGTGCAGCTCTGGAGTATAGTACAGGATGTAACTCAGGATCTGTAATGTAATGTAATGTATTTACACAGTGACTGCACCAGCAGAATACTGAGTGCAGCTCTAGAGTATAATACAGGATGTAACTCCGGATCAGTACAGAATCAGTAATGTAATGTATGTACACAGTGACTGCACCAGCAGACTAATGAGTGCAGCTCTGGAGTATAATACAGGATGTAACTCAGGATCTGTAATGTAATGTATTTACACAGTGACTGCACCAGCAGAATACTGAGTGCAGCTCTGGAGTATAATACAGGATGTAACTCAGGATCAGTACAGGATCAGTAATGTATGCACACAGTGACTCCACCAGCACAATAATGAGTGCAGCTCTGGAGTATAATACAGGATGTAACTCAGGATCTGTAATGTAATGTATTTACACAGTGACTGCACCAGCAGAATACTGAGTGCAGCTCTGGAGTATAATACAGGATGTAACTCAGGATCAGTACAGGATCAGTAATGTATGCACACAGTGACTCCACCAGCACAATAATGAGTGCAGCTCTGGAGTATAATACAGGATGTAACTCAGGATCTGTAATGTAATGTATTTACACTGTGACTGCACCAGCAGAATACTGAGTGCAGCTCTGGAGTATAATACAGGATGTAACTCAGAATCAGTACAGGATCAGTAATGTAATGTATGTACACAGTGACTGCACCAGCAGAATAGTGAGTGCAGCTCTGAGGTATAGTACAGGATGTAACTCAGGATCAGTACAGGATCAGTAATGTAATGTATGCACACAGTGACTCCACCAGCAGAATAGTGAGTGCAGCTTTGGAGTATAATACAAGATGTAACTCAAGATCAGTACAGGATAAATAGTGTAATGTATGTACACAGTGACTTAACTTTGTATGTGTACAGCGGGTGAAGTAAGTATTGAACATGTCATCAATTGTCTAAGAAAATATATTTCTAAATGTGCTCTTTACATAAAATTTGAAACGCTCGCACCCTGTCTGGGTGGCGCGAGCGTGGGATTGTGGCCCCACTGTGCTACAAAACAGACTACCTTGGAAGGGGTGTGACGAAGCAGCTACCTTGGTGTTCACTAGAGCCTCTAGTGGTGAGGTCAGGCTTTGTGCGGCAGGTAGATGCCAGGTACCACTCCAGGGCGGTGTCTGGCCATAGAAGCTGATCCCACTGGGGTACAGAAGTCTATTGACCGGAGCGGGCAAGTAGGGACGAACACGACTGGTACTCTGGCGGGCACGGCTGGCACTCTGGCAGGCGGGCACGGCTGGCACTCTGGCAGGCAGGCACAGCTGGCACTCTCGCAGGCAGGCGGGCATGGCTGGCACTCTCGCATGCATGCGGGCACGGCTGGCACTCTCGCAGGCAGGCACAGCTGGCACTCTGGCAGGCAGGCGGGCATGGCTGGCACTCTGGCAGGCAGCCACGGCTGGCACTCTGGCAGGCACGGCTGGCAGTCTTGGCAGGCAGGTGGGCATGGATAGCGGGACTGGAACTTGTTCGGATAAGACAGGAACATAGGCAGGTACGAGTGGGAAAAGAAAACAGGTAGGAACCAGTTCAGACTGGAGGGACAGGAACCAGTAGGAGCCAGTACAGACTAAAGAAGCAGAACCACGGGATGCGGAGCAGAGCAGAACCGCAAGGTGCAGAGCAGAACCGCAAGGTGCGCAGCAGAGCAGAACCGCAAGGTACAGAGCAGAACCACAGGTTGCGGAGCAGAGCAGAACCGCAAAGTGCACAGCAGAGCAGAACCACAGTTTGCGGAGCAAGGACCAGCACTGCGGGTTGCAAAGAGCAGAGCCGCAGGATGTAGAGCAAAGAGCAGAGCCGCAGGATGCGGAGCAAAGAGCAGAGCCGCAGGTTGCGGAGCAAAGAGCAGAGCCGCAGGTTGCGGAGCAAAGAACAAAGCCGCAGGTTGCAGAGCAAAGACCAGCTGTAGGTTGCGGAGCAAAGAGCAGAGTTGCAGGATGCGGAGCAAAAGAGCAGGAGTGAACATAAGGAAACACACAGCGGGATAGGGAAGGCTACAGACAGGGATCCAAATGGACACAGGTATAGGACAGGGTCAGATAAGGGATTAGGTACAGGAACAAGGATTCAGACCAGGGTATGCAGCCCCCTGGGAGAC
Source organism: Ranitomeya imitator (assembly GCF_032444005.1). Taxonomy (NCBI): domain Eukaryota; kingdom Metazoa; phylum Chordata; class Amphibia; order Anura; family Dendrobatidae; genus Ranitomeya; species Ranitomeya imitator. Next base: position 651,931,069 of record NC_091282.1, on the reverse strand, counting down.
GGAAACGAGAGACACAAGATACAGGTACGGACCAGGGTACGCAGCCACCTGGGAAGCGGAAATGAGAGATACAGCAAGACAGGACTTGGCAAATCAGCAGCAAGACACAAACTGAAAAAGTTCGTTGCTCAGGCCTCCCCCTAGGGGTGCAGATGCCTTAAGTACCTGATGCCTCTTGGCAATTGGCTGGGGACACCTTAGGAAGGTGCACACAGGATCTTTAAGGATCAGGAAGTGCCAGGGCCACCGACCTAAGCATACAGCCAGGAAGTATGCAGCAAGCAAGGACATGAGACCCAGAGCAAGGAGCCGGCAGAAGACAGAACTCGCAGCATGGCCCGAAGTGGTGAGTAAGATGGGAGATGGGAATCCATGCAGTGATGCCGGCAGGGATGTTACAAAATTCTCACCAGATGTCAGTAACAATCCATCCAGTCCACACAGGCAAAGAAATTTTCTATAGGATTTAGGTTTAGGTCCAGTGATCGACTTGGCCTTTCTAGCAGCTTTATTCTATCTCTCTGAAACCAGTTTAAAGTTTTCTTGGTTCTGTGTTTGGGATCATTGTTTTTCTAAAATGTCCACCCTCGTTTCATGTTCATCATCTTGGCAGATGGCAGACGATTTTTTTCAGTTTAATTAAATGAAGTTTGTCAATGCCATGTGCTTAAGAACAGCACCACACACTGATGTTCCCACCACCAAACTACACTGTTGGTATGGTGTTTTGGAGTGATATGCAGTGCCTTTTGGCCTCCAAACATTGTGTGCATTGAGGCATAGCAAGAGTTCAATTTTAGTCTCATCAGACCAGACTATATTCTACCAGTATTTTGTGATATTTTCTAGATTGCTTGAGCAATCTATGGTTTCATTTATTTTCCTTTGTGGATTGAATGGGTTTTTATTGACATCTGGTGAGAATTTAATGTGAACAGCACCTTTAGAAATAGATTTACTTAGAAAATTCTTGACGTGTTCAATACTTATTCCACCCACTGTTTGTATTTTGCATAAAGTTATAGATGAGTGAACACTGAAGTTATGACAGCATTTAGTGGCATTTTCCCCACTAGCCCTAGTGAGCCTCTAGACTGCGTTTTTTACTGCTTTTCTTTGTCTATGTGACACTAATTCATTAAACTTTGATTTTTTTTTCAGCCTTTAGTAACAATTACTCAAATGAATTCACTCTATATGCTAAGTAATCTGTCACTGCATTATGCATTTCCCAAGCATATTTGACCCATCCACCTTTCTATCCTGAATTTATATACATAGATAGATAATAAATAGATAATATATGTATACATACATACATAGATAGATAATAGATGGATAATAGATGCTAGATAGCTGATAGATAATAAATAGATAGATGATTGATAGAGAGACAGATTGATAGATAATAGATAATACATAGATAGAAAATAGATATATAATAGAGAGATAATAGATGGATAATAAATAGATAGATGATAGATAATAGATAGATAATAGATAGATGATAGAGAGATAGAGATAATAGATAGATAGATAGATAGATAGATACTAGATTTAGATAATAGATAGATAGATAGATAATAGATAATAGATGGATAGAGATAATAGATAGATGATAGATAGATAATAACTAGATAGATAATAGATAGCTAATATATAGATAGCTAATAGATAGATTATAGATAAAGAGATAATAGGTGATAGATAATAGATAGATAATAGATAGCTAATAGATAGATTATAGATAGAGAGATAATAGATAATAGATATAGATAATAGATAGATAAAAGATAGATAATAGATAGATAGAGCGATAATAGATGATAGATAGATAAATAGATATAATAGCACATGGGCACTGCCAATCAACGAGAAAAAAACTAATATCATGGTGTTCCAGAAAAGAAAGCAGAAACCCACTGGCAATCCTACCTTTATGATAGACAACCGTCCACTTACTGAAACCAACAGGTATACCTACCTGGGCCTAGAACTCAGCCAGTCAGGGAGCTTCAAGCAAGCCATAGAGTCACTAAAAGACAAGGCATCCAAAGCCTTCTATGCCATCAGAAGGCGTCTGTACCACCTCAAGGCACCAGTAACCGTATGGCTAAAAATTTTTGACTCCATCATTGCCCCAATTCTTCTATACGGTAGTGAGGTCTGGGGCCCATACCCAAACTGGTCAAAGTGGGACGCTGGGCCGACAGAAATATTCCACCTAGAGTTCTGCAAGCATCTTCTCCAAGTCCATCGGAGCACATCAAATAGCGCCTGCCGAGCAGAGCTGGGCAGATACCCACTACACATCGCAATAAAGAAGAAGGCGCTGTCATTCAAGGCTCATCTACAAAGTAGCAGTCCCAGCTCCTACCATCACAAAGCCTTCCTACACCAGGAAGCCTCAGGAAGCCTCCCAAGAAAAAATACCCAAAGCCAGTCTGACCAAGCCATCAACCTCCATGGCCTGACAAAGGGTGAAATCCAGAAAATGGTACACAAAGTCAAAGAGGAATATCTCAGCATCTGGAGGAACGACATAAACAAATCCCAGAAACTGACAATATACCGGAATCTACAGAGGGAGTACAAACTGGCCCCATATGTAGAGAAACTAGAAAACCCCAAAGATCGACAGATCCTGAGCCGGTACAGACTGAGCGCCCACAGCCTACTCATCGAATCCGGGCGGCACCGACAGAACTACAAGCCTCGAGAGAACAGACTCTGCCAGCAGTGCCCCCAGGAGGCCGTGGAAGATGAGGCCCACTTCCTGCTGAGGTGCCCCAAATACTCCGCAGTGAGGGACACTCACTTCAAGAGACTGTCTGATCTCCTCCCAGACTTCACCTCCAAGGAGGAGGAAGAGAAACTGCCGATAATACTGGGGGAAGAGGAAAGTGCAGTGGCCGTAGCAGCGGAATATGTCAGTGCCTGCCACAGACTAAGAGGAGCCTGATATGTCATGGACTCCTGTATCCCAACACTGGACACGTCCCTATCCCCCGACTAAAGAGCCTGATATGTCATGGACTCCTATACCCCACCCTGGACATGTCCCTATCCCCCCACTAAAGAGCCTGATATGTCATGGACTCCTATACCCCACCCTGGAAACATCCCCTATCCTCTAAAAGGAATTTGATATTCCTTGGACCTCTATATCCCCCCCTCCCCCACCCCCGTATTTTTACCATATGCTTTGGCAATGCTAACATGTACTTAGTCCTGCCAATAAAGCTCATTTGAATTGAAATTGAATTGAATTGATATATAGATAGATAATAGATATAGATAATAGATAGTAGATGGATAGAGAGATAATAGATAGATGATAGATAGATATAGATAATAGATAGATGATAGATAAATAGATAGATAATAGATAGATAGATACTGTAGATAGATAATATGTAGATAGATAATAGATAGATAATAGATACGGTAGATAGATAATAGGTAGATAGATAATAGATAAATAGATAGATAGATGATAGATAGATAGATAATAGGTAGATAGATAATAGATAGATAGATAATAAATAGATAATATATGTATATATATATATATATACACACATACATAGATAATAGATGGATAATAGATGATAGATAGATAATACATAGATAGATAATAGATAGATGATTGATAGAGAGACAGATAATTGATAGATAATAGATAAAACATAGATAGAAAATAGATATATAGATAATAGTTAGATAATAGATAGATAATAAATAGATAGATGATAGATAATAGATAGATGATAGAGAGATAGAGATAATAGATAGATAATAGATAGATACTAGATTTAGATAATAGATAAATAGATGGATAGAGATAATAGATAGATGATAGATAGCTGATAGATAATAAATAGATAGATAATAGATATATAATATAAATGATAGATAATATAGATAATAGATGATAGAAGGATAACTAGATAGATAATAGATAGCTAATATATAGATTATAGATAGAGAGATAATAGGTGATAGATAATAGATAGATAATAAATAGATGATAGAGAGATAATAGATAATATATGATTGATTGATAGATAGATAATAAATAGATATATAGATAGATAATAGATATAGATAATAGATAGATAATGGATAGAGTGATAATAGATGATAGATAGAGATAATTACATAGATAAATAGATAGATAATAGATATATAGATAATAGATATAGATAATAGATAGTAGATGGATAGAGAGATAATAGATAGATATAGATAATAGATAGATGATAGATAAATAGATAATAGGTAGATAGATGATAGATAGATAGATAGATAGATAATAGGTAGATAGATAGATAGATAGATACTGTAGATAGATAATATGTAGATAGATGATAGATAGATAATAGATACGGTAGATAGATAATAGGTTGATAGATAATAGGTAGATAGGTAATAGACAGATAGATAGATAGATAGATAGATAGACAGATAGATGATAATAATAGAGTAATGGCTGCATTATGAGTGGGCACCGTAGATGGCATTGCCAATATATGGTACATGTTTTCCTTTCCGTACTGCAGTAATAGAAAACCCCGACCCTTTTCCCAGTGGGATTTTAATCGTACGCCTCCAGCTGCCACAGCTTTTGTCATCACAAGCGACCCACAATGCTTTGCAGTCTGACAGTCAATGGGTCAATGAGCCCATCGGCAAGAGACCCGCAATTGTAATGAGTCATAGCCCGCCATTCCCCACGCTTACTGCCAAGTCTATATACTCTGCCCTTGTATCTCCTTGCCGTTACTGCAGACTCCACAGTCATGATTCTTGGCCGAGCGTGGTTTTATTAACTCTCTCTGGGCTCCTTAGAAAGAAAAATACCAATTTAATCCTCCGCTCCGTACCTGTGTTACATGCCAAGATGATGCCAATCTACAAGGCATAATTAAACGATCTCCAAAGAGAACCCATTGCATTTACAGCATGGCACATGTTCTACTTAAATGAAAACTATAATTATGGAGTAATTTATTAATAATGCATGACAATTGCATAGACTATGGCTGTAAAGGAAAAACAACAAACACATTTTCAAATATCATATTAGGAAATTCTATCAGAGTCATCCGTTGAAGATCAGCAGGGTTGAGGTCGGTCATAAAGAGGGTCTCTGACTTTAAAGGTCCCAGCATGTCCATATAATACATGGACAGACTGTTGTTTTCTAACGGGTGCTGTGTAATGCCTCATTTCCCCTGTGCTGGTGCTGTAGGGAAACTGAACACTTGCCATCATTCTTCCCACAGATTATAGCTGATTTCTGGGGCTCTCAGCACAGGTATAGCCTGTGATCAGCATACTGTTTGGAAGGTCCTGAAAAAGGGTCAATTTTGGATGAGTGCCCTCTGACTGTATCTTGGATGTCAGAGCTGATGATGCAGACTTGACACAGATAGAATGGGCCATAGGCATAGCTATTCCAGCAGACACAGAATGTGATACAGAACCAATCTAAGAAGAATGCTTGCTGAAAGAATAGCCCTTTAAGCCTTAAAGGGATCCTTAGTAGCTATATTTTCTAATCTAGCACAAGCAATCTATTATTTCCAATTAACATATGTCAGGTATACCCAAAGACACACAACAATCAATTCAGTATGAGGCGCCCTACCAAGCAGCCAAAACTATGACCGCTAATTCAGTAAGTCACTGGGATTGTCCCTGGCCAGACGTCCTTAGTGAGTAATACATTGCTGCACATCTCTAATCAAATTCATGAGGCACTGTCTACCCCAGAGCAGCCATAAAATATTTCATTTTCTTCCAGGGACCTCCCGAATAAGTGTTAAGTGACTGCACCTGACTACCATCTTTTAGCAATGGCTCCTATAAGAGGGATGGAGTTTCCACACAGCTCTGTGGGATCTTGTCATGAGTGGATTAAAGGACAATTCTAGACAACCTGTGCAGCCCATCGAGTTCATATCTCCAACATGAGTAGCCATTTTATTTGATGGGGAACTCTACTATGAAAAAAAAGCCTCATTGAGATATGGAAGATGATAATGTCAGTAGGAGTGCAGAAGCTGGGTCCCTAAAAAAAAAGGCATACTTTACAACTTTTAGGCCCTTAAAAGGTTATAGTCCATGTGGCTTACTAAGGATGTAGTCAAAAGTTATTTCCCTGTGCCAATGGACTGTTTTAGAGTGCATTGCTTCATGCCTCTCCCATACCTCCTTTGCTTCCATTTCTCCTGTCTCACCACTTATTCTCCTCTGTCATGCCTTTTCAAGACCCCTACCTTGCCAGTTACTCTTCACTTTTCATGGCTGTTCCACTCCTCATTTTGTGTCTTTCCTCACCCCCTACCATGGCTCTTCAATTCTCCCTTTCATGCCTCCTCTGCTACACTTTTTACCCCATACCACACCACTTTTGCTCCCCTTTATGTCTTTCCACACCTCTTCCGCTCCCTTTTATGCCTCTCCAACACCCTCTACAAGGACTTATTTTGATACTCTTTATGCCTCTTCTATGCCCCGTGCTACACTACTTCTGTTCCCTCTTCGTGTCTCTCCTCGCACCCTACTAGGCCTCATTTCGATATTCTTTATGCCTCTTCATGCCCCCGCTACACGACTTGATCCCTCTTCATGTCTCTCCTTGCACCCTACTAGGCCTTATTTTGATACTCTTTATGTCTCTTCATGCCCCCTGCTACACTACTTCTGTTCCCTCTTCATGTCTCTCCTTGCACCCTACTAGGCCTTATTTTGATACTCTTTATGTCTCTTCATGCCCCCTGCTACACTACTTCTGTTCCCTCTTCATGTCTCTCCTTGCACCCTACTAGGCCTTATTTTGATACTCTTTATGTCTCTTCATGCCCCCTGCTACACTACTTCTGTTCCCTCTTCATGTCTCTCCTTGCACCCTACTAGGCCTTATTTCGATACTCTTTATGCCTCTTCCATGCCCCCTGCTACACTACATCTGCTCACACTTTATGCCTCTCATCGCCCACTACTAGTGGTTATTTGATTATCCTTTATGTTGCTTCTATGCCCCCTGCTACACTACTTCTGCTCCCCTTTATTCATTTTTTTCACCCCTAACACCTCTTCCTCTCTTTCCATGCCTCAATCAATGTTTCTCCATAGAAGGTTTCTCTGGGAACTTTACATTCTTGCCTTAGTGAGTGGCCATGAAGTTGACCATATACACACATATGTTTTATTAAAAGTCCAAATATAATAGATTATTTCATGGACTGAGCGATTGTGTCAAGAAAGTAGGAGCTGTTCTGCAGTACTTGGCAGCTGATGCTACACATTGAATGGAGGCACTCACTACAGCACTGTCAATGTCTTTCCATCTGACCATCTTGGAGCTTATCAACAGCTGATCGGTGGTAGTGCCTGGTGTTGGACCCCCATCAATTCAATATTGTTGACCTACAGTAGTGTTCAAAATAATAGCAGTGTGTTCAAAAACATGAGTTAATCACAATGTTTACACTAGTTTTTAATTTCCATGCATTGGGAGCATTGCACAATCTTTTCTAACTCAAAACATGAAGAGAAATGTAGACAATATTTAACCACTTAACAGAAAGTAACAAAAAATGAACATTGGGATGATCTAAAAAATAGCAGTGCCTGCATTTGTCTTTACAAGCTCGCAATATGTATTTTTTTTTGAGGATTTAGCATTCCTGTGAATCAGTAACCTAATAGTTATATTCCCACAGTTTTTAGAACTGCTTTACATCTATGTTGCATAGAGTCACCCAACTTCTGGCACCTGTCACCTGTTATTCCAGCCCAGGATGCTGGGACTACATCACACAATTCTTGGGCACTTGATGGCTTTGCCTCAGAAACTGCATTTTTGATGTCACCCCACAAGTGCTCTATCAGATTAAGGTCCGGGGATTGGGCCAGGCAATCCCTTTAAGAAGACCAGCTGTGTATGGAGTCTTCCTGGGAGAAAAGGTATACAAATTAGCTCTCTCCAAGAAATACAGAAAATTATCTTGCTAATGCCACAAAATGTCCTGCCCTTACAGGGTACATTGCATAGCTGGGTTTGGGGCATCTCATTGAACGTGCTCTGAGGGGTAATTACCCTATGCTATACAGCCTTACGTATCAATATGATTTATGCGATAGATTGAATGTGATGAAAAATGCATTTCTACGTTTGTAAGAGTGTAATCATTGTGGCTTTTTATATATATTTATGACCCCAGTCTGGTGATGGATCTCATAGGTCCTGTTACTGATGGCGTCTAGCACTTGCAGCCAGGTGGTACTACACAATAGAAATCAATCAGTATTCATCAGCCCAAGTACACAACCACCTCCAGACTACGCAGAGACTGCTCCCCACACCTCCCCTCCTCCTCTCCACATGTACGTAAAATGTGAGGCTGATGCTCATTCAGTCTACGTGATCCTCTATCCGCTAATCACCACCAGGATCAACAAACCTTACAGCTTACAACACATCAATCCTCATCCTAGAAAACGAGACTGGTGATTATAACATATTACTGCCACTCAATATCATTATTAATGGCAGCAAACCTCTCCAATTTGGAATGGGAGCCAGTGAGGAGATTTGCAGAGGGGGGAAGCAGAGGAGTAGCGAGGAGAGAGATGAATTAGTTGAGCAGCAGAGTTAAGGATGGACTAGAGAGGTGCAAGGGTGTTAGCAAGGAGGCCACAGAAAAGGATGTTGCAGTAGTCAAGGCGGGAGATGATGAGGGCATGCACAAGCATTTTAGTAGATTGATGGTTGAGGAAAGGACGGATTCTGGAGATATTTTTGAACTGGAGGCGACAGGAGGTGGAGACAGCTTGGATGTGCGGTTTGAAGGACAGGGCAGAGTCAAAGGTTACTCCGAGGCAGCGGACTTCCGATACTGGGGAAAGCATGATGTCATTGATTGCGATAGATAGGTCAGGTAAGGAAGATCTATGGGATGGAGGAAAGAAGATGAGTTCAGATTTGTCCACATTGAGTTTGAGGAAGCGAGAGGAGAAGAAGGAGGATATGGCTGATAGGCACTCTGGGATTCTGGACAGCAGAGCGGTGACGTCTGGGCCAGAGAGTTAGATCTGAGTGTCATCAGCATAAAGGTGGTACTGGAATCCATGGGAATTTATGAGTTGTCCCAAGCCAAGTGTATAGATTGAGAAGAGTAGGGGTCCTAGAACAGAGCCTTGGGGGACTCCAACAGAGAGTGGGTGGGATGAGGAGGTAGTGTGGGAGTGGAAAGGTACGAGGAGATCCAGGATAGGACGAGGTCTTTGATGCCAAAAGGAGGAGAGGATCTGTAGTAGGAGGCAGTGGTCAACTGTGTCAAAAGCAGAGGACAGGTCTAGAAGGAGGAGTACAGAGTATTGTCCATTAGCTTTGGTGGTAAGTAGGTCATTAGTGATTTTGGTCAGGGCGGTCTCAGTTGAGTGATGGGGGTGGAAGCCAGATTGTAGATAGTCAAAGACCAAGTTAGATGAGAGGTGGGAGGAAAGTTCAGAGTGGACGTGCTGCTCCAGGAGTTTGGAAGCGAATGGGAGCAGTGATATTGGGCGATAGCTGGACATAGCAGTTGGATCGAGGGTTGGCTTTTTAAGGATAGGCATGATTGTGGCATGTTTGAAAGCAGAAGGGAAGGTGCCAGAAGATAGTGATAGGTTGAAGAGGTGGGTTAGGGATGGGATAAGTGTGGTGGTGAGGTTGGGGAGGAGGTGGGATGGGGTCGACCGCACAGGTGGTGAGGTGCGATTTGGAGAGGAGACAATTAATCCCCCCTTCAGTGATGTTGGATAGGGAGGTTATGGGGTTTGGGCATTGGTCTGGTATACAAAGGGGTTGTGGTGGTTGAACAATGAAGACTTGCCTTGTCTGGTCGATCTTATTTTTAAAGTGTGTGGCAAAGTCCTCAGCAGAGATGAGGGAGGTTGGAGAGGGCAGTGGGGGGTGGAGGAGGGAGTTAAAGGTTTTGAATAACTGTTTGGGGTTGTAGGATAGGGAAGATACGAGGATTGTGAAGTAGGCCTGTTTAGCAGAGGTGAGAGCAGATTTAAAAGCGAGTGTTGCATGTTTGAATGCAGTGAAGTCATCTTGCAAGTGTGTTTTCTTCCAATGCTGCTCCACAACCCTAGACACTTGCCAGAGCTTTTTAGTGGTGTTATTGTGCCAGGGTTGTCTATTGACATGTCGCACTCTGCCATGGACGAGAGGGGCAACTGTGTCAATAGCTGATGCAAGAGTGGCATTGTAGAAAGCAGTGGCACTATCTGTGTCGTGGAGTGAGGATATGGATGCCAGTAGTAGGATAGAGTCAGAGAGTGTGTGGGTGTCTAGGTGTGCAAGGTTTCTGCGGGAGTGCGCATTTTGCTGGACATGGTAATTGTGTTAGAGAAGAAGCCAGCCAATGTCACTTTACAGTGAGATTTAAGCATTGCGCATCCATGGCACTTTACATACTGAGATTATACTTACCGTACACAGCCCTCTGTCAGATCCGCCACACTAGGGACAATTGCACTGCGATAGACCCAATTACCTTATATTGGGGTCTACTATGTCCGTCCTAAAAAAGCCTCGCTCTCTTCTAATGGTGGTATTCTGCTGCAGATGTGTTGGTCATCTTCTTGTATGCTCCCCTGTGGCCCTCTCTAAACCCTGGGGTAATGTCACGATTCACACCATGCTGCCCACACTATGTCACGGATCCCAACAGTATATGTAATGTAAAAGTCTAGCACTCAACTTCAGTAACCGTAGAAACAATGGTAACCGTGAAAACGATTTATTAGTAGCACCAGAAACGTTTCAGTCCCTTGGGACTTTCATCAGTCGCTACAACATAAAAAAGAGTGAAATAACAAAAAGGGAGTACAACAGGCTTCCATTAGCATGATTTGCATGTCCGTTGGCTCCACCCTCTTCGTATCTTGGTCCCGTCCACTGGCTCCACCACGCCCCTTTCTCGAGTGACACTTGGCCTGGATATTTGCGACTATTTCCCAGGTTATACCTATTAGCGATGTTACATGTTATTTTTGACCTATACTTCATGTTAACCTTGTCTGTTCATTTATTTGTGGTTTTTGTATATACTTTAGTTATTTTTGTACAGGTTGTACTCCCTTTTTGTTATTTCACTCTTTTTTATGTTGTAGCGACTGATGAAAGTCCCAAGGGACTGAAACGTTTCTGGTGCTACTAATAAATCGTTTTCACGGTTACCATTGTTTCTACGGTTACTGAAGTTGAGTGCTAGACTTTTACATTACATATATTGACGGTTTGGGAACCTAAGTCTTAGCACCAGTCTGTGAGCTGTGCACACGGTGTTTTCTTTTCACGTGGATCCCAACAGTATGTCAGGGATCCCGGGGAGGATATCTTTATCGTCCAAACTACTCACACCAATTTGTCATGAACCAGGTTGTTTGGTTGCCCCTGGTTTCTTCTGAAGGGGATTTATCTATGTCCCACTTCCCAGTTACAGTTCGGAACTTACAGCTCTCTGGCACCCCCCCCCCCCTTACCCTCAGGTCAGATTAGGTACTGCACCTAGGATAATTAGTCACCAGAAAGGCTGCCTGCTATGTACTGGCTATTGGGCACGATGCAGCGAGGGCGATATAACTACTCCCACTCAGGCAGGAACAATAATTATCAACGCTGCCGTCGCTACAAAGATTCCCAATTGCACAGAACAAGTATGCTGCCACCAGCTCCGATAAAACGGGTCCGAAGCCAACCCAAATCAGTAGTGCAATTCACTTCAGAGGACAAAGTTCGTATAGAGCAGAAGAGACAAGCTAGCAATTAAATATTTTACTCCGTTAAAAAGTAGGCAGTGTTACAAAGTATAAAAAGATATTGGAAAGGAAACGATTCGGATATACATTACAGATTACTAAATAAAATAAGGATTAAAATAGAAGATTACACTCACATTTTGCTTAAATCATTCCGGGCTAACCATACTGGTTGAGAATCCAGACATCGCAATGCATGACAAAGGGTCTTCATGCTTTAAAGGGCAAGAATGAAAGCCTGGCTAAGTGCAGGAACCTATACCTCTGAGCTTGTGACATCACTAAAGGGCTGGTTAATTATATGCACTGATCGGATAGTTCTTTACATTATTCCAAGGTCTCAGACAAAAGAATTCCTGAGTGAGAAGGGAGGTACAACGGGTGGCTTTACAGGATTGGTCACCTGCAGTTTAAAGCCACACCCTGCTTACACACTAGCTTCAAGTTACCCAGTGTCTGGGCCATAGGGCTTGTTTGTTGAATTCAGAGGGGAGAGTGTTATGATCTGGTGGTTTAGGAGCAACATGGGATGAGCTCTGAAGGAAGTGGTACCTGTACTGACCACAGTCCCTAAGCTCAACACAACACTAGAAGTAGCCGTGGGATGCTCCTGACACTCCCTAGGCACCTCGTCACAGCCTGAGAACTAACTACCCCTAAAGATAGAAACAGGAAAACTATCTTGCCTCAGAGAAAATCCTCAAAGGATAGATAGCCCCCCACAAGTAATGACTGTGAGTGGAGAGGGAAAAGACATACACAGAATGAAACCAGGATGATCACAGGAGGCCAGTCTAGCTAGATAGGTAGGACAGGATGGAATACTGTGCGGTCAGTATAAAACACTACAAAAAATCCACACAGAGTTTACAAAAATCTCCACACCTGACTAAAGGTGTGGAGGGTAAATCTGCTTCCCAGAGCTTCCAGCTACACAGAATTAATTCATACTGACAAACTGGACAAACATAGAAAGCACAGAACGGATAAGTCCACAACCTGTGGACAGAAAAGAGCAAGCAAGGACTTAGCTTTGCTGAACTGGTCAGGATAACAGGGAAATCCAAAGAGATGTGAATCCAACCAGGAACCATTGACAAGTGGCACAAGCTGAAGGAAAGAGCCAGGCTAAATAGCCGAGCAGAATAGACAATCAGTGGAAGCAGCTGCTGACTACTAAATCCAAGGAGCAGCCATTCCACTTAAAACCACCGGAGGGAGCCCAAGAGCAGAACTCACAAAAGTGCCACTTACAACCACCGGAGGGAGCCCAAGAGCGGAATTCACAACAGTACCCCCCCCCTTGAGGAGAGGTCACCGAACCCTCACCAGAGCCCCCAGGCCGATCAGGACGAGCCAAGTGAAAAGCACAAACCAAATCGGTGGCATGGACATCGGAGGCAACAACCCAAGAATTATCCTCCTGGCCATAACCCTTCCACTTGACAAGGTACTGAAGCCTCCGCCTCGAAAAACGAGAATCCAAAATTTTCTCAACCTCATATTCCAACTCTCCCTCAACCAACACCGGGGCAGGAGGATCAACTGAGGGAACAACGGGCACCACATATCTCCACAACAAAGATCTATGGAAAACATTATGAATGGCAAAAGAGGCTGGAAGAGCCAAACGAAAAGACACCGGATTGATAATTTCAGAAATCTTATAAGGACCAATAAACCGAGGCTTAAACTTAGAGGAAGAAACCTTCATAGAAACATGACGAGAAGACAACCAAACCAAATCCCCCACACGAAGCCAGGGACCAACACACCGACGGCGGTTAGCAAAACGTTGAGCCCTTTCCTGAGACAACGTCAAATTGTCCACCACATGAGTCCAAATCTGCTGCAGCCTGTCCACCACAGAATCCACACCAGGACAATCAGAAGGCTCAACCTGCCCAGAAGAAAAACGAGGATGAAAACTATAATTACAAAAGAAAGGTGAAACCAAAGTAGCCGAACTAGCCCGATTATTAAGGGCAAACTCGGCCAACGGCAAGAAAGCCACCCAATCATCCTGATCAGCAGACACAAAGCATCTCAAATAGGTCTCCAAGGTCTGATTAGTTCGCTCAGTTTGGCCATTAGTCTGAGGATGAAACGCCGAAGAAAAAGACAAATCAATGCCCATCCTAGCACAAAAGGCCCGCCAAAACCTAGAGACAAACTGAAAACCTCTTGCAGACACAATATTCTCCGGAATGCAATGCAAACGAACCACATGCTGAAAAAATAATGGAACCAAATCTGAGGAGGAAGGCAACTTAGGCAAAGGTACCAGATGGACCATTTTAGAGAACCGGTCCCAAACAACCCAGATAACAGACATCTTCTGGGAAACAGGAAGATCCGAAATAAAATCCATGGAAATATGCGTCCAGGGCCTCTCAGGGACCGGCAAAGGCAAAAGCAACCCACTAGCGCGGGAACAGCAAGGCTTGGCCCGGGCGCAAGTCCCACAGGACTGCACAAAAGTACGCACATCGCGCGACAAGGAAGGCCACCAAAAGGACCTAGCAACCAAATCTCTGGTACCAAAAATCCCAGGATGACCAGCCATCACTGAACAATGAACCTCAGAAATCACCTTACTTGTCCATCCATCAGGAACAAACAGCTTCCCCACTGGACAGCGGTCAGGCCTATCAGCCTGAAATTCCCGAAGCACCCGCCGCAAATCAGGGGAGATGGCAGAAAGAATCACCCCTTCCTTAAGAATGCCAACCGGCTCAAGGACTCCAGGAGAATCAGGCGAAAAACTCCTAGAGAGGGCATCAGCCTTAACATTCTTAGATCCCGGAAGATACGAGACCACAAAATCAAAACGGGAGAAAAACAGGGACCATCGAGCCTGTCTAGGATTCAGCTGCTTGGCCAACTCGAGGTAAATCAGATTCTTATGATCAGTCAAGACCACAACGCGGTGCTTAGCTCCCTCAAGCCAATGACGCCACTCCTCAAACGCCCACTTCATAGCCAACAACTACCGATTGCCGACATCATAATTGCGTTCTGCAGGCGAAAACTTTCTGGAAAAAAAAGCACACGGTTTCATCAAAGAACCATCAGAATCCCTCTGAGACAAAACGGCCCCTGCCCCAATCTCAGAAGCATCAACCTCAACCTGAAAAGGAAGAGAAACATCCGGCTGACGCAACACAGGGGCAGAAGTAAATCGGCGTTTAAGCTCCCGAAAGGCCTCAACAGCCGCAGAGGACCAATTCGTCACATCAGCGCTTTTCTTTGTCAAATCAGTACGGGGCTTAACCACACTGGAAAAGTTGGCAATGAAACGGCGATAGAAATTAGCAAAGCCCAAAATTTTTTGAAGGCTCTTCACAGATGTGGGTTGAATCCAGTCATGAATAGCTTGGACCTTAACAGGATCCATTTCCATAGACGAGGGAGGAAAAATAAAACCCAAAAAAGAGACCTTCTGAACTCCGAATAGGCACTTAGACCCCTTCACAAATAAAGCATTATCACGAAGGATCTGGAACACCATCCTGACCTGCTTCACATGAGACTCCCAATCATTGGAAAAAATCAAAATATCATCCAAATATACAACCATGAATTTATCAAGATAATTGCAGAAAATATCATGCATGAAGGATTGGAACACAGATGGAGCATTAGAGAGCCCGAATGGCATCACAAGGTATTCAAAATGGCCTTCGGGCGTATTAAATGCAGTTTTCCATTCGTCACCCTGTTTAATACGAACAAGATTATATGCCCCTCGGAGGTCAATCTTAGTAAACCAACTAACCCCCTTAATCTGAGCAAACAAATCAGAAAGCAAAGGCAAGGGGTATTGGAATTTGACCGTGATCTTATTAAGAAGACGATAATCTATACAGGGTCTCAAGGAGCCATCTTCTTAGCAACAAAAAAGAAACCCGCTCCCAATGGTGACGAAGACGGCCGAATATGCCCTTTCTCCAAAGATTCCTTAACATAGCTCCGCATGGCGGCATGCTCTGGCACAGACAGATTGAAAAGTCGGCCCTTAGGGAACTTACAACCAGGAATCAAGTTAATAGCACAATCACAGTCCCTATGTGGAGGAAGAGAACTGGACTTGGGCTCATCAAATACATCCTGGAAATCCGACAAAAACTCAGGGACCTCAGAAGAGGGGGAAGAGGAAATTGACATCAAAGGAACGTCACTATGTACCCCTTGACAACCCCAACTAGTCACAGACATAGTTTTCCAATCCAGCACCGGATTATGTTCCTGTAACCATGGAAAACCCAGTACAACAACATCATGCAGGTTATGCAACACCAGAAAACGGCAATTTTCCTGATGTGCAGGAGCCATGTACATGGTCATCTGCGTCCAGTACTGAGGTTTATCCTTGGCCAATGGTGTAGCATCAATGCACCTCAAAGGAATAGGGCTCTGCAAAGGCTGCAAGGAAAAACCACAGCGCCGGGCGAATTCTAAGTCCATTAAGTTCAGGGCAGCGCCTGAATCCACAAATGCCATGACAGAAAAGGACGACAATGAGCAAATCAGGGTCACAGATAAAAGAAATTTAGGCTGTACAGTACTAATGGTAACACACCTAGCGACCCTCCTAGTACGTTTAGGGCAATCAGAAATAACATGAGCAGAATCACCACAGTAAAAACACAGCCTATTCTGACGTCTGAATTCCTGCCGTTCTTCTGTTCTAGTCAAAATCCTATCACATTGCATAGGTTCAGGACTCTGCTCAGAGGACACTGCCATATGGTGCATAGCTTTGCGCTCGCGCAGACGCCGATCAATCTGAATGGCTAGAGACATAGATTCGCTCAATCCAGTAGGCGTAGGGAAGCCCACCATAACATCTTTAAGGGCTTCAGAAAGACCTTTTCTGAAAATAGCAGCCAGAGCATCCTCATTCCATTTAGTGAGCACAGACCATTTCCTAAATTTCTGGCAGTATAATTCTGCCGCTTCCTGACCATGACACAAGGCCAACAGGGTTTTTTCTGCATGATCCACAGAATTAGGTTCGTCATACAATAATCCGAGCGCTTGAAAAAATGCGTCTACATTCAGCAATGCCGGATCCCTGATTCAAGGGAGAATGCCCAGTCCTGAGGGTCACCACGCAGCAAGGATATGATGATTTTAACTTGCTGAATGGGATCACCAGAAGAACGGGGTTTCAAAGCAAAAAACAATTTGCAGTTATTTTTAAAGTTCAAAAACTTGTATCTGTCCCCAAAAAACAAATCAGGAGTAGGAATTCTAGGCTCCAAAGCCGGAGTCTGAACAACATAATCTTGGATACTCTGTACTCTTGCAGCAAGTTGATCCACCCGAGAAAACAAACCCTGAACATCCATGCCAGAGCATAAATCCTGAACCACCCAGAGATCAAGAGGAAAAAAAAAGACAGAACAGAGCACAGAAAAAAAAGGCTCAGAATTTTTTCCTTCTTTTGAGATGCATTTAATTCATTTTTGGCCACTTGTGCTGTTATGATCTGGTGGTTTAGGAGCAACATGGGACGAGCTCTGAAGGAAGTGGTACCTGTACTGACCGCAGTCCCTAAGCTCAACACAACACTAGAAGTAGCCGTGGGATGCTCCTGACACTCCCTAGGCACCTCGTCACAGCCTGAGAACTAACTACCCCTAAAGATAGAAGCAGGAAAACTATCTTGCCTCAGAGAAAATCCCCAAAGGATAGATAGCCCCCCACAAGTAATGACTGTGAGTGGAGAGGGAAAAGACATACACAGAATGAAACCAGGATGAGCACAGGAGGCCAGTCTAGCTAGATAGGTAGGACAGGATGGAATACTGTGCGGTCAGTATAAAACACTACAAAAAATCCACACAGAGTTTACAAAAATCTCCACACCTGACTAAAGGTGTGGAGGGTAAATCTGCTTCACTGAGCTTCCAGCTACACAGAATTAATTCATACTGACAAACTGGACAAACATAGAAAGCACAGAACGGATAAGTCCACAACCTGTGGACAGAAAAGAGCAAGCAAGGACTTAGCTTTGCTGAACTGGTCAGGATAACAGGGAAATCCAAAGAGATGTGAATCCAACCAGGAACCATTGACAAGTGGCACAAGCTGAAGGAAAGAGCCAGGCTAAATAGCCGAGCAGAATAGACAATCAGTGGAAGCAGCTGCTGACTGCTAAATCCAAGGAGCAGCCATTCCACTTAAAACCACCGGAGGGAGCCCAAGAGCAGAACTCACAAAAGTGCCACTTACAACCACCGGAGGGAGCCCAAGAGTGGAATTCACAACAGGAGAGAGAGAGAGGGGTTCAAAGCTGCAGTGTTTTTCAGGACCATGATCACCTGCGCAATAATCCCTCAGCTGTGATATTTTACATTATCGTGACAGGTAACTTGACTTTATTGTGAGTTCTACTCACCCCCACTTGCTATCTAGCTCGCTGTACCACAGGTGTTTTTTTTGCACTGCCATCCAGCTTCTCCTGACTTCATTTTCTTAAGGTGTAGTGTATATGAACATAAGCGATAGGGGAAGGTTTCTGCTTGGGATCTCACTCTACTAGCCATTATGGAAAGCTTCTGAACATTGGGTCCTGTTCTGGAGGTAATGGCCTGGTAATGTGTAACATGGCTATCCAAGTATTTCTGCTACCAGAGGGAGTTGCATGGATAAAGTATGTCTAGCCACAATTTTCTTCCTTCCATTAAAAGGTGCTGGTTTTCAGAAAACCTCTTTAATTGATTGCCTCCTCTACCAGTGATGTGAAAATAGGTAGAGAACTGTGTAATCAAAGTGTACTATCACGGCAATAAAAGGAACTTAAGCTAAAAAAAAAGTAACCGCTCCTCAAGAAATACTGGTGACTTTTTAGTCTTAATTTTTGGATTTCCATCTGCATTTTTTATTTTTGCAAGGTGAAAGTACATTGAGGGAAATCTGCTGCATCTGGGTGAGTTCTACTCCCCCCCACTCACCAGTCAGCTCTTCTTCTGTCTTGATTTTCTTAAAAACATGAACAAGAGGAGCAGTCGTTCGCTCTAGAGCTCACTCTATTAGCCAGAGTGCAAAACTGCTGAAAGCAGTGGCTCCTGCTGTGAGACTGGAGGACATTGCCTGTTTGTGTACAAAATGAATGCCCGGATCTTCCTGTCACAAGTTCCAACAGTATGGCTTGTTGCAGCATCCAACCTTTCGTTTAGAAGCGTTTGAGTCCCTTCTGCTTAGATTGATGCTATAGGATTTTGTGTGAGGTGAGACTACACTGGGAAATTGCTTCATCTGGGTGAGCTCTACTCACCCCCACTTGCTAGCTATCTTTGGCTCATGCATTTTTCTGCGGCTGCCCAACTTCTCCTGGCTACTTAATTTTTTTTAAATCATTGCCAAGAGGTAAGGGCGCTGTCCACTTGAGATCTCACTTTGTTAGTCATAGTGGAGAGCTTCTGCTCTTTAAGACATGACCTGTCACGTGCGACATTACTGCCTATTCATTTGAATAGCTGCCTGCCTTTACAGTCAAAACATATCACGTTTCCTACTTTTCTTCAAGGGAGTTTACATTGAGAAAACCCCTTTAACGAACTTCCTCCTGCAGCCAAAGGAGTGATGGGAAAATAGATGGTGTGCCATGCTCTATTTCTGTATGATTTCGTCTCCAAAAGGAACTTGAACTCCAGAAGACGTAGCCACTCAACAAACAATAGTAATGACATTTTAGGCTTAATTATAGGATTTCCATTTGCTTCGAGGATTTGTGCGGGGTTAAACTACATTGTGGGATATCTGTTTCATCTGTCTCAGACGCTCGTGTTAGGGAAATCGAAGCAATGGATAAAGTCTCGGAGCCTCGCCGGTGCTCATTAATATTTTATTTAAAGTGGTCCGTGGTTTTCCTGCATAGTCAGTATACGGTAGATGACTAGTACTACGTGGACTGAGCGGTCTTATCTGCCACTAGTCACCCGCTTCAAACGTAGCTTTGGGACATAGAAAAAAAAGCTGTCAGAAATGACAATCTGATCAACCACTGCGTGCACATATAGTGGCATCATCCAGCTGGAACTGTATGGTGATATTTTTCTTTTATACTACTTGGCTGTATGATGGCAACACCATATAGCGGTATTATATGGGCAGCCTATGGTGATATCATTCAAGCACTATATGGCAATGTTACTTATACGCTCTGATTTATTTTTTTAATATTGCATCATCATATGGCAGCATTATATGTCTAGTTTATGGTTATATTAAAACACTGTATGGCGATATAATTATTGCGCCTTATAGCAGTATTATTATTATATGGGCACTGTGTCATGATATTATTTAAGTATTGTGTTATTTTATACCTATATAGCATTAGTATTGCAACAACATACTGTATAGCTATATAATATGAGCACTGTATGGTGATAATATTTATGCACTGTATGTCAGTGTTATTCAGTAACTATATGGCATCAGTCTTACAGCACCATACACCAGTAGTTTATATTCACTGTGTATGGGGATATTATCCTTGTATTCTATATGGATGAATAAAAAGCACCCTATTGCGGTATTATATGGGCACTGTATGATGAATTTATTTAATCACCACACACCATTTAATCACCATTATTATTAGAACACCATATACTATAGCAGTAGTATATAAACACTGTATGAGTACACCACCATATGGCGGTACTCTGTGATAATATTATTTAAGCACTGTATGGCATTTTTTTTTCATTCACTATCTGGCAGCATTATTATAAGACAGTATTGTATGAGCACGATAGTGCTATATTATTTCGGCACTATAACATATTCACTCTATGACATTAGTATTACTAAACCATATAGCAATATTATAAGAGCACTTTATGGCAGTGTTTTAATACATGGGTGTATTATTCAGCACCATTTAGCGCTGTGTGATCATGTGGAAAGCCGACATAGTGGTTTTTGAGGGACCTCAAGCCTGAACACATCCCAGTGATGACCTCTGACGAGATCTGCACCATGTGAAATACTGGATTTTTTTGCCCCCAGTTTATATATAATGTACAGTGGGGGAAATACAATGTGATTTTCTGGATTTTATTTTTGATATTCTATGTCTCAATGTTAAAATGAACCTACCCTTAAAATTATAGACTGTTCATGTCTTTGTCAGTGGGCAAACTTACAAAATCAGCAAGGGATCAAATACTTATTTCCCCCACTGTATACCCCAGCATCATCAATCAAATTTAGCGCTAGTGTGTTTCAGTGCCAGCATTGTGTAGATGGTGGAAGTCCATAAGGCAGCACAGAGTATTTCAGCAGAAGATAGAAGAAATGGGATGACCTAGGTATATATACTCCACAAATGTATCTTCAAAACATTTGTGTAATAAGTCTGCAGTGCAAATAAGTGAACCCCAGCCCATAATGACCACAGTTTATAACCCTGCCGTCACCAACAGACCAAGTAACCATAATACCTACCCTCTCCTAGTGTATTGTCACCCATCCCCTGCAGACTGTGAGCCCTCGCGGCCAGGGTCCTCCCTCCTTATGTACCTGTGTGCCTTGTTTTTTGCTTATGTTTATTGTATTTGTCTATATTTGCCCCCCTTTTCACATGTAAAGCGCCATGGAATAAATGGCGCTATAAAAATGTATAATAATAAAATAATAAATAAGGAGTCTGAGCTCCATAATCTCTCAATCTGTTCCTGGTTATGGACCACTACATCTTTCCTTCCTGTGAAATGATCCTGGCTATGATCCATAGCGTTATCCATCCTCATGTGAGCAGTCAGCCACCGAACCGTAACTGCTGGGAATATAGATGTAGCTGGGGAGTTGTATCTAAAAACTGCAGGGGACTCGAATTTCCTTAAGCTCAGATATATAGTACGGAGACTGCCCTGAACAACCCAGAGTACATAATAATATAAAGTATAAAAAAGCATCAAATAAATACATGTAGAAAACATAATATAATTTAAAAAATATATAAAAATATGTAAAATTGACTAAACAGGAAAATATTGTAAATTAAAGTTTAATCTATATATATGAGGCATCGTGATTACTCGCTAATCCCACCCCCTGCACCATAGCTCCGCCCCCCACATCACCACACACAATCCCGCCCCCCCACATCACCACACATAATCTCGCCCCCCACCACATTACCACACATAATCCCGCCCCCCACCACATTACCACACATAATCCCGCCCCCCACCACATTACCACACAGAATCCCGCCCCCCACCACATTACCAAACATAATCCCGCCCCCCCACCACATTACCACACATAATCCCGCCCCCCACCACATCACCACACATAATCCTGCCCCCCACCACATTACCACACATAATCCCATCCCCACCACATTACCACACATAATCCCGCCCCCACCACATTACCACACATAATCCCATCCCCACCACATTACCACACATAATCTCGCCCCCCACCACATTACCACACATAATCCCGCCCCCCACCACATTACCACACAGAATCCCGCCCCCCACCACATTACCAAACATAATCCCGCCCCCCCACCACATTACCACACATAATCCCGCCCCCCACCACATCACCACACATAATCCTGCCCCCCACCACATTACCACACATAATCCCATCCCCACCACATTACCACACATAATCCCGCCCCCACCACATTACCACACATAATCCTGCCCCCCACCACATTACCACACATAATCCCACCTCCCCACCACATTACCACACATAATCCCGTCCCCACATATTAAATTGTACCTGGTAGAAGTCAAGGAAAGATCTTTGAAAATGACGAAAATGACTTTACATTTAATTGTGTTTACAGATAAATTTTAACTTAATTTATGTTTCGTTATGAAATTTGTTTAGATGCTGGAATGAATAAAAAAATGCACATCTTACTGAATCCAGTTTGTTTTTTATTTTACACTGTAAATAAAATGTATTATTAGTATTATTCAGATTTTTATTGATTATTATTGTTATTAACTTCATTTTCAGTTAATTTACCACCTGCATAAGCGCTATTGAATGTTGTCATTATTTACTTTAGTTTAATCACCAGCAGCGTTAATTAGATAGCAATGAGCGTGCCGAGCGTTAGCTGGCTGGAAACAGCTAGTATAAATATATATAAAAAAGAAAATAATTAAAATGACATAAATTAAAGTATGACAAAGATATATAATAAATATAAACTAAAAGAAATAAATAATCTAACTTAAAGCTCAATATATAAAGGAAAATATATATTAACAAAACATAGAATTGGTAAAAAAAAATTTAAATATAAATTAAAGTTTAATATAAATGTATATAAAAAGAAAATAAGTAAAATAATGTAAATTAATAAAAGTATAACAAAGATATATAAAAATATAAATAAAACGTTTAATATACAAATGAAAATATATATGAATAAGTGTGATATATATACAGGTGGTTCTCACAAAACTAGAATATCACGTGTTTATTTATGTTAATGTTGATTATTATGGCTTACAATCAATGAAAACCCAAAAGTCATTATCTCAGTAGATTAGAATATTTAACAAAAACCACCTGCAAAGGCTTCCTAAGCCTTTAAAAAGGTCCCTTAGTCTGTGTCAGTAGCTCCACAATCATGGGGAAGACTGCTTACTTGACAGATGTCCAGAAGGCAGTCATTGACACATTCCACAAGGAAGGTAAGCCACAAAAGGTCATTGCTAAAGAAGATGGCTGTTCTCTGAGTGCTGTATCCAAGAATATTAATGGAAAGTTGAGTGGAAGGAAAAAATGTGGTAGAAAAAGGTGCACAAGCAAACGGGATAACCACCGCCTTGAAAGGATTGTTAAGAAAAGGCCATTCAAAAATGTGGGGGAGATTCACAAGGAGTGAACTGCTCCTGGAGTCACTGCTTCAAGAGCCACCACACACAGATGTATCCAGGACATGGGTTACAAGTGTCGCATTCCTTGTGTAAGGCCACTCACGACCAATAGACAATGCCAGAAGCGTCTTACCTGGGCCAAGGAGAAAAAGAACTGGACTGTTGATCAGTGGTCAAGGTGTTGTTTTCAGATGAAAGTAAATTTTGCACTTCATTTGGAAATGAAGGTCCCAGAGTCTGGAGGAAGAGTGGAGAGGCCACAATCCAAGCTGCTTGAGGTCTGTGTGAAGTTTCCACAATCAGTGATGGTTTGTGGAGCCATGTCATCTGCTGGTGTAGGTCCACTGTGTTTTATCAAGACCAAAGTCAGTGCAGCCGTGTACTAGGAAATTTTAGAGCACTTCATGCTTCCCTCTGCCGACAAGCTTTTTGGGAATGGAAATTTCATTCTCCAGCAGGACTTGGCACCTGTCCACACTGCCAAAAGTACCAATACCTGGTTTATAAACAACAGTATCACTGTGCTTGATTGGCCAGCAAACTCGCCTGACCTTAACCCCATAAAGAATCTATGGGGTATTGTCAAGAAGAAGATGAGAGACACCAGACCCAACAATGCAGACGAGCTGAAGGCTGCTATCAAAGCAACCTGGGCTTCCATAACACCTCAGGAGTGCCACAAGCTGATCGCCTCCATGTCACACCGCATTGATTCAGTAACTGATGGAAAAGAAGCCCCGACCAAGTATTGAGTGCATTTACTGAACATACTGTACATTTCCGCTGGCCAACATTTTGGATTTTAAAATCCCTTTTCAAGCTGGTGTTACAAAGTATTCTAATTTACTGAGATAATGACTTTTGGGTTTTCATCGGCTGTAAGCCATAATCATCAACATTAACAGAAAGAAACACTTGAAATACATCACTCTGTTTGTAATGACTCTATATAATATAGGAGTTTCACTTTTTGAATTGAAGAACTGAAATAAATTAACATTTTGATGATATTCTAATTTTGTGAGAACCACCTTTGTGTGTATGTATATATAGCTCTGGCTGAAAATAAGAGACCACTGCAAAATTTTCAGTTTGTCTGATTTTTCTCTTTATAGGCATATTTTTTTTAGTAAAATGTAAATTGTTCTTTTATTCTATAAACTACTGACATGTTTCAGAATTTCCAAGCAATACATTTTGTACCGTATATACTTGAGTGTAAGCCAACCCCCCTAATTTTGCCACAAAAAAACTGGGAAATCTTATTGACTCGAATATAAGGGTGGTAAATGCAGCAGCTACCGGTAAATGTCAAAATTAAAAATAGATACCAATAAAAGTAAAATTAATTGAGACATCAGTAGTTTAAGTGTTTTTGAATATCCATATTGAATCAGGAGCCCCATATAATGCTCCATACAGTTTATGATGGGCCCCATAAGATGCTCCATACAGACATTTGCCCCATATAATGCTGCACAAATGCTGATTATGGCCCCATAAGAAGCTCCATAGAGATATTTGCCCCCCATAAAATGCTGCACATGACCCCATAAGATGCTCCATAGAAATATTTTCCCCATATAATGCTGCACATGGCCCCACAAGATGCTCCATAGAGATATTTGCCCCATATAATGCTGAACATGGCCCCAAAAGATGCTCCATAGAGATATTTGCCCCATATAATGCTGAACATGGCCCCATAAGATGCTCCATAGAGATATTTGCCCCATATAATGCTGCACATGGCCCCATAAGATGCTCCATACAGATATTTGCCCCATATAATGCTGAACATGGCCCCATAAGAAGCTCCATAGAAATATTTGCCCCATATAACGTTGCTAACGTTGCACATGGCCCCATAAGATGTTCCATAGAGATATTTGCCCCATTTAACGCTGCACATGGCGCCATAAGATGTTCCATACAGATATTTGCCCCATATAATGCTGCACATGGCCCCATAAGATGTTCCATACAGATATTTGCCCCATATAATGCTGCACACGGCCCCATAAGATGCTAAATAGAGATATTTGCCCCATATGCTGTTGCTGCGATTAAAATAAAAATAAAAAAATGACATACTCACCTCTTGTCACTCAGGCCCCCGGCACTTGCTATATTCACCTGTCCTCCGTTCCACCACCGAGCGCCGCTAGATCTTCCGCTCACTAATCGCGTCATCGCGCCCTCTGACCTGAGCGTCACTGCAGAGGACGCTGAAGACACAGCGGCGCCGACGGTGGAACAGGGGACAGGTGAATATCGCGCACTGCCCCCGTCATACTCACCTGCTCCTGGCGCGGTCCCTGGACGTCCCTGGTTCTCCGGGCGCTGACTGCTTCTTCCTGTATTGAGCGGTCACCGTTACCGCTCATTACAGTAATGAATATGCAGCTCCACCCCTATGGGAGTGGAGTCGGGTCTATATTCATTACTGTAATGAGCGGTACCATGTGACCGCTCAACAGAGGAAGAAGCTACTGATGCCCGGAGAACCAGGGACGTGCAGGGACCGCGCCAGGAGCAGGTGAGTATTATTAGACAGCTCCGCTCCCCCTCCCCTGCCGACCCCTGGGAATGACTCGAGTATAAGCCGAGAGGGGCAATTTCAGCCTAAAAAAAATGGGCTGAAATTCGCGACTTATGCTCGAGTATATACGGTATTTTTTTTCTGACAAAGAAAAATGGTCAAAATTAACCGCACCCCCCCCCCCCCCAGTGCTTTCAGACCCCAAGTAATGGAGATAAAACAAGTTTATAATCATTTAGAAACAACAATACTAATGTTTTAACTCAGGAAGAGTTCAGAAATCAATATTTTGTGGAATAACCATGATTTTAAATCACAGCTTTCATGCGTCTTGGCATGGTTACCACCAGTCTTTCACACTGCTTGTGGGGCACAAATGTAAGCAGTTCTTCATTGTTTGATGACTTGTGACTATCCTTCATCCTCTTGATTACATTCCAGAGGTTTTCAGTGGGGTTCAGGTCTGGAGATTGGGCTGCCCATGACAGGGTTTTGATGTGGTGGTCTCTTAATTTTTAATTTAAATATGAAAATAAAATATACATTAAAGTGTGATCAAAATATATACAAAGGAAAATAAATATAAATATACACATTAATTAAATTCTAATAAAAATTCTGTAGGTTTAAATGGTAGTGTAATTTCAGGTGACTTTCCGAATAACGCTATTTCTGGTCATTATGACTTGTCTCCTGCAATGTCAGCAGTTTTCTCCTCTGCAGGAACGATTTTTTTTTTCAATTGTCTCTGAGGTAGTGGGTGGAGAAGAGCTGCTATAAGGTGCACACAGACATGAGGGATTCTTGCTCTCCTGTCTCTATTTAGTACATGTTCAGAAGCAGGACGACATTATACAGCAGTACTAAGCAGTGTAGCTGTTCAACCAGCTCTGGATGAGATAAAAGCACTTATCAGAAGGCAGCAGCACAGACTGTGTGTGTGTGTCTGTGTCTCTTTCTCACTCTGCTCCCCCTCCCTTCTCCATAGACTTCAATAAGTAGCTGTAATCTGATCCCTCAGCAAACTGTCCATCTGTCTTGCTTTGACCAAAATGGATTTTAGTCATTTTTCAGAGTGAATGGTGAGCTTAGGAGGTAGGGAAGAGGCGAAGTGTCTCATAAGTGGAAAAAGAAACATGAATGGAGAACTCATCATTCTGAAGTCCAGGACAACATGATAATTTAGTTACTTGTCTGTACCAGTGATTTTATCAAGTCTTCTTGAAAACCCTGTTAGCATCCTTGTACTGTCAAGAAGAATATAAGCCACATTCAGAAGCCCGGAGCGGTGCAATTTGCTGACTTCATCTCCCAGGCTGATATTAAATGGCACATGACATCCAAAGTCTTCCAAAATGCGTCAGTATAAGGAAGGAGCGAACGCTTCACTTCTCCCACCGCTCCCTGAAGACGCTGTAATGGCCTCGCAAGGTTACAGCAGCCCAGCTCTGATATACAATGGTAGCGGGAACATCGCGGGCTTGTCCTGAAGGTGCGGCTCCCTGATTAATGTCCCCCATCATGGTGACCCAGGCATGACTGCAAGACAAGAGGCGCTCTACCATTAAGATGCATGTCACGTCCCCGCGCCGGCCCGCTGTATAAATGCCGCGCAGCCGATCTTACGTCATCCGCCCGGAGCGGCATTATATTGTGGGGAAGCTCAGGCACGTGGACCATTCACAGCCCTCAATTACCTTTTCTCTGGCCCCCGAGCAGATTGCCGGGACCGCAGTGCTTGGGCCGGCAGCTGTGTTTTGCCAGCCGCCGACCCTTTATCTCTTCTTGCTCTGTTTGCACACGCACGCAGTGCTCACTACTGAATACTGAAGAGCATGCAATGAAAGATTACGTCCCAACGCCAGTGCCAGAGTCAGGATGTACTTTGTGGGTGGAGTTAGCACACTATTTGTGCGGGCCCTGAAGAATGGAATAAATATTCAAAGGACCCTTGACAGAAAACGCTTGTTATAGAGAAAGTGACCAACAGCGGGAAGCTGCGGTTTTAAAGAAATAAAGCCTATTAGGCACAATATGAATATACTTTACAAGAGCTCTGCTTGCTCTAAGTGAATGGAAGCAATAAAAAAATCCCCAGCGTGAATGGTGCGGTAGTGAGCATGTGCGACCACTGCTGCATTCACTTTCTACAAGAATGATGGTCGCACATGCTCACTACTGCTCTATTCCCCAGCAGCTAATCCCCAGAAATGTTATTTTTGTGGGACAACTCTGCAATTGGACTCAGATAAATGTCCATCCATCGGGTACCATAATGGTTAGGCTTTGGCGCAGCAGTCTCTATAAATATCTGATTCCCGTGCGTCGTACGCACTGTTACACGCAGACCTCTCGCCTCACTCGCTGCTGTGCCTCTAAGAATAGATCACTAGCACAATCCTGACAGCAAAATGATTCAAGGAGGAACAGCATGCGGCCTGCCCTGCGATAACACTTGTGTATCTTGCTAACACAACACATATTGTGCGTTACAAAAATACATGAGCGCATAGCATGATGTGATCAGAAAAACGAGAAGAGGAATATTTGTATTATATAAACAGTACATAAAGCACAGACACAAAGGGCACTGGTTGTTCTGCCATCCTGCCGTTCCCCCATTACAGAACCACATAGTACAAATAGTACATATGATACATACTTACGGTATATACTGTAGGTGTACATGCATGCAGCTTCCAAATAATATTACCATAGAATAAACACAAATGCTGCCATACAATACCTTCCTAATACTGCCATATAGAGCCCAAATAATACAGCCCTACAGCTTCCACATAATAGTGACAAACAATGCCCACCTAATACAGACCTACAACTCCCAAATACTGTCATACAGTTCCTAAATGATACAGCCCTGTAGCTTCCAAACAATACAGCTCTACAGCTCCCAAATAATACTGCCGTAGAGTGCCCAAATAGTACAGCCCTACAGCTCCCAAATAATACTGCCATACACATAATGTGGCCCTATAGCACCCAAATAATACTGCCATACAGATCCCAAATACTGTCAAACAGTGCCCATATAAAATGCCCTGCAGCTCACATATAACACTGCCCTAGGTAATACAGCCCTACAGCTCCCAAATAATACTGCCACACGGTGCCCACAAGATACTGCCCTACAGTTCCAAATAATACTACATACAGTGATCACATAATACACTCATAATCACATAAGTGATATCTGTAATTTGTATGTAACCTCTTTTCATGTACAGCACCATGGAATCAATGGTGCTATACAAATAATATACAAATAAATAAATAATAATAATAAATACAGCCCTACAGCTCCCAAATAATAGAGCCCAACAGCTTCCAAATAAGATTGCCATATAGTGCCCACATAATACAGACCTGCAGCTCCCTCCAAAATAATACTGCTATAGTGTGCCCACTTGATAGAGCTCTATAACTCACAAATACTTCCATACAGTGCCTGATTAACATAGTCCAATAGCTCCCAAATAATACTGCAAGTGCTTATTTGACACAGCCCTACAGATTACAATTACTGCCATACAGTTCCTACATAATACAAACCTATAGCTCCCAAATAATACTGCCATACTGTGCCCACATAATATAAACATGCAGCCTCCAAATACTGCCATACAGCGTCCATATAGTACAGACCTACAGTTCCCAAATAATACTGCCATACAGTGCCCACATAAAATAGCTCTACAGCTCAAAAACAATACTGTCATATAGTGCCAACATAATACAGCCCTATAGCTAACAAGCATTACTACCATACAGTGCCTATATAATACAGCTCCCAAAAAGTACAGCCCTAGAGCTTCTAAATATTGCCATACAGTGCCCATATAATACAGCTCTACAGCTCCCAAAAAGTACAGCCCTAGAACTTTTAAATATTGCCATACAGTGCCCACATAATACAGACCTGTAGTGCCCAAATAAAACTGCCCTACAGCTCTCAAATGATAGTACCTAGATAATAAAGCCATACAGCACAAAATAATGCTGCCATATAGTGTTCACATAATACTGCCATACAGCACATAATTAATGCTGCCGTACAGTAATTACATGAAACATACCTACAGCTCCTAAATAATACTGCCATACAGTGACAAAATAATACAGCCCTAGCACTCTCAAATAATACTGCCACACAGTGCCCACATAATAAAGCCCTACAGCTCCCAAATAATACTGCCATACAGTCCCCACATAATACAGTTCCCAAATAATATTACCATAGAGTGCCCACATAATATAGATCTGCAGCTTCCAAATAATACTTCCATATAGTGCCCACATAATACAGACCTACAGCTTCCAAATAGTACTGCTGTACAGTGCCCACATTATACAACCCTAAAGCTTCCAAATAATACTGCTATACAATGCCTACAGCTTCCAAATAATACTGCTATACAATGCCCACATAATGCAGACCCATAGCTTCCAAATAATACTGCCATACAGTGCTCATATAATACAGTTCTACGGCTCCCACATGATACGCCCTACAGCTCACAAATAGTGCCTACATAATAAAGCCATAATAGAGCCATACAGCACAAAAATAATGCTACCACACAGTGATTACATGATACAGCCCCACAGCTCCCAAATTATACTGCCATACAGTGCCCACATGATACAGCCCTTCAGCTCACAAATATTTTTGCCAGATACAGTGACCACTTAATGCAACCCTACAGCTCACAAATAATACTTTCATGCAGTGCCCAGGTAGTACAGCCCTACAGCTCACAAATAATACTGCCATACAATGACCATATAATAAATCCCTACAGCTCACAAATAATTCTGCCATACAGTGACCATATAATATATCCCTACAGCTCACAAATAATTCTGCTGTACAGTGACCACATGATACACCCCTACAGCTCACAAATAATACTGCCATACAGTAGCCGCATAATAAAGCCCTACAGCTCACAAATAATACTGCCATACAGTGCCCATATAATAAAGCCCTTCAGCTCCCAAATAGTACTGCCATACAGTGACCACATGATACAGCCATGCAGCTCAAAATTCTGCCATAAAGTGACCACATAATAGAGATCACAAAAAATACTGACATAGTGCCCATATAATATATCCCTCCAGCTCACAAATAGCATTGTAACACAGTACCCAAATAATGCTGTTGTACAGTCCTCAAATAGTACCACCATACAAATTGCAAATAATACTGCTATACATTGCCCACATATTGCTGCCTTAGAGTTCCTAAATAATACTGTAATATAATGTGCCATACAAGCCCAAAATAATACAGTGACACAAATTCTAGACAATATTGTCATACAGTGACTATATTATACTGCCACATAGTTTGCAAATGTTACTACCATTCCCAAAACTGTACAGCGGCCAAAGAATACGGTCATTCAGTGCATACATAATGCTACCAAATGGCTCCCGAACACTGCTACCATACAATTCCCAAATGCTACTGCTAGGCCGGTTGGATTTCCTAGTGTATCCCTCTTGTCTATTGGGGGTTCGGTTCACTGTTGACAGAGAGAGGCCCACAGTTGCACTACTGGCAGTAGTACTGGAAGCTCCATACATCTGACTGTGCCAATAATGTTATATCAAACATCTTTACACCCTGACAAGCGCTCCCGATGTATTTCTCACTCCGGCAGCAGGTGAGATGCTCACTAATATATGCATATGACTACTGAGGAGGGGGTAGGGATTAGCGTGTTTAGCATAGTTTACAGGCACCGTTATTTCTGGATTGCCCACGTGACTTACGCCATATGTAATGGGCGGCGGATCAGTCTTACTAACACCCCATCACCAACTACATACGGCGCATAGGTTGTTTACAGCGGCATACCCAAACACAGTCTCTGAGGACTGTATGCCCATCTGATACCTATAGTGACACCATGGCGGGTGAGGGGCCTGATACAGGCTTTGCATAAGGGTGCAGAAACATCTGAGGAAGAGCGACGACTCTGAGAAACAAATATGGCGAAAATACGACAACATTGAAATCACTATGATATAATGAAGGGTAAAAAGCAGGGTGAGATGGCGGACTTTAAGGGGAAAGGTGCCATGAGTGTAAGTTCTTGGGAAGGAGTACAAGCCTATTTAGCCTGGGCCTGTGACAGGTGACCAGGACTCTGACTGGATATGAAGAAACGAAAGATTTATTATCCCAAATCAGAAAACGTTTCGGTCCCACAGCTGGACCTTCATCAGTAACGTTTACTGGGACAATGCATAGATTCAAGTGGCCATATGGCCTGCCCGGAGGTTACTACCAATATAGTATTGGATACCCAGAAATAGAAGTTACAGCCTATATAGGTGCTGTCATCGCAGCGTCCACCGCTGTTCAGCGGTGGATTTGGAATAATAAATCTTTCGTTTCTTCACACCACAAAGTTGAGTGCCGGGTTTTGTATTATTTGCTGATTACGTATGATGGCAACTCAGGCTCTGACCGGAGACAGAGCGTATGACGTCATCTTGGGCTCTGCCCGGAGACAGTGTGTATGACGGCATCTCGGGCTCTGACCGGAGACAGTGTGTATGACGCCATCTCGGGCTCTGCCCGGAGACAGTGTGTATGACGGCATCTCGGGCTCTGACCGGAGACAGTGTGTATGATGGCATCTCGGGCTCTGACTGGAGACAGTGTGTATGACGCCATCTCGGGCTCTGCCCGGAGACAGTGTGTATGACGGCATCTCGGGCTCTGACCGGAGACAGTGTGTATGACGGCATCTCGGGCCCTGACCGTAGACCGAGCGTATGACGGCATCTCGGGCTCTGACCAGAGACAACGTATGATGGCATCTCGGGCTCTGACCGGAGACAGTGCATGTGACATCATCTCGGGCTCTGACTGGAGAGCGAACGTATGACGGCATCTCGGGCTCTGACCGGAGACAGTGTGTATGATGGCATCTCGGGCTCTGACTGGAGACAGTGTGTATGACGCCATCTCGGGCTCTGCCCGGAGACAGTGTGTATGACGGCATCTCGGGCTCTGACCGGAGACAGTGTGTATGACGGCATCTCGGGCCCTGACCGTAGACCGAGCGTATGACGGCATCTCGGGCTCTGACCAGAGACAACGTATGATGGCATCTCGGGCTCTGACCGGAGACAGTGCATGTGACATCATCTCGGGCTCTGACTGGAGAGCGAACGTATGACGGCATCTCGGGCTCTGACCGGAGACAGTGTGTATGATGGCATCTTGGGCTCTGATCAGAGACAACTTATGAAGGCATCTTGGGCTCTAACTGGAGACAACGTATGATGGCATCTCAGGCTCTGACCAGAGACAACGTATGATGGCATCTCGGGCTCTGACCAGAGACAATGTATGACGGCATCTCGGGCTCTGACCGGAGACAGTGTGTATGATGGCATCTTGGGCTCTGATCAGAGACAACGTATGAAGGCATCTTGGGCTCTGACTGGAGACAACGTATGACGGCATCTTGGGCTCTGACCAGAGACAACATATGAAGGCATCTCGGGCTCTGACTGGAGACCGAGCGTATGACGGCATCTCGGGCTCTGACCAGAGACAACGTATGATGGCATCTCGGGCTCTGACCGGAGACAGTGCATGTGACATCATCTCGGGCTCTGACTGGAGAGCGAACATATGACGGCATCTCGGGCTCTGACCGGAGACAGTGTGTATGATGGCATCTTGGGCTCTGATCAGAGACAACTTATGAAGGCATCTTGGGCTCTAACTGGAGACAACGTATGATGGCATCTCAGGCTCTGACCAGAGACAACGTATGATGGCATCTCGGGCTCTGACCAGAGACAATGTATGACGGCATCTCGGGCTCTGACCGGAGACAGTGTGTATGATGGCATCTTGGGCTCTGATCAGAGACAACGTATGAAGGCATCTTGGGCTCTGACTGGAGACAACGTATGACGGCATCTTGGGCTCTGACCAGAGACAACGTATGAAGGCATCTCGGGCTCTGACTGGAGACCAAGTGTATGACGGCATCTGGGGCCCCCGACGGCATAATAGGCTTCTGACTGGATATTAGGGAATGCAGACCTTGCTGACAAACCAGTGCTATGGGGCACAGATATGTCTGCAGCCTTCAGAGCCAACTATTGTACATATATGAAGCCATGACCCCGGGTGGGATTTATTTTAGGAAGGAAATTAAAATCACAAATTGTTATACGTGGCTGACAAGACAGAACATTGCAAGAAAACCTCCCAGCACAGATGACATCCCATAAATGGTGGGTCTATACACCTGCCTCACAGGATGTGCCGGGTCAGACCCTATAAATGCTGGCCATACGCATGCACTATATATCACATGGGTGTTTTTCTCAATCATGCGAATGATGTTTCTGTCAATGGCGCGACAGGAGGCTGATTAGATTCTCACATCTGTCGCGGTTTTATTTATAAAGATCTTACAGTAACTTATATCACACCCCGGGCAGTGGAAACACAGAGCATTACAGCATGCTGCGGCGTCCTCACCCCGAGCATCAAGGGGAAGGAAATTCCCAAAGCCAGCGACGGAGGCGGCTCGTTGCTACAAGACAAGCCATTAACAGCCGCGGTGTACCTGCACTACTGGGTCCGACAAAGCCAAGGTCATCCTGGATTATACAGGGCTGACAAGAGTGACAGAGAGATGTGGGATAGATATTTTTTCTTAGCACAAATGGCACATGGGCCGATTAAAAACCAATTCTTCTACTCCCAATATAAGGAATCACTGCCTCTTTTTGTTTCTTTCTACATAGATGATAAATAAATATATACAGTATATATACACAAACACACACATCATAGATATTACACATCAGTAATAATATGTGCTCCCAGGATTAGAGGATAGATAATGACTATTCACACTGAGTTAACCCTTTCCTATCCTGCTACCGCTACACATCAGTGATGTAGATTATTCAGCAGCCATTCACCCAAGGTTACGTGACCACCTCAGTCCACCCTATACATGGACAGTGAATGTCATCAGGACGGTCAGCCTCGTGCCCTCCAGTATTACTCAGTTGTGCCCCCTGGCAGCTTTCTCCCCATCCTCCATCCTCACTCTGAGGCAACCTTATCTCATCCTCCCTTCGGGGCAGATTTCCCCCCATCTTCGCTCTGTGGCAACTTTATCCCATCCTCCATTTGGGGCAGCTTCTCCCCCATCCTCCCTTGGGGCAGATTTCCCTCAATTCGGACCAACTATCCACCACCATCCTCCCTTTGAAGTAGCTCACGCTGCCCCCCACCACCACCACCACCGTCCTCCTTTCATCCTCTGTTGGGGGCAGATTACACCACCATCATCCCTTCAGGGCAGCTTTCCCCCACCATCCTCCATTTGTAGTAGCTCACCCCCACCATCCTCCTTTTGGGGTAGCTCCCATCCTCCATTTATGGTAGCTCACCTCCCCATTAGGGTAGCTTCCCCCCATCCTCCTTTCTGGGCAGCTTCACCCCCGACACCCTCTCTTTAGGGCAGCTTCCCCCATCCTCCCTTCAGGGCAGCCCCCCTTCATCCTCCCTTTGGAGCAATTCGCCCCCCACCATCCTCCATTCCTGGGGTTCGGTCGGGGTTATATTAGATGTTGGCAGCTTTACGTTCCAAGGTCATAGTGTTGTGTATAGCGGAGGAGCTAATGCACCAGGACGATGCCAGCCCCTGCACCCTGGGCCATGCCAAAGGCATATGTGCTGCCCACTATGCCGACCACCAAATGCCGTTACATAGATGTACATATTTAGATGAGTGGGAGGGGGGCAAGGGCAAAATGGCACCACCAATGGCAAGGGTTTAAATATACGGTTAAAATGCACAGTTGTCTTTACCTTGTGTCCAGCGTGCCAGGCTGTGGCGGTGGGTGTGGGTGCCAGTGCCTCTGTGGGAGGACACAGGAGGGATGGGGATGCTGAGGCTCTGGGTACCAGATTGAGAGCTGCTCTTACAACAGAGCATCGGGTTAAACCACTCTGCACCGTCAAATAGGGGGGAGAGCGAAGAGGAGTAAATGATACCCTCCCTCTCAGCCTCTCAGCAGGCGGCAGGGCATGCCATCTGAGCTGTCCTCCACACTCAATCGGGTCAGGGTGGGAGGAGGGCAGGACACCGCAGCTGTACCACCTGCAGGCAGGTGCGGGCCTCGCTGTGCCCCCTAGCCCTCATTGAAATGCACTGAAGTAGCTGAACCTGACAAATTGTGTGTTATTATTAGTGTGACTGCTGCATGGAGGGAAGGGGCGCAGGAGGCACAGAGGAGGAGAAGGAGGGTGCAGATGCCATAAGGAGGAAGAAAGGGAGGCAAAGGGCAAAAGGAGACATAGGCCATAACCTGAGGGTACACGTCACTGACCTGAATGTCATATGCAGGGGCCACCCATAATAGTGAGCCTGGGACAGACGCCCCCGAGCATAGACGCCCCCATAACACTGTACAGTCACAGACGCCCCTAAAACACTGTACAGTCACAGACGCCCCCATAACACTGTAAAGTCACAGATGCCCCTATAACACTGTACAGTCACAGACGCCCCCATAACACTGTACAGTCACAGACGCCCCCATAACACTGTACAGTCACAGACGCCCCTATAACACTGTACGGTCACAGACGCCCCTATAACAATATACAGTCACAGATGCCCCTATAACACTGTACAGTCACAGACGCCCCCATAACACTGTAAAGTCACAGATGCCCCTATAACACTGTACAGTCACAGACGCCCCCATAACACTGTACAGTCACAGACGCCCCCATAACACTGTACAGTCACAGACGCCCCTATAACACTGTACGGTCACAGACGCCCCTATAACAATATACAGTCACAGATGCCCCTATAACACTGTACAGTCACAGACGCCCCCATAACACTGTACAGTCAGACACCCCCATAACACTGTAAAGTCACAGATGCCCCTATAACACTGTACAGTCACAAACGCCCCCATAACACTGTACAGTCACAGACGCCCCCATAACACTGTACGGTCACAGACGCCCCTATAACAATATACAGTCACACATGGCCCTA
Organism: Ranitomeya imitator; assembly: GCF_032444005.1. Classification (NCBI taxonomy): domain Eukaryota; kingdom Metazoa; phylum Chordata; class Amphibia; order Anura; family Dendrobatidae; genus Ranitomeya; species Ranitomeya imitator. Next base: position 651,893,726 of record NC_091282.1, on the reverse strand, counting down.
TAACACTGTACAGTCACAGACGCCCCTATAACACTGTACGGTCACAGACGCCCCTATAACAATATACAGTCACACATGGCCCTATAACACTGTACAGTCACAGACGCCCCTATAACACTGTACGGTCACAGACGCCCCTATAACAATATACAGTCACAGACGCCCCTATAACACTGTACAGTCACAGACGCCTCTATAACACTATACAGTTACAGACGCCTCTATAACACTGTACAGTCACAGACGCCCCTATAACAATATACAGTCACAGACGCCTCTATAACACTGTACAGTCACAGACGCCCCTATAACACTGTACAGTCACAGACGCCACCATAACACTGGACAGTCACAGATGCCCCTATAACACTGTGCAGTCACAGATGCCCCTGTAACACTGTACAGTCACAGATGCCCCCATAACACTGTACAGTCACAGACGCCCCCATAACACTGTGCAGTCACAGACGACCCCATAACACTGTACAGTCACAGACGCCTCTATAACACTGTACAGTCACAGATGCCCCTATAACACTGTACAGTCACCCCTATAACAATGTACAGTCACAGACGCCCCCATAACACTGTAAATTCACAGACGCCCCCATAACACTGTACAGTCACAGACGCCCCCATAACACTGTACAGTCACAGACGCCTCTATAACACTGTACAGTCACAGATGCCCCTATAACACTGTACAGTCACCCCTATAACAATGTACAGTCACAGACGCCCCCATAACACTGTAAATTCACAGACGCCCCCATAACACTGTACAGTCACAGACGCCCCCATAACACTGTGCAGTCACAGACGACCCCATAACACTGTACAGTCACAGACGCCTCTATAACACTGTACAGTCACAGATGCCCCTATAACATTGTAAATTCACAGACGCCCCCATAACACTGTACAGTCACAGACAACCCCATAACACTGTAAAGTCACAGATGCCCCCATAACACTGTAAAGTCACAGATGCCTGTATAACACTGTACAGTCACAGATGCCCCTATAACACTGTACAGTCACAGAAGACCCTATAACTATGTACAGTCACAGACGCCCCCATAACACTGTAAATTCACAGACGCCCCATAACACTGTACAGTCACGGACGACCCCATAACACTGTAAAGTCACAGACGCCCCTATAACAGTGTACAGTCACAGACGCCCCTATAACACTGTACAGTCACAGACGACCCTATAACAATGTACAGTCACAGATGACCCCATAACACTGTAAATTCACAGATGCCCCCATAACACTGTAAAGTCACAGACGCCCATATAACACTGTACAGTCACAGATGCCCCTATAACACTGTACAGTCACAGACGACCCTATAACAATGTACAATCACAGACGCCCCCATAACACTGTAAATTCACAGACGCCCCTATAACACTGTACAGTCACAGACGCCCCCATAACACTGTACAGTCAGACACCCCCATAACACTGTAAAGTCACAGATGCCCCTATAACACTGTACAGTCACAGACGCCACCATAACACTGGACAGTCACAGATGCCCCTATAACACTGTGCAGTCACAGATGCCCCTATAACACTGTACAGTCACAGATGCCCCCATAACACTGTACAGTCACAGACGCCCCCATAACACTGTGCAGTCACAGACGACCCCATAACACTGTACAGTCACAGACGCCCCTATAACAGTGCACAGTCAGACGCCACTATAACACTGTACAGTCACAGACGACCCTATAACAATGTACAGTCACAGACGACCTCATAACACTGTAAAGTCACAGATGCCCCTATAACACTGTTCAGTCACAGACACCCCTATAACAATGTACAGTCACAGATACCCCCATAACACTGTACAGTCACAGACGCCCCCATAACACTGTGCAGTCACAGACGACCCCATAACACTGTACAGTCACAGACGCCTCTATAACACTGTACAGTCACAGATGCCCCTATAACACTGTACAGTCACCCCTATAACAATGTACAGTCACAGACGCCCCCATAACACTGTAAATTCACAGACGCCCCCATAACACTGTACAGTCACAGACGCCCCCATAACACTGTGCAGTCACAGACGACCCCATAACACTGTACAGTCACAGACGCCTCTATAACACTGTACAGTCACAGATGCCCCTATAACACTGTAAATTCACAGACGCCCCATAACACTGTACAGTCACAGATGCCCCCATAACACTGTACAGTCACAGATGCCTGTATAACACTGTACAGTCACAGATGCCCCTATAACACTGTACAGTCACAGATGCCCCTATAACACTGTAAATTCACAGACGACTCCATAACACTGTAAAGTCACAGATGCCTGTATAACACTGTACAGTCACAGATGCCCCTATAACACTGTACAGTCACAGAAGACCCTATAACTATGTACAGTCACAGACGCCCCCATAACACTGTAAATTCACAGACGCCCCATAACACTGTACAGTCACGAACGACCCCATAACACTGTAAAGTCACAGACGCCCCTATAACAGTGTACAGTCACAGACGCCCCTATAACACTGTACAGTCACAGACGACCCTATAACAATGTACAGTCACAGACGACCCCATAACACTGTAAAGTCACAGATGCCCCTATAACACTGTACAGTCACAGAAGCCCCTATAACAATGTACAGTCACAGATGCCCCCATAACACTGTACAGTCACAGACGACCCCATAACACTGTACAGTCACAGACGACCCCATAACACTGTACAGTCACAGACGCCTCTATAACACTGTACAGTCACAGATGCCCCTATAACACTGTAAATTCACAGACGCCCCCATAACACTGTGCAGTCACAGACGACCCCATAACACTGTAAAGTCACAGATGCCCCTATAACACTGTAAAGTCACAGATGCCCCTATAACAATGTACAGTCACAGACACCTCTATAACACTGTACAGATACAGACATCCCTATAACATTGTACAGTCACAGACACCCCTATAACACTGTACAGTCACATTTGCACATAATATTATATAGTCCCAGACGCCCCTATAACACTGTACAGTTACAGACGCCTCTATAACACTATACATACCTCCCAACCGTCCCGATCCAGCGGGACTGTCCCGATTTTGACAGCCTCACGATCTTGGGCGGGACATTAGTTGTCCCGCACTGGTTGGGAGGTGTGTAATATCACCTGGTCAGCTCCCTGAGTCCCTGCACCCGCAGAGCAGCACACCGCATATTGGCTGCTCTGTGCGCACAGGACCTGTGATGAAGTCACAGGATGGGAAGAGTCAGGGGTCACATGATCGGGAGGACCTCGGTGTACAGGACTCTGCTGGTTGTCATGGCGCTGGAGGAGGGTAAGCGTATGTGTGAGGTCAGGAGGTGTTTACAGTGTGGATGTAGCAGAGCCTTGTGTGTACGAGGTGTATGGATCGGAGCAGCGTGTGAAAAGTGTATGGAGCGGAGTCATGTGTGTAAGACGTGCACGGAGCGGAGCCATGTGTGTAAGAGGTGTGCGGATCGGAGCAGAGTGTGAAAGGTGTATGTAGCAGAGTCGTGTGTGTACGAGGTGTACGGAGCGGAGCCACATATGTACGAGGTGTACAGAGCAGAGCCACGTGTGTACGAGGTGTGCGGAGCAGAGCCATGTGTGTACAAGGTATATGGAGCGGAGCAGCGTGTGCAGTGTGTAAGGAGCGGAGCCGTGTGTGTACGAGATGTATGGAGAGGAGCCGTGTGTGTATGAGGTGTACAGAGCAGAGCCGTGTGTGTGCAAGGTATACGGGGCGGAGCAGCGTGTGCAATGGTGTATGTAGCGGAGCCGTGTGTGTACAAGGTGTACAGAGTGGAGCAGCGTGTGCAGTGTGTAAGGAGCGGAGCCATGTGTGTACGAGATGTATGGAGAGGAGCTGTGTGTGTATGAGGTGTACAGAGCAGAGCCGTGTGTGTGCAAGGTATACGGAGCAGAGCAGCGTGTGCAATGGTGTATGTATCGGAGCGGTGTGTGTACGAGGTGTACAGAGTGGAGCTGTGTGTGTATGAGGTGTATGGAGCAGAGCCGTGTGTGTACGAGGTGTACGGAGCGGAGCCGCATGTGCAAGGTGTATGGAGCGGAGTCATGTGTGTACAAGGTGTATGGAGCAGAGTCGCATGTGTACGAGGTGTACGGAGCGGACGCTGGCTGTGTCGGATCGGAGCAGATATTGCTCCTTGCTCAGACACTGACTTGGACAGGAGACATGGAGAGGTCTTTATCAGTGGCGTATGACAGCTGCAGCAACGTGAGCAGTCAGCGGTGCAGCTGGATGACACCAATCAGCACCGTGGGATTGGAAGCTGCCAGCTGCTGCGAGGGTGCTCGGGGAAAGGTGTGTGTGTGTAGTGATGGAGAAGGTAATGATGGGGGTGGGGTAACCATGTGTGGCCATTATGCTGTACCCAGCATTGTGTGGGGCCATTATACTGTATGGAGCATCGTGTGGAGCTATTATACTGTACCCAGCATTATGTGTGGCCATTATATTGTACCCAGCATCGTGTAGGGCCATTATACTGTACAAAGCATCATGTGGGGCCATTATACTGTATGGACCATCACGTGGGGCAAGTATACTGTACGCAGCATCATGTGGGGCCATTATACAGTATGGAGCATAATGTGGCCATTATACAGTATGGAGCATTATGTGTGGCCATTATACAGTATGGGGCACTGTGTGGCCATTATACAGTATGGAGCATCATGTGGAGCCATTATACAGTAAGGAGCATCATGCGTGGCCATTATACAGTATGAAGCATCATGTGTGGCCATTATACAGTACGAAGCATCATGTGGGGCTATTATACAGTATGGAGCATAATGTGGCCATTATTGTTATGATCTGTTGGTTTAGGAGCAACATGGGACGAGCTCTGAAGGAAGTGGTACCTGTACTGACCGCAGTCCCTAAGCTCAACACAACACTAGAAGTAGCCGTGGGATGCTCCTAACACTCCCTAGGCACCTCGTCACAGCCTGAGAACTAACTACCCCTAAAGATAGAAACAGGAAAACTATCTTGCCTCAGAGAAAATCCCCAAAGGATAGATAGTCCCCCACAAGTAATGACTGTGAGTGGAGAGGGAAAAGACATACACAGAATGAAACCAGGATGAGCACAGGAGGCCAGTCTAGCTAGATAGATAGGACAGGATGGAATACTGTGCGGTCAGTATAAAACACTACAAAAAATCCACACAGAGTTTACAAAAATCTCCACACCTGACTAAAGGTGTGGAGGGTAAATCTGCTTCCCAGAGCTTCCAGCAACACTGAATTAATTCATACTGACAAGCTGGACAAACATAGAAAGCACAGAACGGATAAGTCCACAACCTGTGGACAGAAAAGAGCAAGCAAGGACTTAGCTTTGCTGAACTGGTTAGGATAACAGGGAAATCCAAAGAGATGTTAATCCAACCAGGAACCATTGACAAGTGGCACAAGCTGAAGGAAAGAGCCAGGCTAAATAGCCGAGCAGAATAGACAATCAGTGGAAGCAGCTGCTGACAGCTAAATCCAAGGAGCAGCCATACCACTTAAAACCACCGGAGGGAGCCCAAGAGCAGAACTCACAAAAGTGCCACTTACAACCACCGGAGGGAGCCCAAGAGCGGAATTCACAGCACATTATACAGTATGGAGCATCATGTGTGGCCATTATACAGTACGAAGCATCATGTGGGGTTATTATACAGTATGGAGCATAATGTGGCCATTATACAGTATGGAGCATCATGTGTAGCCATTATACAGTATGGAGCATCATGTGTAGCCATTATACAGTATGGAGCATCATGTGGCCATTATACAGTATGAAGCATCATGTGTGGCCATTATACAGTATGCAGCATCATGTGGGCCCATTATACAGTATGGAGCATCACGTGGGGCCAGTACACTGTACGCAGCATCATTTGGGGCCATTATACAGTACGGAGCATCATGTGGGGCCATTATACAGTATGGAGCATCATGTGTGGCCATTATACAGCATGGAGCACTGTGTGGCCATATTTTTTTTGTTTATAATTATTGTTTACGAAACATTGTGATCAGTAGTGCTAAATGTGTGTGGTTGGGGCGTGAGTAGTTGGGAAATGGGTGTGGCCAGAGGTGTGGCCTAAAATTTGCCGTGGCGCCGAGGCTGCTGGAGAGAGGACTTTTTGTGCTGATAGCTGAAAGAGAGAAGAACTGTGTCCTGATATAGCTGCAAGAGAGCCACGAAGATACAGAGAAAGGGATTTACAGTTTCCAGGAGCATCCCTAGGATCCAGAAGCAAGGAGAATACCACATTTCACAGAGCTGACAGAAAGCCGTGCGCACCACCATATTGGACTTCTGGGGGCCCCCTGGGACTGGACCTGAGTCCCCAACATCACTGTGAGTCTGTTCCTGTTTAGTGCACCTGTTAGGGCCTGGTGTAAGCTTCAATAGTCAGTACACGGGAGCCGTGTGGCCTGCTTAGTAAAGGCCAGGGAGGTTATACGTAGAGTAGCATCATCACTCATTTATTGTTTACATTTGCTTGTTAGACATATTTTGAGTCTGTATTAGTGGGAGCACCGTGCTATTTTACGGAAAAGATAAAGTTTATTTCCCTTCATTCCTTGCCTCCCAATAAATCTACCCTTTGTTGTTTGCACCTCATCTTGTGTACAGTAGTCTTCCTGCACCGGGGTGGCCCCCGGCCATCGCTTCAACAGACTGCCCTATAACACTGTACAGTCACAGATGCCTCTATAGCACTGTACAGTCATAGACGCCCCTATAACACTGTACAGTCATAGACGCCCCTATGACACTATACAATCACAGACGCCCCTATAACACTATACAGGCACAGACGCCCCTATAACACTATACAATCACAGACGCCCCTATAACACTATACAGTCACAGATGCCCCTATAACACTATACAATCACAGACGCCCCTATAACACTATACAGTCACAGATGCCCCTATAACACTGTACAGTCACAGACGCCTCTATAACACTGTACAGTCACAGACGCCCCTATAACACTGTACAGTCACAGACGCCCCTATAGCACTATACAATCACAGTAGCCCCTATAACACTGTACAGTCACAGACGCCTCTATAACACTGTACAGTCACAGACGCCCCTATAACACTGTACAGTCACAGACGCCCCTATAGCACTATACAATCACAGTAGCCCCTATAACACTGTACAGTCACTTACGCCCCTATAACACTGTACAGTCACAGATGCCCCTATAACACTGTACAGTCACAGACGCCCCCATAACACTATACAGTCACAGATGCCCCTATAACAATGTACAGTCACATACACCCCTATAACACTGTACCGTCACAGATGCCCATATAACAATGTACAGTCACAGACGCTCCCATAACACTATACAGTCACAGACGCCCCTATAACACTGTACAGTCACAGACGCCTCTATAACACTATACAGTCACAGACGCCCCTATAACACTGTACAGACACAGACGCTCCAATAACACTGTACACTCACAGACGCCCCTATAACACTGTACAGTCCAGAGGCGTAGCTGGAGCTTTTGCCGCCCGGGGCTGTTCCCGAGTTTGGCGCCCCCCCCCCGGCTCAATACACACAAAGGTTACCAAAAATGGTTTTCCTGTTTTGTAGAACTTAAACTGGGCCTAATGGTGTCACCCCCACATGCCAAACCTGTGACTTAATACCACGACACCATGACCAGACCACATAGTGACCGAATAATACTACATACAAGGGACAAATACCACAACACCATTTCCAGACCACATATTACCACCACATAGTGACTGAATACTACAATACTGATCAGTAATAAAAAAAAAAACACAATACTATCACCATAAGTGCCAGTATTCACAGGAGATCTGTACTTAGTATGCAGTGTCTGTGTAGAGGTAATACAGAGATCACTGGTGGTATTATACACAGGAACTCTGTATATAATGTATAGGTAATACAGTGATCACTGGTGACATTGTACACAGGACCTCTGTATATAGTATACAGTGTATAGTGTCAGTGTATAGGTAACACTGACTCACCAGTGACGTCTCTAGGTGAAGTCCTTCATCTTTCATCCAGCACAGACCGCCATCATTCCTTCCAGCCAGGACTCGTCTCTGCAGGAAATAACACAGTTATCTCGAGCTCCGCTTGCAGAACACATTACTTAATTTTTCACAACTTCTACATTACACCACATGAAGACAAAAAGGCGATATAGTGTCACTCTGCACAATAACAGTACCGCCCCCCCATTTAAAACAGTATACTCAAAAAATAAAATAAATACATCACTGCAGTAATAATATCCCTTAATTAGCCCCTATGGTAACACTATTCCCCACCCTGGCCCTGTTTATCTCATTCCTGGCTCCAGCCATATGTTCTCGTATCCTGCACTCATGACTATCCATTCTACCCCATATGATCTCCCCATCCTGCCCCACCAGCCTCCATCGTATCCGTCCTGCCCCATGATCCAATCCTGCCCCATGTCTCCAATCATGCCCCAAGTCCTGCCCCCAGTGTGTCCAGCAATCTGCCCCAGTGTGTCCAGCATATTACCCCCATGTTGTCCAGCAATCTGCCCCAGTGTGTCCAGCATATTACCCCCAGTGTGTCCAGCAATCTGCCCCAGTGTCCAGCATTGCCCCAGTGTGTCCAGCAATCTGCCCCAGTGTCCAGCATTGCCCCAGTGTGTCCAGCAGTCTGCCCCAGTGTGTCCAGCATATTACCCCCAGTGTCCAGCATATTACCCCCAGTGTGTCCAGCATATTACCCCCAGTGTGTCCAGCATATTACCCCCAGTGTGTCCAGCATATTACCCCCAGTGTGTCCAGCATATTACCCCCAGTGTGTCCAGCAATCTGCCCCAGTGTGTCCAGCAATCTGCCCCATGGTCTCCTGTATTGCCCCAGTGTGTCCAGCATTCTGCCCCATGGTCTCCAGTATTGCCCCAGTGTGTCCAGCATTCTGCCCCATGGTCTCCAGTATTGCCCCATTGTGTCCAGCATTCTGCCCCATGGTCTTCAGTATTGCCCCAGTGTGTCCAGCAATCTGCCCCATGGTCTCCAGTATTGCCCCGGTGTGTCCAGCATTCTGCCCCATGGTCTCCAGTATTGCCCCAGTGTGTCCAGCAATCTGCCCCATGGTCTCCAGTATTGCCCCGGTGTGTCCAGCATTCTGCCCCATGGTCTCCAGTATTGCCCCAGTGTGTCCAGCATTCTGCCCCATGGTCTCCAGTATTGCCCCAGTGTGTCCAGCAATCTGCCCCATGGTCTCCAGTATTGCCCCAGTGTGTCCAGCAATCTGCCCCATGGTCTCCAGTATTGCCCCGGTGTGTCCAGCAATCTGCCCCATGGTCTCCAGTATTACCCCAGTGTGTCCAGCAATCTGCCCCATGGTCTCCAGTATTGCCCCAGTGTGTCCAGCAATCTGTCCCATGGTCTCCAGTATTGCCCCAGTGTGTCCAGCAATCTGCCCCATGGTCTCCAGTATTGCCCCAGTGTGTCCAGCAATCTGCCCCATGGTCTCCAGTATTGCCCAGGTGTGTCCAGCAATCTGCCCCATGGTCTCCAGTATTGCCCCGGTGTGTCCAGCAATCTGCCCAATGGTCTCCAGCATTGCCCCCAGAGTCAGACATAAAGAAAAAAAAAAAAAAGTAAAATCCTCACCTCTCCCGTTCCTAGCGCAGGTCCGGTGCAGTCAGCGTCTCTCCGGCTCTGCGACGCTCAGGACAGAGAGGCTGAGCGGCGCGCACAGTAGTGACGTCATCGCGCCCTCTGCTCTGAGACGTCGCAGAGTCAGAGGACGCTGCAGCTGCCGGCGCCGCAGGAACCAGGAGAGGTGAGTATAGAGCGGAGAGCGGGGGGCAAGGGCGGGGGGACGGGGAGCCTGGTCGTGGCGGCGGACGGCGCCGCCCGAAGATTTAAAGGGGCATCTTTTTTTTTTTTTTTCTCCTGCAGCGCCGGCCGCCCCCCGCATTGTGCCGCCCGGGGCAGACCGCCCCCCCCGCACTCCCCTTCCTACGCCACTGGTACAGTCACAGACGCCTCTATAACACTGTACAGTCACAGATGCCCCAATAACAATATGCAGTCACAGACTCCCCTATAACACTGTACAGTCACAGATGCCTCTATAACGCTGTACAGTCACAGACTCTCCTATAACACTGTACAGTCACAGATGCCTCTATAACAATATACAGTCACATACGCCCCCATAACAATTTACAGTCACAGACTCCCCTATAACACTGTACAGTCACAGACTCCCCCATAACACTGTACAGTCACAGACGCCCCTATAACACTGTACAGTCACAGACGCCTCTATAACAATATACAGTCACATACGCCCCCATAACAATTTACAGTCACAGACTCCCCTATAACACTGTACAGTCACAGACTCCCCCATAACACTGTACAGTCACAGACGCCTCTATAACACTGTACAGTCACATACGCCCCTATAACACTGTACAGTCACAGACGCCTCTATAACAATGTACCGTCACAGATGCCCATATAACAATGTACAGTCACAGACGCTCCCATAACGCTATACATTCACAGACGCCCCTATAACACTGTACAGTCACAGACCCCCCTATAACACTTTACAGTCACAGACTCCCCCATAACACTGTACAGTCACAGACGCCTCTATAACACTGTACAGTCACAGACGCCCCTATAACACTGTACAGTCACAGACGCCTCTATAACACTGTACCGTCACAGACGCCCCTATAACACTGTACAGTCACAGACGCCCCTATAACACTGTACAGTCACAGACGCCCCTATAACACTGTACAGTCACAGACGCCCCTATAACACTGTACAGTCACAGACCCCCCTATAACACTGTACAGTCACAGACTCCCCCATAACACTGTACAGTCACAAACGCCTCTATAACACTGTACCGTCACAGATGCCCATATAACAATGTACAGTCACAGACGCTCCCATAACGCTGTACATTCACAGATGCCCCTATAACACTGTACAGTCACAGATAAATAGATCAGGATTGGTGCACTCTCTTTTAAAGAGTGGTGCTCGAAGGAAAAAAATGTAGCAATATAAGAGAAAAGTAACCTCCGGCACACAACAAGTCCACACTTTTATGTTCTCAATGAAGATAAATTTATTCATAAACAGCCAGCAAAAATTGATGACAGACAAAAATTCCAACGTTTCGGCGTATCGCCTTTTTCAAGGAAGTCTGTATGAAATTATGAAAAAAATCACATGCCAATAACGGCTAGTGTGGAAGGTTCTCTCGCCTTTGAGCCACGGGACACACGCCGGCTTTCTTTATATGATGGTCCTTCCACACTAGCCGTTATTGGCATGTGATTTTTTTCATAATTTCATACAGACTTCCTTGAAAAAGGCGATACGCCGAAACGTCAGAATTTTTGTCTGTCATCAATTTTTGCTGGCTGTTTATGAATAAATTTATCTTCATTGAGAACATAAAAGTGTGGACTTGTTGAGTGCCGGAGGTTAGTTTTCTCTTATACTGTACAGTCACAGACGCCCCTATAACACTGTACAGACACAGACGCTCCAATAACACTGTACACTCACAGACGCCTCTATAACACTGTACAGTCACAGACGCCCCTATAACACTGTACAGTCACAGACGCCCCTATAACACTGTACAGTTACAGACGCCTCTATAACACTGTACAGTCACAGACGCCCCTATAACACTGTACAGTCACAGACGCCTCTATAACACTGTACAGTCACAGACGCCCCTATAACACTGTACACTCACAGATGCCCCTATAACACTGTGCAGTCACAGACGCCCCTATAACACTGTACAGTCACAGACGCCCCCATAACAATATACAGTCACAGACGCCCCCATAACACTGTACAGTCACAGACGCCACTATAACACTGTACAGTCACATACGCCCCCATAACAATATACAGTCACAGACGCCCCCATAACACTGTACAGTCACAGACGCCCCTACTCGGCACCGGGTCCTTCGGTTCGGGGGGATGTCACAGTGGCTGACTCGGTCCTTTGTGGACCTTCCTCAGAGCAAGTTTATCTGGAGTGTAGGATCATTCTGGACTTATAAGCAGATGTAGGAGTATATTTGGCAATATATGTGGAGGCAAATTTCACAGGCAGTGATGGAGACTGGTGACTGTGAGCAGCCTCCCTCAGCGTCTCAGCACGCCACCAGCACTCCAGGCAACAGAACGCGCACAGTGTGGACACACAGCATGTCCAAGCAGCTTATTCTGCTCACAGTCACCAGTCTGAGGAAGGTCCACAAAGGACCGAAGACACAAAAGAGCACAGTGAGGTCAAAAATACTCTGTTTCTGGTTCTACTCCTATAACAATGTACAGTCACAGACGCCTCTATAACAATGTACAGACACAGACGGCCCTATTACACTGTGCAGTTACAGATGCCCCTATAACACTGTACAGTCACAGACGCCCCTATAACAATGTACAGTCACAGACGCGCCCATAACAATGCATCAGTCACAGACTCTCCTATAACAATGTACAGTCACAGACGCCCCCATAACACTGTACAGTCACAGACGCCCCTATAACACTATACAGTCACAGACGCCCCCATAACACTGTACAGTCACAGACGCCCCTATAACAATGCATCGGTCACAGACTCTCCTATAACAATGTACAGTCACAGACGCCGCCATAACACTGTACAGTAACAGACACCCCCATAACACTGTACAGTCACAGACGCCCCTATAACACTATACAGTCACAGACGCCCCCATAACAATGCATCTGTCACAGACTCTCCTATAACAATGTACAGTCACAGACGCCGCCATAACACTGTACAGTAACAGACGCCTCTTGTCACGATTCACACCGTGACCGTCACCCCTACGTCACGGGTCGGGGTGACTTTAGGCCAACAGACGGCTATCACATGTGCAGGGGGGCTTATCTTAGTTATCCCTCCATTCCACAATGTGATGAAACAACACACACAAGGCTATTGACCTCTTAGTTTACAACAGGGGCTTATTCTAGGTATCCCACTGCTCTTCAATATACCACGAACTGCAGGGATTTATGTATATCCCGCTTACAGTTCCACTTAAAACTTGCAGCTCTCTGGCGCCCCCGTTACTCTCAGGTCAGATTAGGTACTGTGTTGTGAATTCTGTGGCAGAGCTCCCTCCTGTGGTCACAAGTGGTACTTCGGCTGATTCTCTATGAGCTTCCGTTGGTGGAGGAAAGTGGTACTGCGGCTTCTGAGTTTCCTTCCTCAGGTGATGTGGTGAAGTCGTTAGGTGCTGCTCTATTTAACTCCACCTAGTGCTTTGATCCTGGCTTCCAGTCAATGTTCTAGTATTGGACTTGCTTCCTCCTGGATCGTTCCTGTGGCCTGCTGCTCTGCATAGCTAAGTTCCGCTTTCGTTATTTTTGTTTGCTGTTTTTTCTGTCCAGCTTGCTTATTTGGTTTTTTCTTGCTTGCTGGAAGCTCTGGGACGCAGAGGGTGTACCTCCGTGCCGTTAGTCGGTACGGAGGGTCTTTTTGCCCCCTTTCCGTGGTTGTTTGTAGGATTTTGTGTTGACCGCAAAGTTACCTTTCCTATCCTCGCTCTGTTCAGAAAGTCGGGCTTCACTTTGCTAAATCTATTTCATCTCTGCGTTTGTCTTTTCATCTTACTCACAGTCATTATATGTGGGGGGCTGCCTTTTCCTTTGGGGTATTTCTCTGAGGCAAGGTAGGCTTATTTTCTATCTTCAGGCTAGCTAGTTTCTCAGGCTGTGCCGAGTTGCATAGGGAGCGTTAGGCGCAATCCACGGCTGCCTTTAGTGTGGTTGGAGAGGATTAGGGATTGCGGTCAGCAGAGTTCCCACGTCTCAGAGCTCGTTCTATGTTTTTGGGTTATTGTCAGGTCACTGTATGTGCTCTGACTTCTATTTCCATTGTGGTTCTGAATTACCTAATCATAACAGTGCTGCACCCTGGGTAATTAGTTGCCAGAAGGGCTGCCTGCTATGTACTGGCTATTGGGCACGCTGCAGCGACGCGATAACCTACTCCCGCTCAGGCAGGAACAATAATTATCAACGCCGCAGTCGCTGAAACAACACCCAACTACCCAGTACCAAACGTATGCTGCCACCAGCTTCGATTAAACGGGTCCAAAGCTAACCCAAAACAGTAGCGTAATTCCCTTCAGAAGACTTAGGGTACGGTTAGAGCATGGAGACAGAACTAGTATATTAATTATTATACTCCGTAAAGTTTAGGCAGTGCTTTATCAAAATATTTTACAAAGATGTTACAAATGAGACAATTGCAAATATGTACAAGGGTAATTATAAAATAAACAGGGATTAAATGAGAAAAGGTAACACTCACATGTTCTCAGTTCATTGCATTGCAGGCAACCAGGCTAGGGGAGTTTTTTTCCATACGTCCCAGCTCATTGGACGTGCTCAGGGCTTTCTAGAAGAAGACAAGAGGTCAAGAAGACTGAGCTGGGGATCTGGCAGAGATTTAAAAACCTGCAGCCTCTGACATCACGGAAAGGCTGGCTTATCCAGACCCTCCTCTCTCTACATTCTGAGTACTGCAACCTTAAATTTATCTTCTTTCTATAACTTCGCTACAAAACATGTCATAGTCATAACAAACCCAGCATTCATCTCGGATTAACGTGGGCATTCTAATGAGATCAAATATGTCCTATCTGGGATACATATTTACAGAGAAATCCCTATTTCTTTACCAGATGGAGTTAGAAGCTCGTGTTTAGAGGGATGGGCAGATCCACCGATGGACTTTAAGAATATATATTTTCATGTCCTTAACTTAAATGGTTTGCCTAATGTCTTACAAAAACCAAACAAAGAACTTTCATGGATCCTAGAAGTTTCTAGTTCACTTATCGCTGGACAAGAGCTTACACGGCAGGAAATGCCGGTCGTAAATACCTTGGCTCTCCTAAAACCCCCACACTCTCTGAGAAGGAAAGCTAAACTCTGAAGTAATGGGAAGGGGGGTTTTGGGCCCAGGGTCTGCCATGTGTTTTTGGAACCATGGTTAGAAGTGCCAAAAATCCCTCAGCTATGGTGCTAACAGGCAGAGAAACTACTACTTATTTGATATTCCATACCATATCGTGACACCCATATAACACTATACAGTCACAGACGCCCCCATAACAATGCATCGGTCACAGACTCTCATATAACAATGTACAGTCACAGACGCCACCATAACACTGTACAGTCACAGACGCACCTATAACACTGTACAGTCACAGACACCCCCATAACACTGTACAGTCACAGATGCCCCCATAACACTGTACAGTCACAGACGCCCCCATAACACTGTACAGTCACAGACGCCCCTATAACACTGTGCAGTCACAGACGCCCCTATAACACTGTACAGTCACAGACGCCCCTATAACACTGTACAGACACACGCCTCTATAACACTGTGCAGTCACAGACGCCCCTATAACACTGTGCAGTCACAGATGCCCCTATAACACTGTACAGTCACAGACGCACCTATAACACTGTACAGTCACAGACGCACCTATAACACTGTACAGTCACAGACACCCCCATAACACTGTACAGTCACAGATGCCCCCATAACACTGTACAGTCACAGACGCCCCCATAACACTGTACAGTCACAGACGCCCCTATAACACTGTGCAGTCACAGACGCCCCTATAACACTGTACAGTCACAGACGCCCCTATAACACTGTACAGACACACGCCTCTATAACACTGTGCAGTCACAGACGCCCCTATAACACTGTGCAGTCACAGATGCCCCTATAACACTGTACAGACACAGACGCCTCTATAACACTGTGCAGTCACAGACGCCCCTATAACACTGTACAGACACAGACGCCCCTATAACACTGTGCAGTCACAGACGCCCCCATAACACTGTACAGTCACAGACGCCCCCATAACACTGTACAGTCACAGACGCCCCCATAACACTGTGCAGTCACAGACGCCCCCATAACACTGTACAGTCACAGACGCCCCTATAACACTGTACAGACACACACGCCTCTATAACACTGTGCAGTCACAGACGCCCCCATAACACTGTACAGTCACAGACGCCCCTATAACACTGTACAGTCACAGACGCCCCTATAACACTGTGCAGTCACAGACGCCCCTATAACACTGTACAGTCACAGACGCCCCTATAACACTGTACAGACACACGCCTCTATAACACTGTGCAGTCACAGACGCCCCTATAACACTGTGCAGTCACAGATGCCCCTATAACACTGTACAGACACAGACGCCTCTATAACACTGTGCAGTCACAGACGCCCCTATAACACTGTACAGACACAGACGCCCCTATAACACTGTGCAGTCACAGACGCCCCCATAACACTGTACAGTCACAGACGCCCCCATAACACTGTACAGTCACAGACGCCCCCATAACACTGTGCAGTCACAGACGCCCCCATAACACTGTACAGTCACAGACGCCCCTATAACACTGTACAGACACACACGCCTCTATAACACTGTGCAGTCACAGACGCCCCCATAACACTGTACAGTCACAGACGCCCCTATAACACTGTACAGTCACAGATGCCCCTATAACACTGTACAGTCACAGACGCCCCTATAACACTGTACAGTCACAGACGCCCCTATAACACTGTGCAGTCACAGATGCCCCTATAACACTGTACAGACACACACGCCTCTATAACACTGTGCAGTCACAGACGCCCCCATAACACTGTACAGTCACAGACGCCCCTATAACACTGTACAGTCACAGATGCCCCTATAACACTGTACAGTCACAGACGCCCCCATAACACTGTGCAGTCACAGACGCCCCCATAACACTGTACAGTCACAGACGCCCCTATAACACTGTACAGACACACACGCCTCTATAACACTGTGCAGTCACAGACGCCCCCATAACACTGTACAGTCACAGACGCCCCTATAACACTGTACAGTCACAGATGCCCCTATAACACTGTACAGTCACAGACGCCCCTATAACACTGTACAGTCACAGACGCCCCTATAACACTGTGCAGTCACAGATGCCCCTATAACACTGTACAGACACACACGCCTCTATAACACTGTGCAGTCACAGACGCCCCCATAACACTGTACAGTCACAGACGCCCCTATAACACTGTACAGTCACAGATGCCCCTATAACACTGTACAGTCACAGACGCCCCTATAACACTGTGCAGTCACAGACGCCCCCATAACACTGTACAGTCACAGACGCCCCTATAACACTGTGCAGTCACAGATGCCCCTATAACACTGTACAGTCACAGACGCCCCTATAACACTGTGCAGTCACAGATGCCCCTATAACACTGTACAGTCACAGACGCCCCTATAACACTGTACAGTCACAGACGCCTCTATAACACTGTTCAGTCACAGACGCCCCTATAACACTGTACAGTCACAGACGCCTCTATAACACTGTACAGACACAGACATCACTATAACAATATACAGTCACAGAAAGATTGGATGTGGTGAGCCATTGTTACAGAAAATATTACAGAGTGCAGAACTTTTCCTGCCCCAGTCATTCTTGGTTTTCAGTCCTGCCACAGTGTGAAACAATCCTCCACCAAACTGCACGCCGCGGTTGCATTCGGGTGTACATAATGAACGCCTGCTTCGCTTGGCTCCTTTTTTTGCAAAATATAAATAGATGTGTGACCTCGGGGGCAGAGTGACTTTTATATGATCCCTTACTGCCATCCATGCCTTGTACAATGTAGCCTCCTATGTGCTGTCATCTACAGCAACGCTGTAGGAGAGAAGAATCCCTCCCGGCTGTGAGTGTAAAATATCTAAGCAAGCCGGAAAAATTCAACTTTGCAAACTGTATCCCATGTCCCTCAAAATAATAAAGCATCTCCGTCTTAATACTAATATACAAGGCATAGAAATTGCATCAGTTTCTCACAAACTTTTTATGTTTACAGACGATACACTGCTTCTCTTATCAGGTCCACGGACCTCTCTACCAGTCCCACTTCAATCCTTCAGTAACTTTGAACACATTTCTGGCCTACAGATTAGCCACTCAAAATCGTACGCCATGAACATATCCCTTCCGCCTACTACTATTCCACAGCTTCAACAAGATTTCCCTTTTCAATGGGCCACTAACCACCTAGAATACTTGGGAGTCTTGGTTGACCGAATTGCTAAATCTACGGAATTTTGGACAGTGGAGAAGAATTGGTATATAGTATGTGTCGCAGCTGCTGGATGGTGAGACGTTTAAAACATTTGAAACACTCAGAAAAGAGTTCCCTCTGAAACATAATATGTTTCATCAGTATCTGCAGCTGCGACATGCATTCTCTAAACAGTGGAGAGTGTCACCAATCGTGATACAGAGCGACAGTATGTTGAATATACTTGGTTCACAGAGGGGTACTAGGGGTTTTATATCGCTTTTTATATACTTTTTTAGACAGACATCCATTGATGGCTAGATCTAAATGGACAAGGGATTTGGGAGATATATTGGATGATCAGTGGGAGTCGATTTTACAATATAGTAACATAGTAACATAGTAACATAGTTAGTAAGGCCGAAAAAAGACATTTGTCCATCCAGTTCAGCCTATATTCCATCATAATAAATACCCAGATCTACGTCCTTCTACAGAACCTAATAATTGTATGATACAATATTGTTCTGCTCCAGGAAGACATCAAGGCCTCTCTTGAACCTCTCGACTGAGTTCGCCATCACCACCTCCTCAGGCAAGCAATTCCAGATTCTCACTGCCCTAACAGTAAAGAATCCTCTTCTATGTTGGTGGAAAAACCTTCTCTCCTCCAGACGCAAAGAATGCCCCCTTGTGCCCGTCACCTTCCTTGGTATAAACAGATCCTCAGCGAGATATTTGTATTGTCCCCTTATATACTTATACATGGTTATTAGATCGCCCCTCAGTCGTCTTTTTTCTAGACTAAATAATCCTAATTTCGCTAATCTATCTGGGTATTGTAGTTCTCCCATCCCCTTTATTAATTTTGTTGCCCTCCTTTGTACTCTCTCTAGTTCCATTATATCCTTCCTGAGCACCGGTGCCCAAAACTGGACACAGTACTCCATGTGCGGTCTAACTAGGGATTTGTACAGAGGCAGTATAATGCTCTCATCATGTGTATCCAGACCTCTTTTAATGCACCCCATGATCCTGTTTGCCTTGGCAGCTGCTGCCTGGCACTGGCTGCTCCAGGTAAGTTTATCATTAACTAGGATCCCCAAGTCCTTCTCCCTGTCAGATTTACCCAGTGGTTTCCCGTTCAGTGTGTAATGGTGATATTGATTCCCTCTTCCCATGTGTATAACCTTACATTTATCATTGTTAAACCTCATCTGCCACCTTTCAGCCCAAGTTTCCAACTTATCCAGATCCATCTGTAGCAGAATACTATCTTCTCTTGTATTAACTGCTTTACATAGTTTTGTATCATCTGCAAATATCGATATTTTACTGTGTAAACCTTCTACCAGATCATTAATGAATATGTTGAAGAGAACAGGTCCCAATACTGACCCCTGCGGTACCCCACTGGTCACAGCGACCCAGTTAGAGACTATACCATTTATAACCACCCTCTGCTTTCTATCACTAAGCCAGTTACTAACCCATTTACACACATTTTCCCCCAGACCAAGCATTCTCATTTTGTGTACCAACCTCTTGTGCGGCACGGTATCAAACGCTTTGGAAAAATCGAGATATACCACGTCCAATGACTCACCGTGGTCCAGCCTATAGCTTACCTCTTCATAAAAACTGATTAGATTGGTTTGACAGGAGCGATTTCTCATAAACCCATGCTGATATGGAGTTAAACAGTTATTCTCATTGAGATAATCCAGAATAACATCCCTCAGAAACCCTTCAAATATTTTACCAACAATAGAGGTTAGACTTACTGGCCTATAATTTCCAGGTTCACTTTTAGAGCCCTTTTTGAATATTGGCACCACATTTGCTATGCGCCAGTCCTGCGGAACAGACCCTGTCGCTATAGAGTCACTAAAAATAAGAAATAATGGTTTATCTATTACATTACTTAGTTCTCTTAGTACTCGTGGGTGTATGCCATCTGGACCCGGAGATTTATCTATTTTAATCTTATTTAGCCGGTTTCGCACCTCTTCTTGGGTTAGATTGGTGACCCTTAATATAGGGTTTTCATTGTTTCTTGGGATTTCACCTAGCATTTCATTTTCCACCGTGAATACCGTGGAGAAGAAGGTGTTTAATATGTTAGCTTTTTCCTCGTCATCTACAACCATTCTTTCCTCACTATTTTTTAAGGGGCCTACATTTTCAGTTTTTATTCTTTTACTATTGATATAGTTGAAGAACAGTTTGGGATTAGTTTTACTCTCCTTAGCAATGTGCTTCTCTGTTTCCTTTTTGGCAGCTTTAATTAGTTTTTTAGATAAAGTATTTTTCTCCCTATAGTTTTTTAGAGCTTCAATGGTGCCATCCTGCTTTAGTAGTGCAAATGCTTTCTTTTTACTGTTAATTGCCTGTCTTACTTCTTTGTTTAGCCACATTGGGTTTTTCCTATTTCTAGTCCTTTTATTCCCACAAGGTATAAACCGCTTACACTGCCTATTTAGGATGTTCTTAAACATTTCCCATTTATTATCTGTATTCTCATTTCTGAGGATATTGTCCCAGTCTACCAGATTAAGGGCATCTCTAAGCTGTTCAAACTTTGCCTTCCTAAAGTTCAATGTTTTTGTGACTCCCTGACAAGTCCCCCTAGTGAAAGACAGGTGAAACTGCACAATATTGTGGTCGCTATTTCCTAAATGCCCAACCACCTGCAGATTTGTTATTCTGTCAGGTCTATTAGATAGTATTAGGTCTAAAAGTGCTGCTCCTCTGGTTGGATTCTGCACCAATTGTGAAAGATAATTTTTCTTGGTTATTAGCAGAAACCTGTTGCCTTTATGGGTTTCACAGGTTTCTGTTTCCCAGTTAATATCCGGTTAGTTAAAGTCCCCCATAACCAGGACCTCATTATGGGTTGCAGCTTCATCTATCTGCTTTAGAAGTAGACTTTCCATGCTTTCTGTTATATTTGGGGGTTTGTAACAGACCCCAATGAGAATTTTGTTACCATTTTTCCCTCCATGAATTTCAACCCATATGGACTCGACATCCTCATTCCCTTCGCTAATATCCTCCCTTAAAGTGGACTTTAGACAAGACTTTACATAGAGACAAACCCCTCCTCCTCTCCGATTTTTACGATCCTTTCTAAACAGACTGTAACCCTGTAAGTTAACTGCCCAGTCATAGCTTTCATCTAACCATGTCTCGGTTATTCCCACTATGTCAAAGTTACCTGTAGATATTTCTGCTTCTAGTTCTTCCATCTTGTTTGTCAGGCTTCTGGCGTTTGCGAGCATGCAGTTTAGAGGATTTTGTTTTGTTCCAATCTCCTCACTGTGGATTGTTTTAGAAATGTTCTTACCTCCCTTCTGAGTATGTTTTCCTGGGTCGTCTTTGTTCGAGTCTAATGTTTTTCTTCCCGTCCCCTCTTCTTCTAGTTTAACGCCCTCCTGATGAGTGTAGCGAGTCTTCTGGCGAATGTGTGTTTCCCAGGTTTGTTGAGGTGTAGTCCGTCTCTGGCGAGGAGTCCATCATACCAGTAATTCACACCGTGGTCCAGGAATCCAAATCCTAGATAATATGTCCCTAGAATATCCATAAGTGAATCTGGGAGGGTGTCGCAGTTTTTCACTATGCATAGGGTATACAGGCCCCCTATGTGGATGAAAAAGGCTGGACTAAGGGCGGACTCTGGTTGCCCGAGATGTACGATGGATGAAGCTGACATTCTTCATATGCTATGGTCTTGTCCAAGATTACAGGCATTTTGGATAGTGGTCCTAAACTTAGTGGAAAGAGTGACGGAAACGACTATTACTCGAGACCCATTGACATGTATTTTAGGACATGTAGAGGAGGTGGCGTCAGATGAATGGGGCAGGCTGGCAATAGCCAGACTGCTTTATGTTGCAAGGAAGACTATCACATTGCACTGGTTAGATGAAAATCCTCCTACTAGGAAGGAATTTGTGAATAGAGTCAATTTTGTAGTTCTTATGGAACTGAGCATATACATGTAAAGGGGCAAGATGAACCACTATGATGAGAATATCTAGGGGGGATGGCTGGACTTTCCTGGATTGGCCTCTGCAGAACTTGTCAGAGATAGGATATTAGGGTTATAGGAATGTGTATTGCTGCAATACATGGACAAGGATTGCTGAAGCATGACGGGGGAGATGGAGGAGGTTTCTTTGTTATGGGAGGGGGTGCATTTGTTGTATCTTTATATACTAAAAAAATTGGGGAAAGTAATACCATTTGTATACTAGTGCATGCTTATGTATGTAATGTTATGCTTTCTGTTTTCTTCAATAAAAAATATTTCATTTAAAAAAAGAATACGTGGGAGTGAAACTGACAGCCAATCTGGAATCCCTCTTTTCAGCCAATTGCCCTCAAATTCTTCACAAAATTTGCTCGTTACTTCAGACATGGGAGAAGCTACATCTCTCCTGGATAGCAGATGACCCTACTCCCCAAGCTGCTCTACTTACTTCGAGTTTTACCAATTTTTGTCCCTTCAGACTACCTCAAAACTGCCCAACGATAGTCAACACATTTCTCTGTAGAGGTAGCCTCCCTAGGGTTAACAGAGCTACAGAGCTTTATCGACACCGTTTAAAAGGAGTCCTGGGTGTTCCCAATCACTCTAGGTACTACCAAGCAGCTCAATTAGCTCAATTAACTTTATACCATGCCTATTCAGAACCACCTCTGTGGCTCTCACTAGAAGCTCCCGAATGTCACCCAGGGACGCTCGACGCCTTGCTATGGACCCTCCAAGCTCAACGTAAGCAAATCCTATTATAAGGCATTCCCTTAAAATTTGGGATTCATTGAAATACTCCTAAAAGTTAATTTCTCCTTTTTTGCCCCTTGCCCCCCTTTGGGGAAATCCTCAGTTTTCCCCAGGTACTGAGTCCCTTGGGAACTTTCGATTATGGGTCGCAGTAGGGATTACTAGAGTCCATCATCTGTTTAATGTTGATGGAATTATTCCATTCCCAGTTCTACAAGAAAAATATAATTTCCCCTCCAGAGAAATATTTAGCTATCTACAACTCAAAAACTTTGTCACTTCATTACTAAGAAACTCTATTCCACCTTATACATTTACTCCTTTTGAGCAAAGATGCCGCCAAAATCCAAATGCCCCAGGTACTATATCTCTTCTTTACTCCCATATTAACTCCTCCTCACATAGACGTTGCTTAAATTACACACCTCATTGAGAGTCCGATATTGGTTCCACTCGATCCGACTCAGAATGGTCTCAAATCTGGTCCTCCTCTACTGGAGGAATACTAAACACCTTAATGTTGGAAACGAATTCTAAGGTGTTGACTAGGTGGTACCTGACCCCAGCTAGAGTGGCCAAGGCAGTCACTAACTACTCCCCCAATTGCTTCAGAGGGTGCAACTCCACAGGAAATATGTTCAAAATATGGATGTTATGCCCTCTAGTACGTAGATTTTGGATCAGAGTATACCACCTTATCTTCTCAATTACAAATATTAGCCTAAAAAAAATCCTTGGGAAGCTTTACTTAATAAACGTATTCTTAATGCCCCTATTCATACTCAAGCCCTTATTACATTTATATTCCTAGCAACCAAACAAACCATAGCATTGGCGTGGAAAAAAACAGGCCTAGACCTGTCTGAAGTTAAAAAAAGTCTCTCCTGGTATATGATTAATGAAAAATTATCTGCCATACTTACAAAGTTCGCAAATTCAAAAAAGTATAGCTCACCTGGGCGGAATACGCCAATCATACCCCTTTTGCCACCCCTGTATTTCGTCTGAGCGCTCCTGACTCCACTGACTCTGGTCGAGTCACTTATTTGGTATGGGACATATTACACCTTCTTCAGGCTTCCTTTCGCTCCCCTTACCCTTTCACCCTGTTCCCCTTGCTACAGGCATCCTAATGGAATATACAGCTCTGGCAAAAATTAAGAGACCACTGCAAAATGTTCAGTTTGTCTGACTTTTCTCTTTATAGGTATATTTTTGAGTAAAATGTAAATTGTTCTTCTATTCTATAAACTTCTTACAACATGTCTCCGAGGTTCCAAGCAATACATTTTGTATTTTTTTTTCAGAAAATGAGAAATAGTCAAAATAACAAAAAAATACAATATTTGCAGACCTAAAAAAATGCTGAGAAGACAAGTTCATAATCATTTAGAAACAACAATACTAATGTTTTAACTCAGGAAGAGTTCAGAAATCAATATTTTGTGGAATAACCATGATTTTTAATCACAGCTTTCATGTGTCTTGGCATGCTTTCCACCAGTCTTTCACACTGCTTCTGGCGCAAAAATGTAAGCAGTTCTTCTTTGTTTGATGGCTTGTGACTATCCATCATCCTCTTGATTACATTCCAGAGGTTTTCAATGGGGTTCAAGTCTGGAGATTGGGCTGCCCATGACAGGGTTTTGATGTGATGGACTCTTAATTTTTGTCAGAGCTTTATGTCTGTATTAAGACTTTAATTTTGACATTGATTGTAAACTTCAATAAAAATGTATTGTTAAAAAAAAAAACAGTTTAGCAAATAATCTAGTCTAAGAATGATACCGTTTTATTTATACAGCATTTATGCATATCTATTTGCTCATCTCTAAGGCTACTTTCACACTTGCGTTTTTAGCTTCCGTCACAATCCGTCGCTTTTTGAGAATGCAGGATCCTGCAAAAAAATTTGCAGGATCTTGCATTTTCCCATAGACTTGTATTAGCGACGGATTGTGACGTATGGCCATCCGTCGCGTCCGCCGTGCACTGGATGCGTCGTTTTTTGGCGAACCGTCGGCACGAAAAAACGTTCAATGTAACGTTTTTTCGTACGTTGTGTCCGCTATTTCCTACCGCGCATGTGCGGCCGGAACTCTGCCCCCTTCTCCCCGGGACATAGAATGGACAAACTGCATCCGCTGCCCATGTTGTGCACAATTTTGACAACGTACGTCGGTACGTCGGGCCAACGCATTGCGATGGCCCCGTACCGACGCAAGTGTGAAAGAAGCCCAAGATAGTTGGAGCACCCCCAGACACAGGGCCACAAGTCACTCGGTACCGATCCTTTCTGCTCAGTTCTGCGGTTGCCACGGTGGCTGGACCTGGTCGTGACCCTGCTAAGGGGCATCCAATAAAGGTGGTGGTGCGTAGTGCGAGGAATAACGAGGACACAGGGTTCAGTTTCTTTACCTTTTACTGAAGGTTTTCAGGATCCTCAATCCGGGGCACTTTCACCAGGGCTGTCTGAGACCGGCCGGTCCGAAGGCACATCCAGAGTTCCCTTTGCAGGTGGATATCAGTGTCTACCCACTAGCGCCTGTGTGTTGTAGTGCTTCCCTGCTGAGCATTCAGGATAGTCCTCACAACTGCTGTTCTCGTTCGTTCGTTCTCTACAGCTCTCTTTCTCTCTCTCGTTCTTTGGTTCCAGATGTTGCTAGGTTCTAACGTCCCCCAGGTATATTTTGTCTAGGACGCACCTTTAGGACAGGTAGGCCTGGAGGTATTCTGGAACCCTACTGTCGCCCCTCTCCCACGTTGCCTCCTATGTCCTTCTTAGGTGTTGTATGGTAGACAGCCAACCTATAATTAACTGTCCTGCCGCTGTTTGAAGTAATGCGTGGAGACTGTTACTTCTTCGGTGCTCCGGCCACCGACTATGCGCCTCAGTAAGATGTTGCCGTTCTCGGGACACGACTCCTACTGGATCTCCTTTGTGCTGATCTCTTTTCTCACTGTTCCACAATATCCTTCCTTTCTTGTCTCTTTCTTTGGATACCGCCGCAAGGTAGTGCAGGCGCGGTCCCGTAACAATCTGTCCCTTTCGCTAGGTACCTGCCAGATTTCCCAGGTCTGACAGGTCCTCCCTGGAACTCTCCCAGGCTTCGTTCTGCCTAACTTTCTGTCCGGCCCCTAGTTTTACCAATGTGAGAAGTGGCCCAATAAATAAGCCTTTTGCTCCCCCTAGTGGCCGGAGTGTGAAGTGTAATGTGTGCTTGGTGATACCTGGTCAGGAGAATTCCTTTAGTGCCATCAGACGTACCATCACTCCCCTTAGTGGCAGAGTGACGTTACTGCAACGACCAGATCTCTGGGGCACTGCACTCCCCCCTGGTTAAATCCAGTACTCCCGGACTGGGAACAGAAGAACAACAATACATGTTAATAGAAAACACACAAAAATTCTTATATATATACTATAAACAAATAAATATAACAGTGCTTTCCGTTATGGAAGGTAAGTGTTGTGAATTCTGTTGTCAAGCTCCCTCCTGTGGTCATGAATGGTACTTCGGCTGGTTCTGTCCATGGGCTTCCTCTGGTGGTTGTGAGTGGGGCTGCGGCTTCTGAGTTTCCTTCCACAGGTGACGAGGTTAATTCGTTAGCTGGCTGCTCTATTTAACTCCACTTAGATCATTGCTCCATGCCACCTGTCAATGTTCCAGTATTGGTCTAGTTCGCTCCTGGATCGTTCTTGTGACCTGTCTTCCCAGCAGAAGCTAAGTTCCTGCTTGTTTTTCTCTGGTTTGCTACTTTTCTGTCCAGCTTGCTATTTTGATTTTTGTCTTGCTTGCTGGAAGCTCTGGGACGCAAAGGGAGCGCCTCCGCACCGTGAGTCGGTGCGGAGGGTCTTTTTGCGCCCTCTGCGTGGTCTTTTTGTAGTTTTTGTGCTGACCGCAAAGTTATCTTTCCTATCCTCTGTCTGTTCAGTAAGTCGGGCCTCACTTTGCTAAATCTATTTCATCTCTGTGTTTGTAATTTCATCTTAACTCACAGTCATTATATGTGGGGGCTGCCTTTTCCTTTGGGGAATTTCTCTGAGGCAAGGTAGGCTTTATTTTTCTATCTTTAGGGCTAGCTAGTTCCTTAGGCTGTGACGAGTTGCATAGGGAGCGTTAGGAGCAATCCACGGCTATTTCTAGTGTGTGTGATAGGATTAGGGATTGCGGTCAGCAGAGTTCCCACGTCTCAGAGCTGGTTCTGTATTATTAGTAACTATCAGGTTATTCCGTGCGCTCTTAACCACCAGGTCCATTATTGTCCTTACCACCAGGTCATAACAGTACAGGTGGCCCAAAGTATTAATGCATCTCAATAGAGGGATAAGAGAAGTTCTGAGACCATTTTTTTCTCTTTGCAGTGTGTTTTGTCTCTCTTTTCCCCTTTACCTCTGGGTGGTTCAGGATACAGGTGTAGATATGGACATTCAAGGTCTGTCCTCTTGTATGAATAATCTCACTGCAAGGGTACAAAACATTCAAGATTTTGTGGTTCAGAATCCGATGTTAGAGCCTAGGATTCCTATTCTTGATTTGTTTTTTGGGGATAGATCTAAGTTTCTGAATTTCAAAAATAATTGTAAATTGTTTCTTGCTTTGAAACCTCGCTCCTCAGGTGACCCTGTTCAACAAGTGAAAATCATTATTTCTTTGTTACGTGGCGACCCTCAAGACTGGGCATTTTCCCTTGCGCCAGGAGATCCGGCATTGCGTGATGTTGATGCGTTTTTTCTGGCACTTGGATAGCTTTATGATGAACCAAATTCAGTGGATCAGGCAGAGAAAATCTTGCTGGCTCTGTGTCAGGGTCTGGATGAGGTAGAGATATATTGTCAGAAGTTTAGGAAGTGGTCTGTACTCACTCAGTGGAATGAATGTGCCCTGGCAGCAATTTTCAGAAAGGGTCTCTCTGAAGCCCTTAAGGATGTCATGGTGGGATTTCCCATGCCTGCTGGTCTGAATGAGTCTATGTCTTTGGCCATTCAGATCGATCGACGCTTGCGTGAGCGTAAAGTTGTGCACCATTTGGCGGTATTATCTGAGCATAGACCTGAGCCTATGCAATGTGATAGGACTTTGACCAGAGCTGAACGGCAAGTGTGACGGGGTGTACGGCAGAGCAAGAAGGGACAACAGGCCGAGGGATGATTCCACAGATTTATTATTAAGAACGCTGGAACAACACATGCAGGTAGATCTACAGAGTCCACAATTAGTCCAACGGAACAGGTTCGGGGGCACCTCCCGATAATCCTTGTGCGAGGTAACAAAGCAATAGTCCACAATTAGTCCAATGGATCCCAAAACAATCTCATGAGCGACGAGATATGCCCTCAGCTCAAGTCTCGCCCCGTTCGCTTCCGCAGTCACAGATGGACATGGGGTCTTGCCTCAGCTAAGAATCCCCACTCCTTCTCCTTCAAGGATCAACTCACATCTGATCTCAAAATAAGAATGGATTGTCTGAGCTCCTGGGACTTGCCCATGAAGGGGGGTTAGGGGTCACACCTTCTATTCAATGGTTGGGTCCAGCAGAAGATTCTAGACTGGTTGGCTCCACTTAGTCTATTCATTATGTGCATTTGACTAGCCACCTGCTGTGAGGAAGAATGGCTATTCCTTCCCTAGTGGTGTGGACAAAGCTTAATTACATTATAGCTCAGGGCTGCAAGTATTGGGGGAAGAAGACAGGTTAGTTACATACACCCCATGAGATTGCAAAATGTACAGTAAATACAACGAAAGAGAAGTCGCATCACATCATAACATATTATACCAAATACAGGACAGGGAAAAAAGTACAGATCATGACAATCCCTTCCCCTCCCAATTTGTGTACGTACCAGGGACCTCTACAGGTCGCTGGTTAAGTACACACAGGCAGAGCGTAACTTACATGTGGCTTCATGCAGCCACGAATTGGCATCGTAGCTCTCCCACATCATTGCCCAGGAGAACATCTGCAGGCAGACCACCCATCACCCCAACCACACATCGCCTGACCCCAAAACCAAAGTTCAGATCCACAGTGGCTGTGGGAATAATCCTCCATTGTCCACCAGCCAGTTCAATGACAATCCCAGGTCCTCGATGGATTGCCTCAGGCCGAACCACTTGGGGATCAGCCAGTGTGAGGAAAGCCCCTGAGTCACAAAATCCAATAAGTCTCTGTCCATCCAGCACGACCTCCTGCAAGTGCTTACCTCGATGAGCAGAAGTCGTCATAGCTGCGGGTCGCACACCATAAACTCCTAGTGGTGCAACATGGGTGGGTGAGGCACAAGGCCAGTCCTCACGTAGTGGTGACACGTCGTCCTCCATGGCACTTGGCTGTACATAATTAATAATACGACTGGGTACAGGATTAATCCTCATTTGAACAGCTGGGCAGGAGGCTTGCAGATGCCCCGGCTGTCCACATCGATAGCAGCTCTGCTGGGTCTCACTCCATTCAAGGCGTCCTCTTGGGTGAGGGGTAAGGGAACCTGGAGGCCGGCTCCCACCTGAAGGTGCTGTAGGGGTTTGAGGACGACTTCTCCATGAGCTGGCTGGGCATGAGGCCTGCAGATGCCCCAGATGCCCACAACCATAACACCTGCGCTCTGCTACTTCCTCCCTTCGTCGTATTCCAGAAAACGCAGTAGAAGCAACTGGAGGCACATTTACACGGGTATCAGCATGAGGTGGTGGCTTAGAGGAACGTGGAACAATGGGGACAGAAGAACAGGGGGCCACCGGTGTTGTGGAGCTGGTAGGCCTCTCTCCATCCTCCAACAGAACCCTCCACTGAGGCTTGATGGTGAGAGCCTCATCAGCTAGAGCTGCAGCTTCCTCCACAGTGGCTGGTCTCCTCTCACGCACCCATTCCTGGATCTCAGCAGGGCACTTGAAGTAAAACTGCTCTTTTAGGATAACCTGGAGGAAGGTCTCCCAGGTTAAGGCCTCCTCTGCCACCAGCCAGCGATGACATATTTGTTTGAGTCTGTGGGCATACATCTTGAAAGACACTTCCTCATCACAGGCTAAAGTACGGAACTGAGTCCTGTAAGTGTCTGGGGTAACAGCATAATGTTCTAGAATAGTCTGTTTAATCTCCGCATACTCACAGTTTCCCTGAGGGTCCATAGCTCTATAGGCTGCGGCAGCTCCACCCTCTAAGAGCCCCACCAGATGTCGGACTCGGTCCCTTTCTGGGGCTTCCATTAATCGACACTGATGCTCAAAGTCCTGGAAGAAGCCCTCAATGTCGCCTGCAGCCTCATTAAAGGGCTTGAAGTCTTTGCGGGACACTCTGGGGAGTTCCCTCATGGTGGGTGCTGGAGTTAGAGTCTGTCTGGAGCTTCTAGCTGCTTCCAAAGCGATCTGCCTCTCCAGCAATGCCATCTCCTGAGCTCTGTCCTCGGCTCTGTGAATGGCCTCCCTCTCCCTCTCCTCGGCTCTGTGAATGGCCTCCCTCTCCCTTTCTTGAGCTCGGTGAATGGCCTCTTTCTTATAGTCTATGGTGGCCTCTTCTCCCAGCAATGCCAACTCCTCCTCGTACCACATAACCCACAGACTTTTTTGGGTATTTACCTCCGGCTGCAGTCTTTCCTCCATTTGCTGTGAGGATCCTTCCTCAGCGTCATCTTGCAGGCGAAATCCTTCCAAAGCCTCAATAAGCTGCTCCTTGGAGAGTCCCTTAAAACGGACTCCTACTTCACGGGCCTTTGATTGTAGGCTCCCCAAAGTCCAGTTCTTGTACTCTGCGGTGTTGGTTCCCGATGTTGATGGGCCTTTGTCCTCCATTCCTTCTGCTCTGATCCCACTGCTTGCCACCAGTTTGTGACGGGGTGTACGGCAGAGCAAGAAGGGACAACAGGCCGAGGGATGATTCCACAGATTTATTATCAAGAACGCTGGAACAACACATGCAGGTAGATCTACAGAGTCCACAATTAGTCCAACGGAACAGGTTCGGAGGCACCTCCCGATAATTCTTGTGCCAGGTAACAAAGCAATAGTCCACAATTAGTCCAATGGATCCCAAAACAATCTCACGAGCGACGAGATATGCCCTCAGCTCAAGTCTCGCCCCGTTCGCTTCCGCAGTCACAGATGGACATGGGGTCTTGCCTCAGCTAAGAATCCCCACTCCTTCTCCTTCAAGGATCAACTCACATCTGATCTCAAAATAAGAATGGATTGTCTGAGCTCCTGGGACTTGCCCATGAAGGGGGGTTAGGGGTCACACCTTCTATTCAATGGTTGGGTCCAGCAGAAGATTCTAGACTGGTTGGCTCCACTTAGTCTATTCATTATGTGCATTTGACTAGCCACCTGCTGTGAGGAAGAATGGCTATTCCTTCCCTAGTGGTGTGGACAAAGCTTAATTACATTATAGCTCAGGGCTGCAAGTATTGAGGGAAGAAGACAGGTTAGTTACATACACACCATGACATTGCAAAATGTACAGTAAATACAACGAAAGAGAAGTCGCATCACATCATGACATATTATACCAAATACAGGACAGGGAAAAAAGTACAGATCATGACAATCCCTTCCCCTCCCAATTTGTGTACGTACCAGGGACCTCTACAGGTCGCTGGTTAAGTACACACAGGCAGAGCGTAACTTACATGTGTGTTGTGAATTCTGTGGCAGAGCTCCCTCCTGTGGTCACGAGTGGTACTGAGGCTTCTGAGTTTCCTTCCTCAGGTGATGTGGTGAAGTCGTTAGGTGCTGCTCTATTTAACTCCACCTAGTGCTTTGCTCCTGGCCGCCAGTCAATGTTCTAGTATTTGTCTTGCTTCCTCCTGGATCGTTCCTGTGGCCGTCTGCTCTGCATAAGCTAAGTTTTGCTTATGTTATTTTTGTTTTGCTATTTTTTCTGTCCAGCTTGCTTATTTGGTTTTTCTTGCTTGCTGGAAGCTCTGGGACGCAGAGGGAGCACCTCCGTACCGTTAGTCGGTGCGGAGGGTCTTTTTGCCCCTCTGCGTGGTTGTTTGTAGGGTTTTGTGTTGACCGCAAAGTTATCTTTCCTATCTTCGGTCTGTTCAGTAAGTTGGGCCTCACTTTGCTAAATCTATTTCATCTCTACGTTTGTATTTTCATCTCTACTCACAGTCATTATATGTGGGGGGCTGCCTTTTCCTTTGGGGTATTTCTCTGAGGCAAGGTAGGCTTATTTTTCTATCTTAGGCCTAGCTAGTTTCTCAGGCTGTGCCGAGTTGCATAGGGAGCGTTAGGCGCAATCCACGGCTGCCTCTAGTGTGGTTGGATAGGATTAGGGATTGCGGTCAGCAGAGTTCCCACGTCTCAGAGCTTGTCCTATGTCTTTTGGTTATTGTCAGGTCACTTTGTGTGCTCTGAACTTCAAGGTCCATTGTGGTTCTGAATTACCTAATCATAACAGTACTGGAGGCCCAAAGTACTAATGCTTCTCAATAGAGGGAAAAAAGAAGTTCTGAGACCATTTTTTTTTCTTTGCACTGTGTTTTGCCTTTTTTTTCCCCTAGACATTTGGGTGGTTCAGGACACAGGTGTAGTGATGGACATTAAAGGTCTGTCTTCATGTGTGGATCATCTCACTGCAAGAGTACAAAATATTCAAGACTTTGTGGTTCAGAATTCTATGTTAGAACCAAGAATTCCTATTCCTGATTTGTTTTCTGGAGATAGAGCAAAATTTCTGAGTTTCAAAAATAATTGTAAACTGTTTCTGGCTATGAAACCTCGTTCCTCTGGTGACCCAGTTCAACAAGTTAGGATCATTATTTCTTTATTACGTGGCGACCCTCAAGACTGGGCATTTTCCCTTGCGCCAGGAGATCCTGCATTATGTAATATTGATGCGTTTTTCCTGGCGCTCGGATTGCTGTACGATGAACCTAATTCGGTGGATCAGGCAGAGAAAAATTTGCTGGCTCTGTGTCAGGGTCAGGATGAGATAGAGATTTATTGTCAGAAGTTTGGAAAGTGGTCCGTGCTCACTCAATGGAATGAAGGTGCGCTGGCAGCTATTTTCAGAAAGGGTCTCTCTGAAGCCCTTAAGGATGTCATGGTGAGATTTCCCATGCCTGCTGGTCTGAATGAGTCTATGTCTTTGGCCATTCAGATCGGTCGACGCTTGCGTGAGCGTAAATCTGTGCACCATTTGGCGGTATTATCCGAGCATAAACCTTAGCCTATGCAGTGCGATAGGACTTTGACCAGAGTTGAACGGCAAGAACACAGACGTCAGAATGGGCTGTGTTTCTACTGTGGTGATTCCACTCATGCTATCTCCGATTGTCCTAAGCGCACTAAGCGGTTCGCTAGGTCTGCCACCATTGGTACGGTACAGAAAAAATTTCTTTTGTCCGTTACTTTGATCTGCTCTTTGTCATCTTATTCTGTCATGGCATTTGTCGATTCAGGCGCAGCCCTGAATTTGATGGACTTGGAGTATGCTAGGCGTTGTGGGTTTTTCTTGGAGCCCTTGCAGTGTCCTATTCCATTGAGAGGAATTGATGCTACGCCTTTGGCCAAGAATAAGCCTCAGTACTGGACCCAGCTGACCATGTGCATGGCTCCTGCACATCAGGAGGATATTCGCTTTCTGGTGTTGCATAATCTGCATGATGTGGTCAATTGGTCTTCTGCTGCTGTGGAAGCTTTTCAAGAGTTAAAGCGTCGTTTTTCTTCTGCCCCTGTGTTGTGTCAACCAGATGTTTCTCTTCCGTTCCAGGTCGAGGTTGATGCTTCTGAAATTGGAGCGGGGGCTGTTTTGTCGCAGAGAAGTTCTGATTGCTCGGTGATGATACCATGCGCCTTCTTTTCCAGGAAGTTTTCGCCTGCTGAGCGAAATTATGATGTTGGCAATCGAGAGTTGCTGGCCATGAAGTGGGCATTCGAGGAGTGGCGTCATTGGCTTGAAGGAGCTAAGCATCGTGTGGTGGTCTTGACTGATCACAAGAACTTGACTTATCTCGAGTCTGCCAAACAGTTGAATCCTAGACAGGCTCGTTGGTCGCTGTTTTTCTCCCGTTTTGACTTTGTGGTTTCGTACCTTCCGGGCTCTAAAAATGTGAAGGCGGATGCCCTGTCTAGAAGTTTTGTGCCCGACTCTCCGGGTTTGTCTGAGCCGGCGGGTATTCTCAAAGAGGGAGTAATTTTGTCAGCCATCTCCCCTGATTTGCGGCGGGTGCTGCAAAAATTTCAGGCTAATAAACCTGATCGTTGCCCAGCGGAGAAACTGTTTGTCCCTGATAGGTGGACGAATAAAGTTATCTCTGAGGTTCATTGTTTGGTGTTGGCTGGTCATCCTGGAATCTTTGGTACCAGAGATTTAGTGGCTAGATCCTTTTCGTGGCCGTCTCTGTCGCGGGATGTGTGTTCTTTTGTGCAGTCCTGTGGGATTTGTGCTCGGGCTAAGCCCTGCTGTTCTCGTGCCAGTGGGTTGCTTTTGCCCTTGCCGGTCCCGAAGAGGCCTTGGACACATATCTCTATGGATTTTATTTCGGATCTCCCCGTCTCTCAAAAAATGTCGGTCATTTGGGTGGTTTGTGATCGCTTCTCTAAGATGATCCATTTGGTACCCTTGTCTAAATTACCTTCCTCCTCTGATTTGGTGCCATTGTTCTTCCAGCATGTGGTTCGTTTACATGGCATTCCAGAGAACATCGTTTCTGACAGAGGTTCCCAGTTTTTTTCGAGGTTTTGGCGAGCTTTTTGTGCTAGGATGGGCATTGATTTGTCTTTTTCCTCGGCTTTCCATCCTCAGATTAATGGCCAGACCGAACGAACCAATTAGACCTTGGAAACATATCTGAGATGCTTTATTTCTGCTGATCAGGATGATTGGGTGTCCTTCTTGCCTTTGGCTGAGTTCGTCCTTAATAATCGGGCCAGCTCGGCTACCTTGGTTTCGCCGTTTTTCTGCAACTCTGGGTTCCATCCTCGTTTCTCTTCAGGGCAGGTTGAGTCTTCGGACTGTCCTGGTGTGGATACGGTGGTGGACAGGTTACAGCAGATTTGGACTCATGTAGTGGACAATTTGACCTTGTCCCAGGAGAAGGCTCAAGGTTTCGCTAATCGTAGACGCTGTGTGGGTCCCCGACTTCGTGTTGGGGATTTGGTTTGGTTGTCATCTCGTCATATTCCTATGAAGGTTTCCTCTCCTAAGTTTAAGCCTCGTTTCATTGGTCCGTATAGGATTTCTGAGGTTCTTAATCCTGTGTCTTTTCGTTTGACCCTTCCAGATTCTTTTTCCATCCATAACGTATTCCATAGGTCATTGTTGCGGAGATACGTGGCACCTATGGTTCCATCTGTTGATCCTCCTGCCCCGGTTTTGGTGGAGGGGGAGTTGGAGTATATTGTGGAGAAGATTTTGGATTCTCGTGTTTCGAGACGGAAACTCCAGTATCTGGTTAAGTGGAAGGGTTATGGTCAGGAAGATAATTCCTGGGTCTTTGCCTCTGATGTCCATGCTGCCGATCTTGTTCGTGCCTTTCATGTGGCTCATCCTGGTCGGCCTGGGGGCTCTGGTGAGGGTTCGGTGACCCCTCCTCAAGGGGGGGTACTGTTGTGAATTCTGTGGCAGAGCTCCCTCCTGTGGTCACGAATGGTACTGCGGCTTCGGAGTTTCCTTCCTCAGGTGATGTGGTGAAGTCGTTAGGTGCTGCTCTATTTAACTCCACCTAGTGCTTTGCTCCTGGCCTCCAGTCAATGTTCTAGTATTGGTCTTGCTTCCTCCTGGATCGTTCCTGTGGCCGTCTGCTCTGCATAAGCTAAGTTTTGCTTGTGTTATTTTTGTTTTGCTATTTTTTCTGTCCAGCTTGCTTATTTGGTTTTTCTTGCTTGCTGGAAGCTCTGGGACGCAGAGGGAGCACCTCCGTACCGTTAGTCGGTGCGGAGGGTCTTTTTGCCCCTCTGCGTGGTTGTTTGTAGGGTTTTGTGTTGTCCGCAAAGTTATCTTTCCTATCTTCGGTCTGTTCAGTAAGTTGGGCCTCACTTTGCTAAATCTATTTCATCTCTGCGTTTGTATTTTCATCTCTACTCACAGTCATTATATGTGGGGGGCTGCCTTTTCCTTTGGGGTATTTCTCTGAGGCAAGGTAGGCTTATTTTTCTATCTTAGGCCTAGCTAGTTTCTCAGGCTGTGCCGAGTTGCATAGGGAGCGTTAGGCGCAATCCACGGCTGCCTCTAGTGTGGTTGGATAGGATTAGGGATTGCGGTCAGCAGAGTTCTCACGTCTCAGAGCTTGTCCTATGTCTTTTGGTTATTGTCAGGTCACTTTGTGTGCTCTGAACTTCAAGGTCCATTGTGGTTCTGAATTACCTAATCATAACACATGTGGCTTCATGCAGCCACGAATTGGCATTGTAGCTCTCCCACATCATTGCCCAGGAGAACATCTGCAGGCAGACCACCCATCACCCCAACCACACATCGCCTGACCCCAAAACCAAAGTTCAGATCCACAGTGGCTGTGGGAATAGTCCTCCATTGTCCACCAGCCAGTTCAATGACAATCCCAGGTCCTCGATGGATTGCCTCAGGCCGAACCACTCGGGGATCAGCCAGTGTGAGCAAAGCCCCTGAGTCACAAAATCCAATAAGTCTCTGTCCATCCAGCACGACCTCATGCAAGTGCTTACCTCGATGAGCAGAAGTCGTCATAGCTGCGGGTCGCACACCATAAACTCCTAGTGGTGCATCATGGGTGGGTGAGGCACAAGGCCAGTCCTCACGTAGTGGTGACACGTTGTCCTCCATGGCACTTGGCTGTACATAATTAATAATATGACTGGGTACAGGATTAATCCTCATTTGAACAGCTGGGCAGGAGGCTTGCAGATGCCCCGGCTGTCCACATCGATAGCAGCTCTGCTGGGTCTCACTCCATCCAAGGCGTCCTCTTGGGCGAGGGGTAAGGGAACCTGGAGGCCGGCTCCCACCTGAATGTGCTGTAGGGGTTTGAGGACGACTTCTCCATGAGCTGGCTGGGCATGAGGCCTGCAGATGCCCCAGATGCCCACAACCATAACACCTGCGCTCTGCTACTTCCTCCCCTCGTCGTATTCCAGAAAACGCAGTAGAAGCAACTGGAGGCACATTTACACGGGTATCAGCATGAGGTGGTGGCTTAGAGGAACGTGGAACAATGGGGACAGAAGAACAGGGGGCCACCGGTGTTGTGGAGCTGGTAGGCCTCTCTCCATCCTCCAACAGAACCCTCCACTGAGGCTTGATGGTGAGAGCCTCATCAGCTAGAGCTGCAGCTTCCTCCACAGTGGCTGGTCTCCTCTCACGCACCCATTCCTGGATCTCAGCAGGGCACTTGAAGTAAAACTGCTCTTTTAGGATAACCTGGAGGAAGGTCTCCCAGGTTAAGGCCTCCTCTGCCACCAGCCAGCGATGACATATTTGTTTGAGTCTGTGGGCATACATCTTGAAAGACACTTCCTCATCACAGGCTAAAGTACGGAACTGAGTCCTGTAAGTGTCTGGGGTAACAGCATAATGTTCTAGAATAGTCTGTTTAATCTCCGCATACTCACAGTTTCCCTGAGGGTCCATAGCTCTATAGGCTGCGGCAGCTCCACCCTCTAAGAGCCCCACCAGATGTCGGACTCGGTCCCTTTCCGGGGCTTCCATTAATCGACACTGATGCTCAAAGTCCTGGAAGAAGCCCTCAATGTCGCCTGCAGCCTCATTAAAGGGCTTGAAGTCTTTGCGGGACACTCTGGGGAGTTCCCTCATGGTGGGTGCTGGAGTTAGAGTCTGTCTGGAGCTTCTAGCTGCTTCCAAAGCGATCTGCCTCTCCAGCAATGCCATCTCCTGAGCTCTGTCCTCGGCTCTGTGAATGGCCTCCCTCTCCCTCTCCTCGGCTCTGTGAATGGCCTCCCTCTCCCTTTCTTGAGCTCGGTGAATGGCCTCTTTCTTATAGTCTATGGTGGCCTCTTCTCCCAGCAATGCCAACTCCTCCTCGTACCACATAACCCACAGACTTTTTTGGGTATTTACCTCCGGCTGCAGTCTTTCCTCCATTTGCTGTGAGGATCCTTCCTCAGCATCATCTTGCAGGCGAAATCCTTCCAAAGCCTCAATAAGCTGCTCCTTGGAGAGTCCCTTAAAACGGACTCCTACTTCACGGGCCTTTGATTGTAGGCTCCCCAAAGTCCAGTTCTTGTACTCTGCGGTGTTGGTTCCCGATGTTGATGGGCCTTTGTCCTCCATTCCTTCTGCTCTGATCCCACTGCTTGCCACCAGTTTGTGACGGGGTGTACGGCAGAGCAAGAAGGGACAACAGGCCGAGGGATGATTCCACAGATTTATTATCAAGAACGCTGGAACAACACATGCAGGTAGATCTACAGAGTCCACAATTAGTCCAACGGAACAGGTTCGGAGGCACCTCCCGATAATTCTTGTGCCAGGTAACAAAGCAATAGTCCACAATTAGTCCAATGGATCCCAAAACAATCTCACGAGCGACGAGATATGCCCTCAGCTCAAGTCTCGCCCCGTTCGCTTCCGCAGTCACAGATGGACATGGGGTCTTGCCTCAGCTAAGAATCCCCACTCCTTCTCCTTCAAGGATCAACTCACATCTGATCTCAAAATAAGAATGGATTGTCTGAGCTCCTGGGACTTGCCCATGAAGGGGGGTTAGGGGTCACACCTTCTATTCAATGGTTGGGTCCAGCAGAAGATTCTAGACTGGTTGGCTCCACTTAGTCTATTCATTATGTGCATTTGACTAGCCACCTGCTGTGAGGAAGAATGGCTATTCCTTCCCTAGTGGTGTGGACAAAGCTTAATTACATTATAGCTCAGGGCTGCAAGTATTGAGGGAAGAAGACAGGTTAGTTACATACACCCCATGACATTGCAAAATGTACAGTAAATACAACGAAAGAGAAGTCGCATCACATCATGACATATACCAAATACAGGACAGGGAAAAAAGTACAGATCATGACAATCCCTTCCCCTCCCAATTTGTGTACGTACCAGGGACCTCTACAGGTCGCTGGTTAAGTACACACAGGCAGAGCGTAACTTACATGTGTGTTG
Organism: Ranitomeya imitator; assembly: GCF_032444005.1. Taxonomy (NCBI): domain Eukaryota; kingdom Metazoa; phylum Chordata; class Amphibia; order Anura; family Dendrobatidae; genus Ranitomeya; species Ranitomeya imitator. Next base: position 651,854,554 of record NC_091282.1, on the reverse strand, counting down.
TGAATTCTGTGGCAGAGCTCCCTCCTGTGGTCACGAGTGGTACTGAGGCTTCTGAGTTTCCTTCCTCAGGTGATGTGGTGAAGTCGTTAGGTGCTGCTCTATTTAACTCCACCTAGTGCTTTGCTCCTGGCCGCCAGTCAATGTTCTAGTATTGGTCTTGCTTCCTCCTGGATCGTTCCTGTGGCTGTCTGCTCTGCATAAGCTAAGTTTTGCTTATGTTATTTTTGTTTTGCTATTTTTTCTGTCCAGCTTGCTTATTTGGTTTTTCTTGCTTGCTGGAAGCTCTGGGACGCAGAGGGAGCACCTCCGTACCGTTAGTCGGTGCGGAGGGTCTTTTTGCCCCTCTGCGTGGTTGTTTGTAGGGTTTTGTGTTGACCGCAAAGTTATCTTTCCTATCTTCGGTCTGTTCAGTAAGTTGGGCCTCACTTTGCTAAATCTATTTCATCTCTACGTTTGTATTTTCATCTCTACTCACAGTCATTATATGTGGGGGGCTGCCTTTTCCTTTGGGGTATTTCTCTGAGGCAAGGTAGGCTTATTTTTCTATCTTAGGCCTAGCTAGTTTCTCAGGCTGTGCCGAGTTGCATAGGGAGCGTTAGGCGCAATCCACGGCTGCCTCTAGTGTGGTTGGATAGGATTAGGGATTGCGGTCAGCAGAGTTCCCACGTCTCAGAGCTTGTCCTATGTCTTTTGGTTATTGTCAGGTCACTTTGTGTGCTCTGAACTTCAAGGTCCATTGTGGTTCTGAATTACCTAATCATAACAGTACTGGAGGCCCAAAGTACTAATGCTTCTCAATAGAGGGAAAAAAGAAGTTCTGAGACCATTTTTTTTTCTTTGCACTGTGTTTTGCCTTTTTTTTCCCCTAGACATTTGGGTGGTTCAGGACACAGGTGTAGTGATGGACATTAAAGGTCTGTCTTCATGTGTGGATCATCTCACTGCAAGAGTACAAAATATTCAAGACTTTGTGGTTCAGAATTCTATGTTAGAACCAAGAATTCCTATTCCTGATTTGTTTTCTGGAGATAGAGCAAAATTTCTGAGTTTCAAAAATAATTGTAAACTGTTTCTGGCTATGAAACCTCGTTCCTCTGGTGACCCAGTTCAACAAGTTAGGATCATTATTTCTTTATTACGTGGCGACCCTCAAGACTGGGCATTTTCCCTTGCGCCAGGAGATCCTGCATTATGTAATATTGATGCGTTTTTCCTGGCGCTCGGATTGCTGTACGATGAACCTAATTCGGTGGATCAGGCAGAGAAAAATTTGCTGGCTCTGTGTCAGGGTCAGGATGAGATAGAGATTTATTGTCAGAAGTTTGGAAAGTGGTCCGTGCTCACTCAATGGAATGAAGGTGCGCTGGCAGCTATTTTCAGAAAGGGTCTCTCTGAAGCCCTTAAGGATGTCATGGTGAGATTTCCCATGCCTGCTGGTCTGAATGAGTCTATGTCTTTGGCCATTCAGATCGGTCGACGCTTGCGTGAGCGTAAATCTGTGCACCATTTGGCGGTATTATCCGAGCATAAACCTTAGCCTATGCAGTGCGATAGGACTTTGACCAGAGTTGAACGGCAAGAACACAGACGTCAGAATGGGCTGTGTTTCTACTGTGGTGATTCCACTCATGCTATCTCCGATTGTCCTAAGCGCACTAAGCGGTTCGCTAGGTCTGCCACCATTGGTACGGTACAGAAAAAATTTCTTTTGTCCGTTACTTTGATCTGCTCTTTGTCATCTTATTCTGTCATGGCATTTGTCGATTCAGGCGCAGCCCTGAATTTGATGGACTTGGAGTATGCTAGGCGTTGTGGGTTTTTCTTGGAGCCCTTGCAGTGTCCTATTCCATTGAGAGGAATTGATGCTACGCCTTTGGCCAAGAATAAGCCTCAGTACTGGACCCAGCTGACCATGTGCATGGCTCCTGCACATCAGGAGGATATTCGCTTTCTGGTGTTGCATAATCTGCATGATGTGGTCAATTGGTCTTCTGCTGCTGTGGAAGCTTTTCAAGAGTTAAAGCGTCGTTTTTCTTCTGCCCCTGTGTTGTGTCAACCAGATGTTTCTCTTCCGTTCCAGGTCGAGGTTGATGCTTCTGAAATTGGAGCGGGGGCTGTTTTGTCGCAGAGAAGTTCTGATTGCTCGGTGATGATACCATGCGCCTTCTTTTCCAGGAAGTTTTCGCCTGCTGAGCGAAATTATGATGTTGGCAATCGAGAGTTGCTGGCCATGAAGTGGGCATTCGAGGAGTGGCGTCATTGGCTTGAAGGAGCTAAGCATCGTGTGGTGGTCTTGACTGATCACAAGAACTTGACTTATCTCGAGTCTGCCAAACAGTTGAATCCTAGACAGGCTCGTTGGTCGCTGTTTTTCTCCCGTTTTGACTTTGTGGTTTCGTACCTTCCGGGCTCTAAAAATGTGAAGGCGGATGCCCTGTCTAGAAGTTTTGTGCCCGACTCTCCGGGTTTGTCTGAGCCGGCGGGTATTCTCAAAGAGGGAGTAATTTTGTCAGCCATCTCCCCTGATTTGCGGCGGGTGCTGCAAAAATTTCAGGCTAATAAACCTGATCGTTGCCCAGCGGAGAAACTGTTTGTCCCTGATAGGTGGACGAATAAAGTTATCTCTGAGGTTCATTGTTTGGTGTTGGCTGGTCATCCTGGAATCTTTGGTACCAGAGATTTAGTGGCTAGATCCTTTTCGTGGCCGTCTCTGTCGCGGGATGTGCGTTCTTTTGTGCAGTCCTGTGGGATTTGTGCTCGGGCTAAGCCCTGCTGTTCTCGTGCCAGTGGGTTGCTTTTGCCCTTGCCGGTCCCGAAGAGGCCTTGGACACATATCTCTATGGATTTTATTTCGGATCTCCCCGTCTCTCAAAAAATGTCGGTCATTTGGGTGGTTTGTGATCGCTTCTCTAAGATGATCCATTTGGTACCCTTGTCTAAATTACCTTCCTCCTCTGATTTGGTGCCATTGTTCTTCCAGCATGTGGTTCGTTTACATGGCATTCCAGAGAACATCGTTTCTGACAGAGGTTCCCAGTTTTTTTCGAGGTTTTGGCGAGCTTTTTGTGCTAGGATGGGCATTGATTTGTCTTTTTCCTCGGCTTTCCATCCTCAGATTAATGGCCAGACCGAACGAACCAATTAGACCTTGGAAACATATCTGAGATGCTTTGTTTCTGCTGATCAGGATGATTGGGTGTCCTTCTTGCCTTTGGCTGAGTTCGTCCTTAATAATCGGGCCAGCTCGGCTACCTTGGTTTCGCCGTTTTTCTGCAACTCTGGGTTCCATCCTCGTTTCTCTTCAGGGCAGGTTGAGTCTTCGGACTGTCCTGGTGTGGATACGGTGGTGGACAGGTTACAGCAGATTTGGACTCATGTAGTGGACAATTTGACCTTGTCCCAGGAGAAGGCTCAAGGTTTCGCTAATCGTAGACGCTGTGTGGGTCCCCGACTTCGTGTTGGGGATTTGGTTTGGTTGTCATCTCGTCATATTCCTATGAAGGTTTCCTCTCCTAAGTTTAAGCCTCGTTTCATTGGTCCGTATAGGATTTCTGAGGTTCTTAATCCTGTGTCTTTTCGTTTGACCCTTCCAGATTCTTTTTCCATCCATAACGTATTCCATAGGTCATTGTTGCGGAGATACGTGGCACCTATGGTTCCATCTGTTGATCCTCCTGCCCCGGTTTTGGTGGAGGGGGAGTTGGAGTATATTGTGGAGAAGATTTTGGATTCTCGTGTTTCGAGACGGAAACTCCAGTATCTGGTTAAGTGGAAGGGTTATGGTCAGGAAGATAATTCCTGGGTCTTTGCCTCTGATGTCCATGCTGCCGATCTTGTTCGTGCCTTTCATGTGGCTCATCCTGGTCGGCCTGGGGGCTCTGGTGAGGGTTCGGTGACCCCTCCTCAAGGGGGGGTACTGTTGTGAATTCTGTGGCAGAGCTCCCTCCTGTGGTCACGAATGGTACTGCGGCTTCTGAGTTTCCTTCCTCAGGTGATGTGGTGAAGTCGTTAGGTGCTGCTCTATTTAACTCCACCTAGTGCTTTGCTCCTGGCCTCCAGTCAATGTTCTAGTATTGGTCTTGCTTCCTCCTGGATCGTTCCTGTGGCCGTCTGCTCTGCATAAGCTAAGTTTTGCTTGTGTTATTTTTGTTTTGCTATTTTTTCTGTCCAGCTTGCTTATTTGGTTTTTCTTGCTTGCTGGAAGCTCTGGGACGCAGAGGGAGCACCTCCGTACCGTTAGTCGGTGCGGAGGGTCTTTTTGCCCCTCTGCGTGGTTGTTTGTAGGGTTTTGTGTTGTCCGCAAAGTTATCTTTCCTGTCTTCGGTCTGTTCAGTAAGTTGGGCCTCACTTTGCTAAATCTATTTCATCTCTGCGTTTGTATTTTCATCTCTACTCACAGTCATTATATGTGGGGGGCTGCCTTTTCCTTTGGGGTATTTCTCTGAGGCAAGGTAGGCTTATTTTTCTATCTTAGGCCTAGCTAGTTTCTCAGGCTGTGCCGAGTTGCATAGGGAGCGTTAGGCGCAATCCACGGCTGCCTCTAGTGTGGTTGGATAGGATTAGGGATTGCGGTCAGCAGAGTTCTCACGTCTCAGAGCTTGTCCTATGTCTTTTGGTTATTGTCAGGTCACTTTGTGTGCTCTGAACTTCAAGGTCCATTGTGGTTCTGAATTACCTAATCATAACACATGTGGCTTCATGCAGCCACGAATTGGCATTGTAGCTCTCCCACATCATTGCCCAGGAGAACATCTGCAGGCAGACCACCCATCACCCCAACCACACATCGCCTGACCCCAAAACCAAAGTTCAGATCCACAGTGGCTGTGGGAATAGTCCTCCATTGTCCACCAGCCAGTTCAATGACAATCCCAGGTCCTCGATGGATTGCCTCAGGCCGAACCACTCGGGGATCAGCCAGTGTGAGCAAAGCCCCTGAGTCACAAAATCCAATAAGTCTCTGTCCATCCAGCACGACCTCATGCAAGTGCTTACCTCGATGAGCAGAAGTCGTCATAGCTGCGGGTCGCACACCATAAACTCCTAGTGGTGCATCATGGGTGGGTGAGGCACAAGGCCAGTCCTCACGTAGTGGTGACACGTTGTCCTCCATGGCACTTGGCTGTACATAATTAATAATATGACTGGGTACAGGATTAATCCTCATTTGAACAGCTGGGCAGGAGGCTTGCAGATGCCCCGGCTGTCCACATCGATAGCAGCTCTGCTGGGTCTCACTCCATCCAAGGCGTCCTCTTGGGCGAGGGGTAAGGGAACCTGGAGGCCGGCTCCCACCTGAATGTGCTGTAGGGGTTTGAGGACGACTTCTCCATGAGCTGGCTGGGCATGAGGCCTGCAGATGCCCCAGATGCCCACAACCATAACACCTGCGCTCTGCTACTTCCTCCCCTCGTCGTATTCCAGAAAACACAGTGGAAGCAACTGGAGGCACATTTACACGGGTATCAGCATGAGGTGGTGACTTAGAGGAACGTGGAACAATGGGGACAGAAGAACAGGAGGCCACCGGTGTTGTGGAGCTGGTAGGCATCTCTCCATCCTCCAACAGAACCCTCCACTGAGGCTTGATGGTGAGAGCCTCATCCGCTAGAGCTGCAGCTTCCTCCACAGTGGCTGGTCTCCTCTCACGCACCCATTCCCGGATCTCAGCAGGGCACTTGAAGTAAAACTGCTCTTTTAGGATAACCTGGAGGAAGGTCTCCCAGGTTAAGGCCTCCTCTGCCTCCAGCCAGCGATGACATATTTGTTTGAGTCTGTGGGCATACATCTTGAAAGACACTTCCTCATCACAGGCTAAAGTACGGAACTGAGTCCTGTAAGTGTCTGGGGTAACAGCATAATGTTCTAGAATAGTCTGTTTAATCTCCGCATACTCACAGTTTCCCTGAGGGTCCATAGCTCTATAGGCTGCGGCAGCTCCACCCTCTAAGAGCCCCACCAGATGTCGGACTCGGTCCCTTTCCGGGACTTCCATTAATCGAAACTGATGCTCAAAGTCCTGGAAGAAGCCCTCAATGTCGCCTGCAGCCTCATTAAAGGGCTTGAAGTCTTTGCGGGACACTCTGGGGAGTTCCCTCATGGTGGGTGCTGGAGTTAGAGTCTGTCTGGAGCTTCTAGCTGCTTCCAAAGCGATCTGCCTCTCCAGCAATGCCATCTCCTGAGCTCTGTCCTCGGGTCTTTAAATGGCCTCCCTCTCCCTCTCCTCGGCTCTGTGAATGGCCTCCCTCTCCCTCTCTTGAGCTCGGTGAATGGCCTCTTTCTTATAGTCTATGGTGGCCTCTTCTCCCAGCAATGCCAACTCCTCCTCGTACCACATAACCCACAGACTTTTTTGGGTATTTACCTCCGGCTGCAGTCTTTCCTCCATTTGCTGTGAGGATCCTTCCTCAGCGTCATCTTGCAGGCGAACTCCTTCCAAAGCCTCAATAAGCTGCTCCTTGGAGAGTCCCTTAAAACGGACTCCTACTTCACGGGCCTTTGATTGTAGGCTCCCCAAAGTCCAGTTCTTGTACTCTGCGGTGTTGGTTCCCGATGTTGATGGGCCTTTGTCCTCCATTCCTTCTGCTCTGATCCCACTGCTTGCCACCAGTTTGTGACGGGGTGTACGGCAGAGCAAGAAGGGACAACAGGCCGAGGGATGATTCCACATATTTATTATCAAGAACGCTGGAACAACACATGCAGGTAGATCTACAGAGTCCACAATTAGTCCAACGGAACAGGTTCAGGGGCACCTCCCGATAATCCTTGTGCCAGGTAACAAAGCAATAGTCCACAATTAGTCCAATGGATCCCAAAACAATCTCACGAGCGACGAGATATGCCCTCAGCTCAAGTCTCGCCCCGTTCGCTTCCGCAGTCACAGATGGACATGGGGTCTTGCCTCAGCTAAGAATCCCCACTCCTTCTCCTTCAAGGATCAACTCACATCTGATCTCAAAATAAGAATGGATTGTCTGAGCTCCTGGGACTTGCTCATGAAGGGGGGTTAGGGGTCACACCTTCTATTCAATGGTTGGGTCCAGCAGAAGATTCTAGACTGGTTGGCTCCACTTAGTCTATTCATTATGTGCATTTGACTAGCCACCTGCTGTGAGGAAGAATGGCTATTCCTTCCCTAGTGGTGTGGACAAAGCTTAATTACATTATAGCTCAGGGCTGCAAGTATTGGGGGAAGAAGACAGGTTAGTTACATACACCCCATGACATTGCAAAATGTACAGTAAATACAACGAAAGAGAAGTCGCATCACATCATGACATATTATACAAAATACAGGACAGGGAAAAAAGTACAGATCATGACAATCCCTTCCCCTCCCAATTTGTGTACGTACCAGGGACCTCTACAGGTCGCTGGTTAAGTACACACAGGCAGAGCGTAACTTACATGTGGCTTCATGCAGCCACGAATTGGCATCGTAGCTCTCCCACATCATTGCCCAGGAGAACATCTGCAGGCAGACCACCCATCACCCCAACCACACAACTGTCATGATCCCAATGGCAGGGGATCACAAAAGGACAAGCACAAAAACAAAACAAGCTCTAGCGTGATGGAACCTGAGCTGACCGCGATCCTGAACCTAAACACACAACTAGCAGTAGCCGGGGAACGTGCCTACGATGATTCCTAGACGTCTCGCGCCACCCGAAGGATTAACTTCCCCTATTAGAAGAAACACAGACCTCACTTGCCTCCAGAGAAACACCCCACAGAAATAGCAGCCCCCCACATGTAATAACGGTGAAATGAGAGGAAAGCACATACATAGTTATGAAAATAGAATCAGCAAAAATGAGGCCCGCTAAAGCTAGATAGCAGAGGATACAAAAGTGAACTGCGCGGTCAGCGAAAAACCCTTCAAAAAACCATCCTGAAATTACTTGAACTCATGTGCCAACTCATGGAACATGAGGAGTAATTTCAGCCCACTAGAGCAACCAGCAGCAAGGAATCACATATCTGCAAGCTGGACTAAGACAAAAATAAAGCAAAACGTGGAACAGGAAAATCAAAACTTAGCTTGTCCTGAAGATAACAGACGCAGGGAGCAGAGGTAAAAGGACACGCTGATTACATTAATAGCCGGCGAGGAAATGACAAAAAAGCCAGGTTAAATAGGAAACTCCCATAACCTGATGGAACAGGTGGACACCAGAGACCGCAGAGAACACAAGTCACCCAGTACCATCAGTAACCACCAGAGGGAGCCCAAAAACAGAACTCACAACAGTACCCCCTCCTTGAGGAGGGGTCACCGAACCCTCACGAGAACCACCAGGGCGACCAGGATGAGCCCTATGAAAAGCACGGACCAAATCGGCAGCATGAACATCAGAGGCAATCACCCAAGAATTATCCTCCTGACCATAACCCTTCCACTTGACCAAATACTGGAGTTTCCGTCTGGAAACACGAGAATCCAAGATCTTCTCCACAACATACTCCAATTCACCCTCCACCAGCACCGGAGCAGGAGGCTCAAGCGAAGGAACAACAGGTACCTCATACTTCCGCAACAACGACCGATGGAACACATTATGAATAGCAAATGATGCCGGGAGATCCAAACGAAACGACACAGGGTTAAGAATTTCCAAGATCCTATAGGGACCGATGAACCGAGGCTTGAACTTAGGAGAAGAGACCTTCATAGGAACAAAACGAGAAGACAACCACACCAAGTCCCCAACAAGAAGTCGAGGACCCACGCGGCGACGGCGATTAGCAAACTGCTGAGCCCTCTCCTGGGACAACTTCAAAGTGTCCACCACATGACTTCAAATCTGATGCAACCTATCCACCACCATGTCCACTCCAGGACAATCAGAAGGCTCCACCTGACCAGAGGAAAAACGAGGATGAAACCCCGAATTACAAAAGAAAGGAGAAACCAAGGTAGCAGAACTAGCCCGATTATTAAGGGCAAACTCGGCAAGTGGCAAAAAGGAAACCCAGTCATCTTGATCAGCAGAAACAAAACACCTTAAATAAGTTTCTAAAGTCTGATTAGTTCGTTCCGTCTGGCCATTCGTCTGGGGATGGAATGCAGACGAAAAGGACAAATCAATGCCCATCTTAGCACAGAACGTCCGCCAAAATCTAGACACAAACTGGGATCCCCTGTCAGAAACGATGTTCTCCGGAATGCCATGCAAACGGACCACGTTTTGAAAAAACAGAGGGACCAACTCAGAGGAGGAAGGTAACTTAGGCAAGGGTACCAGATGAACCATCTTAGAAAAGCGGTCACACACAACCCATATGACGGACATTTTTTGAGAGACAGGGAGATCCGAAATAAAGTCCATGGAAATGTGCGTCCAAGGCCTGTTCGGGATAGGCAAAGGTGACAACAATCCACTGGCCCGAGAACAGCAAGGCTTAGCCCGAGCGCAAACTCCACAAGACTGCACGAAAGAACGCACATCCCTCGACAAGGAAGGCCACCAAAAAGACCTGGCCACCAAGTCTCTAGTACCAAATATTCCAGGATGACCTGCCAACACAGAAGAATGGACCTCGGAGATGACTCTACTGGTCCAATTATCCGGAACAAACAGTCTTTCCGGCGGACAACGATCAGGTTTATCCGCCTGAAACGCCTGCAAAGCACGTCGCAAGTCTGGGGAGACAGCTGACAAAATCACCCCATCCCTAAGGATACCAGTGGGCTCAGAATTTCCAGGGAAGTCAGGCACAAAACTCCTAGAAAGAGCATCCGCCTTCACATTCTTTGAACCTGGCAGGTATGAAACGACAAATTTGAAACGGGAGAAAAACAGTGACCAACGAGCCTGTCTAGGATTCAGACGCTTGGCAGACTCAAGGTACATCAGATTTTTGTGATCAGTCAAGACCAGCACACGATGTCTAGCACCCTCAAGCCAATGACGCCACTCCTCAAATGCCCACTTCATGGCCAAAAGCTCCCGATTACCAACATCATAATTCCGTTCAGCGGGCGAAAATTTTCTAGAAAAGAACGCACATGGCTTCATCACTGAGCCATCGGAGCTTCTCTGTGACAAAACCGCCCCCGCTCCGATCTCGGAAGCATCAACCTCAACCTGAAAAGGAAGCGACGTATCTGGCTGACGCAACACAGGAGCAGAAGAAAACCGGCGCTTAAGTTCCTGAAAGGCCTCCACAGCCGCAGGAGACCAATCAGTAACATCAGCACCCTTCTTAGTCAAATCCGTCAAAGGCTTAACAACACTAGAAAAATTAGTTATGAAGCGACGATAAAAATTAGCAAAGCCCAAGAACTTCTGTAGACTCTTAAGAGATGTAGGCTGCGTCCAGTCACAAATAGCCTGAACCTTGACGGGATCCATCTCAATAGTAGAAGGGGAAAAAATATACCCCAAAAAAGAAATCTTCTGCACTCCAAAGAGACATTTAGAACCCTTTACAAACAAAGAATTGGCCCGCAGGACCTGAAACACCTTCCTGACCTGCTGAACATGAGACTCCCAGTCATCAGAAAAAAACAAAACATCATCCAAATACACGATAATAAATTTATCCAGATATTCACGGAAAATATCGTGCATAAAAGACTGGAAGACAGAAGGAGCATTAGAAAGTCCAAAAGGCATCACCAAATACTCGATATGGCCCTCAGGCGTATTAAATGCGGTTTTCCACTCATCACCCTGCCTTATCCGCACAAGATTATACGCACCCCGAAGATCAATCTTAGTGAACCATTTAGCCCCCTTAATGCGAGCGAACAAATCAGTCAACAATGGCAAAGGATACTGATATTTTACTGTAATCTTATTCAAAAGACGATAATCTATGCAAGGCCTCAAGGAACCATCTTTTTTGGCCACGAAGAAAAAAACCTGCTCCCAAAGGGGACGAAGATGGACGGATATGTCCCTTTTCCAAGGACTCCTTAACATAATTCCGCATAGCAGTATGCTCTGGCACTGACAGATTGAACAAACGAACTTTAGCGAATTTACTGCCAGGAATCAAATCTATAGCACAATCGCAATCCCTGTGAGGAGGAAGCGAACTGAGCTTAGGCTCCTCAAAAACCTCCCGATAATCAGACAAAAATACCGGAACCTCAGAAGGAGTAGATGAAGCGATAGAAATCAGAGATGCATCATCATGAACCCCCTGACATCACCAGCTTAACACAGACATTGTTTTCCAGTCCAGGACTGGGTTATGAGTTTGTAACCATGGCAGACCAAGCACTAAGACATCATGTAAATTATACAGTACCAGGAAGCGAATCACCTCCTGATGAACGGGAGTCATACGCATGGTCACTTGTGTCCAGTACTGAGGTTTATTCATAGCCAAAGGTGTAGAGTCAATTCCTTTCAAAGGAATAGGAACTTCCAGAGGTTCCAGACTAAACCCACAGCGATTGGCAAATGACCAATCCATAAGACTCAAGGCAGCGCCTGAATCCACATAGGCATCAACGGAAATGGATGATAATGAACAAATCAGAGTCACAGACAGAATGAACTTAGACTGTAAAGTACCAATGGCAACAGACTTATCAACCTTTTTTGTGCGTTTAGAGCATGCTGATATAACATGAGCTGAATCACCACAATAAAAACACAATCCATTTTTCCGCCTATAATTTTGCCGTTCACTTCTGGACTGAATTCTATCACATTGCATTATCTCAGGTGCCTGTTCAGAAGACACCGCCAAATGGTGCACAGGTTTGCGCTCCCGTAAACGCCGATCAATCTGAATAGCCATAGTCATGGACTCATTCAGACCTGTAGGCGCCGGGAACCCCACCATAACATCTTTAATGGCCTCAGAAAGGCCATCTCTGAATTTTGCAGCCAGAGCGCACTCATTCCACTGAGTAAGCACCGACCATTTCCGAAATTTCTGACAATATATTTCTGCTTCATCTTGCCCCTAAGAGAGAGCCAATAAAGCTTTTTCAGCCTGAATCTCTAGGTTAGGTTCCTCATAGAGCAAACCCAATGCCAGAAAAAACGCATCCACATTGAGCAACGCAGGATCCCCTGGTGCCAATGCAAATGCCCAATTCTGAGGGTCACCCCGCAGGAAAGATATAACAATCTTGACCTGCTGAGCAGGGTCTCCAGAGGAGCGAGATTTCAAGGAAAGAAACAACTTGCAATTGTTCCTAAAATTCAGAAAACTAGATCTATCTCCAGAAAAAAACTCTGGGATAGGAATTCTAGGTTCAGACATAGGCGTATGTACAACAAAATCTTGTATATTTTGAACCTTAGCAGCAAGATTATTCAGGCTGGAAGCCAAACTCTGGACGTCCATGATAAACAGCTGAGGTCAGAGCCATTCAAGGATTAAGATGAGGAAAGAAGCAGCCAAGCTGCAATTAAGGCTAGGCAGCAAACACTGAGGAGGGGAAAAAAAAAAAAAACTTCCTCAGACTACTTTTCCTCCTACTTCAGCCAAAACGATGACCAATTTTTTCTGGCCGGCTATACTGTCATGATCCCAATGGCAGGGGATCACAAAAGGACAAGCACAAAAACAAAACAAGCTCTAGGGTGATGGAACCTGAGCTGACCGCGATCCTGAACCTAAACACACAACTAGCAGTAGCCGGGGAACGTGCCTACGATGATTCCTAGACGTCTCGCGCCAGCCGAAGGATTAACTTCCCCTATTAGAAGAAACACAGACCTCACTTGCCTCCAGAGAAACACCCCACAGAAATAGCAGCCCCCCACATGTAATAACGGTGAAATGAGAGGAAAGCACATACGTAGTTATGAAAATAGAATCAGCAAAAATGAGGCCCGCTAAAGCTAGATAGCAGAGGATACAAAAGTGAACTGCGCGGTCAGCGAAAAACCCTTCAAAAAACCATCCTGAAATTACTTGAACTCATGTGCCAACTCATGGAACATGAGGAGTAATTTCAGCCCACTAGAGCAACCAGCAGCAAGGAATCACATATCTGCAAGCTGTGTGAGGAAAGCCCCTGAGTCACAAAATCCAATAAGTCTCTGTCCATCCAGCACGACCTCCTGCAAGTGCTTACCTCGATGAGCAGAAGTCGTCATAGCTGCGGGTCGCACACCATAAACTCCTAGTGGTGCAACATGGGTGGGTGAGGCACAAGGCCAGTCCTCACGTAGTGGTGACACGTCGTCCTCCATGGCACTTGACTGTACATAATTAATAATACGACTGGGTACAGGATTAATCCTCATTTGAACAGCTGGGCAGGAGGCTTGCAGATGCCCCGGCTGTCCACATCGATAGCAGCTCTGCTGGGTCTCACTCCATCCAAGGCGTCCTCTTGGGCGAGGGGTAAGGGAACCTGGAGGCCGGCTCCCACCTGAAGGTGCTGTAGGGGTTTGAGGACGACTTCTCCATGAGCTGGCTGGGCATGAGGCCTGCAGATGCCCCAGATGCCCACAACCATAACACCTGCGCTCTGCTACTTCCTCCCCTCGTTGTATTCCAGAAAATGCAGTAGAAGCAACTGGAGGCACATTTACACGGGTATCAGCATGAGGTGGTGGCTTAGAGGAACGTGGAACAATGGGGACAGAAGAACAGGGGGCCACTGGTGTTGTGGAGCTGGTAGGCCTCTCTCCATCCTCCAACAGAACCCTCCACTGAGGCTTGATGGTGAGAGCCTCATCAGCTAGAGCTGCAGCTTCCTCCACAGTGGCTGGTCTCCTCTCACGCACCCATTCCCGGATCTCAGCAGGGCACTTGAAGTAAAACTGCTCTTTTAGGATAACCTGGAGGAAGGTCTCCCAGGTTAAGGCCTCCTCTGCCACCAGCCAGCGATGACATATTTGTTTGAGTCTGTGGGCATACATCTTGAAAGACATTTCCTCATCACAGGCTAAAGTACGGAACTGAGTCCTGTAAGTGTCTGGGGTAACAGCATAATGTTCTAGAATAGTCTGTTTAATCTCCGCATACTCACAGTTTCCCTGAGGGTCCATAGCTCTATAGGCAGCGGCAGCTCCACTGTTGTGAGTTCTGTTTTTGGGTTCCCTCTGGTGGTTACTGATGGTACTGGGTGACTTGTCTTTCCTGGGTTTCTGGGTTCCACCTGTTCCATCAGCATATGGGAGTTTCCTATTTAACCTGGCTTTGCTGGCATTTCCTCGCCGGTTACCAATGTATCCAGTGTGTCTTGTTACCTCTGCTCCCTGCTCCTAGAACCTTCTGGACAAGCTAAGTTTGGATTTTCCTGTTTTGTGTTTTGCTTAATTTGGTTTTTAGTCCAGCCTGCAGATATGTGATTCTCTGCTGCTGGTTGCTCTAGTGGGCTGAAATTGCTTTTCATGTACCATGAGTTGGCACATGAGTTCAAGTAATTTCAGGATGGTTTTTTGAAGGGTTTTTCGCTGACCGCGCAGTTCACTTTTGTATCCTCTGCTATCTAGCTTTAGCGGGCCTCATTTTGCTGAAACTGTTTTAATACTACGTATGTGCTTTCCTCTCATTTCACCGTCATTATATGTGGGGGGCTGCTATTTGCTGTGGGGTATTTCTCTGGAGGCAAGAGAGGTCTGTGTTTCTTCTGATAGGGGAAGTTAGATCTTCGGCTGGAGCGAGACGTCTAGGATCATCGTAGGCACGTTCCCCGGCTACTTTTATTTGTGTGTTAGGTTCAGGGTCGCGGTCAGCTCAGGTTCCATCGCCCTAGAGCTTGTTTGTATCTGTGCTTGTCCTTTTTGTGATCCCCTGCCATTGGGATCATGACAGTATAACCGGCCCACAAAGTGTTAATTGTATTGGCTGAAGTAGGAGGATAAGTAGTCTGAGGAAGTTTTTTTTTTTTTTTTTTTCCCCTCAGAGTTTGCTGCCTAGCCTTATTGCAGCCTGGCTACTTCCTCCTCCTCTTAATCTTTGAATGGCTCTGATCTCAGCTGTTTATCATGGACGTCCAGAGTTTGGCTTCCAGCCTGAATAATCTTGCCACTAAGGTTCAAAATATACAGGATTTTGTTGTACATGCTCCTATGTCTGAACCTAGAATTCCTGTCCCAGAGTTTTTTTCTGGAGATAGATCTCGTTTTCTGAATTTTAGGAACAGTTGCAAGTTGTTTCTTTCTTTGAAATCTCGCTCCTCTGGAGACCCTGCTCAGCAAGTCAAGATAATTATATCTTTCCTGCGGGGTGACCCTCAGGATTGGGCATTTGCATTGGCACCAGGGGACCCTGCGTTGCTTAATGCAGATGCATTTTTTCTGGCATTGGGTTTGCTCTATGAGGAACCTAACCAAGAGATTCAGGCTGAAAAAGCTTTGTTGGCCCTCTCTCAGGGGCAAGATGAAGCAGAAATTTATTGTCAAAAATTTCGGAAGTGGTCGGTACTTACTCAGTGGAATGAGTGCGCTCTGGCTGCAAAGTTTAGAGATGGCCTTTCTGAGGCCATTAAAGATGTTATGGTGGGGTTACCTGCGCCTGCTGGTCTGAATGAGTCTATGACTATGGCTGTTCAGATTGATCGGCGTTTACGGGAGCGCAAACCTGTGCATCATTTGGCGGTGTCGTCTGAACCGTCACCTGAGATAATGCAATGTGATAGAATTCAGTCCAGAAGTGAACGGCAAAAGTATAGGCGGAAAAAAGGGTTGTGCTTTTATTGTGGTGATTCAGCTCATGTTATATCAGCATGCTCTAAACGCACAAAAAAGGTTGATAAGTCTGTTGCCATTAGTACTTTACAGTCTAAATTCATTCTGTCTGTGACTCTGATTTGTTCATTATCATCCATTTCCGTCGATGCCTATGTGGATTCAGGCGCTGCCCTGAGTCTTATGGATTGGTCATTTGCCAATCGCTGTGGGTTTAGTCTGGAGCCTCTGGAAGTCCCTATTCCTTTGAAGGGAATTGACTCTACACCTTTGGCTATGAATAAACCTCAGTACTGGACACAAGTGACCATGCGTATGACTCCCGTTCATCAGGAGGTAACATAGTAACATAGTAACATAGTTAGTAAGGCCGAAAAAAGACATTTGTCCATCCAGTTCAGCCTATATTCCATCATAATAAATACCCAGATCTACGTCCTTCTACAGAACCTAATAATTGTATGATACAATATTGTTCTGCTCCAGGAAGACATCCAGGCCTCTCTTGAACCCCTCGACTGAGTTCGCCATCACCACCTCCTCAGGCAAGCAATTCCAGATTCTCACCGCCCTAACAGTAAAGAATCCTCTTCTATGTTGGTGGAAAAACCTTCTCTCCTCCAGACGCAAAGAATGCCCCCTTGTGCCCGTCACCTTCCTTGGTATAAACAGATCCTCAGCGAGATATTTGTATTGTCCCCTTATATACTTATACATGGTTATTAGATCGCCCCTCAGTCGTCTTTTTTCTAGACTAAATAATCCTAATTTCGCTAATCTATCTGGGTATTGTAGTTCTCCCATCCCCTTTATTAATTTTGTTGCCCTCCTTTGTACTCTCTCTAGTTCCATTATATCCTTCCTGAGCACCGGTGCCCAAAACTGGACACAGTACTCCATGTGCGGTCTAACTAGGGATTTGTACAGAGGCAGTATAATGCTCTCATCATGTGTATCCAGACCTCTTTTAATGCACCCCATGATCCTGTTTGCCTTGGCAGCTGCTGCCTGGCACTGGCTGCTCCAGGTAAGTTTATCATTAACTAGGATCCCCAAGTCCTTCTCCCTGTCAGATTTACCCAGTGGTTTCCCATTCAGTGTGTAATGGTGACATTGATTCCTTCTTCCCATGTGTATAACCTTACATTTATCATTGTTAAACCTCATCTGCCACCTTTCAGCCCAAGTTTCCAACTTATCCAGATCCATCTGTAGCAGAATACTATCTTCTCTTGTATTAACTGCTTTACATAGTTTTGTATCATCTGCAAATATCGATATTTTACTGTGTAAACCTTCTACCAGATCATTAATGAATATGTTGAAGAGAACAGGTCCCAATACTGACCCCTGCGGTACCCCACTGGACACAGCGACCCAGTTAGAGACTATACCATTTATAACCACCCTCTGCTTTCTATCACTAAGCCAGTTACTAACCCATTTACACACATTTTCCCCCAGACCAAGCATTCTCATTTTGTGTACCAACCTCTTGTGCGGCACGGTATCAAACGCTTTGGAAAAATCGAGATATACCACGTCCAATGACTCACCGTGGTCCAGCCTATAGCTTACCTCTTCATAAAAACTGATTAGATTGGTTTGACAGGAGCGATTTCTCATAAACCCATGCTGATATGGAGTTAAACAGTTATTCTCATTGAGATAATCCAGAATAACATCCCTCAGAAACCCTTCAAATATTTTACCAACAATAGAGGTTAGACTTACTGGCCTATAATTTCCAGGTTCACTTTTAGAGCCCTTTTTGAATATTGGCACCACATTTGCTATGCGCCAGTCCTGCGGAACAGACCCTGTCGCTATAGAGTCACTAAAAATAAGAAATAATGGTTTATCTATTACATTACTTAGTTCTCTTAGTACTCGTGGGTGTATGCCATCCGGACCCGGAGATTTATCTATTTTAATCTTATTTAGCCGGTTTCGCACCTCTTCTTGGGTTAGATTGGTGACCCTTAATATAGGGTTTTCATTGTTTCTTGGGATTTCACCTAGCATTTCATTTTCCACCGTGAATACCGTGGAGAAGAAGGTGTTTAATATGTTAGCTTTTTCCTCGTCATCTACAACCATTCTTTCCTCACTATTTTTTAAGGGGCCTACATTTTCAGTTTTTATTCTTTTACTATTGATATAGTTGAAGAACAGTTTGGGATTAGTTTTACTCTCCTTAGCAATGTGCTTCTCTGTTTCCTTTTTGGCAGCTTTAATTAGTTTTTTAGATAAAGTATTTTTCTCCCTATAGTTTTTTAGAGCTTCAATGGTGCCATCCTGCTTTAGTAGTGCAAATGCTTTCTTTTTACTGTTAATTGCCTGTCTTACTTCTTTGTTTAGCCACATTGGGTTTTTCCTATTTCTAGTCCTTTTATTCCCACAAGGTATAAACCGCTTACACTGCCTATTTAGGATGTTCTTAAACATTTCCCATTTATTATCTGTATTCTTATTTCTGAGGATATTGTCCCAGTCTACCAGATTAAGGGCATCTCTAAGCTGGTCAAACTTTGCCTTCCTAAAGTTCAGTGTTTTTGTGACTCCCTGACAAGTCCCCCTAGTGAAAGACAGGTGAAACTGTACAATATTGTGGTCGCTATTTCCTAGATGCCCGACCACCTGCAGATTTGTTATTCTGTCAGGTCTATTAGATAGTATTAGGTCTAAAAGTGCTGCTCCTCTGGTTGGATTCTGCACCAATTGTGAAAGATAATTTTTCTTGGTTATTAGCAGAAACCTGTTGCCTTTATGGGTTTCACAGGTTTCTGTTTCCCAGTTAATATCCGGGTAGTTAAAGTCCCCCATAACCAGGACCTCATTATGGGTTGCAGCTTCATCTATCTGCTTTAGAAGTAGACTTTCCATGCTTTCTGTTATATTTGGGGGTTTGTAACAGACCCCAATGAGAATTTTGTTACCATTTTTCCCTCCATGAATTTCAACCCATATGGACTCGACATCCTCATTCCCTTCGCTAATATCCTCCCTTAAAGTGGACTTTAGACAAGACTTTACATAGAGACAAACCCCTCCTCCTCTCCGATTTTTACGATCCTTTCTAAACAGACTGTAACCCTGTAAGTTAACTGCCCAGTCATAGCTTTCATCTAACCATGTCTCGGTTATTCCCACTATGTCAAAGTTACCTGTAGATATTTCTGCTTCTAGTTCTTCCATCTTGTTTGTCAGGCTTCTGGCGTTTGCGAGCATGCAGTTTAGAGGATTTTGTTTTGTTCCAATCTCCTCACTGTGGATTGTTTTAGAAATGTTCTTACCTCCCTTCTGAGTATGTTTTCCTGGGTCGTCTTTGTTCGAGTCTAATGTTTTTCTTCCCGTCCCCTCTTCTTCTAGTTTAACGCCCTCCTGATGAGTGTAGCGAGTCTTCTGGCGAATGTGTGTTTCCCAGGTTTGTTGAGGTGTAGTCCGTCTCTGGCGAGGAGTCCATCATACCAGTAATTCACACCGTGGTCCAGGAATCCAAATCCTTGTTGTCTGCACCATCGTCTTAGCCAGTTGTTTGCATCAAGGATCCTGTTCCATCTCCTGGTGCCATGCCCGTCTACTGGAAGGATAGAAGAAAAAACTACCTGTGCATCCAGTTCCTTTACTTTCTTCCCCAACTCTTCAAAGTCCTTGCAGATTGTCGGTAGGTCCTTCCTTGCCGTGTCATTGGTGCCAACATGTATCAGAAGAAATGGGTGGACGTCCTTGGAGCTGAAGAGCTTTGGTATCCTATCGGTCACATCCTTGATCATCGCACCTGGAAGGCAGCATACTTCTCTTGCAGTTATGTCCGGTCTGCAGATGGCTGCTTCGGTGCCTTTCAGTAGTGAGTCTCCCACCACCACCACTCTTCGTTGCTTCTTGGCTGTACTTTTTGCTGTCACTTGTTGCTGTGTGCCCTTTTCTTTTTTGCTTGCTGGTATTGCTTCATTCTTAGGTGTGCCATCTTCATCCTCTACAAAGATTTGATATCGGTTCTTCAGTTGTGTGGTTGGTGATTTCTCCATGGTCTTCTTGCTTCTTTTGGTCACATGCTTCCACTCATCTGCTTTTGGAGGTTCTCTGACACTTTTTGCACCTTCTGTGACCAGTAGAGATGCTTCTGTTCTGTCTAGAAAGTCTTCATTCTCTTTGATGAGTTTCAAAGTTGCTATTCTTTCTTCCAGACCCCGCACCTTTTCTTCTAAAAGGGCCACTAGTCTACACTTCTGACAGGTGAAATTGGATTCTTCTTCTGGTCGATCTGTGAACATGTAGCACATGCTGCAGCTCACCATGTAGGTTGTCACATCTGCCATGTTGCTCCTAGATCCTGCTGACTTGCTGTGTGTTTTCCTTCTTGTGTAATCTGCTCAGCCAAGCTCTCTTGCAATAATGTCCTACAGGCAAAAATTCGCGCGCCGTAAGGCTTTGGTGATGCTTTCGAAGCAGCTGGTCCCGGCTGTACCCAACGATCTTCTAGCTTAGGGAGACTTCGCTTCTCCCAGAAGGCACCTGGAATATGCAAATTAGCCTCCTGAAGCTTGAATCCCTGGTTTGGTGATGCTTTCGAAGCAGCTGGTCCCGGCTGTACCCAACGATCTTCTAGCTTAGGGAGACTTCGCTTCTCCCAGAAGGCACCTGGAATATGCAAATTAGCCTCCTGAAGCTTGAATCCCTGGTTTGGTGATTCGCTTCCTGGTACTGTATAATTTGCATGATGTTCTAGTACTTGGTCTGCCATGGTTACAAACTCATAATCCAGTCCTTGACTGGAAATCAGTGTCTGTGTTAAGCTGGGGTTGTCAGGGGGTTCATTATGATGCACCTCCGATTTCTATCGCTTCATCTACTCCTTCTGAGATTCCTGTGTTTTTGTCTGACTATCGGCATGTTTTTGAGGAGCCTAAGCTCAGTTCGCTTCCTCCTCACAGGGATTGCGATTGTGCTATAAATTTAATTCCGGGCAGTAAATTTCCTAAAGGTCGTTTGTTCAATCTGTCAGTGCCAGAGCATACTGCTATGCGGGATTATGTTAAGGAGTCCTTGGAAAAGGGACATATCCGTCCATCTTTGTCCCCTTTGGGAGCAGGTTTTTTTTTCGTGGCCAAGAAAGATGGTTCCTTGAGGCCTTGTATAGATTATCGTCTTTTGAATAAGATTACCGTAAAATATCAGTATCCTTTGCCATTGTTGACTGATTTGTTTGCTCGCATTAAGGGGGCTAAATGGTTCACTAAGATTGATCTTCGGGGTGCGTATAATCTTATACGAATAAAGCAAGGTGATGAGTGGAAAACCGCATTTAATACGCCTGAGGGCCATTTTGAGTATTTGGTAATGCCTTTTGGACTTTCTAATGCTCCTTCAGTCTTCCAGTCCTTTATGCACGATATTTTCCGTGAATATCTGGATAAATTTATGATTGTGTATTTGGATGATATTTTGTTTTTTTCTGATGACTGGGAGTCTCATGTTCAGCAGGTCAGGAAGGTGTTTCAGGTCCTGCGGGCCAATTCCTTGTTTGTAAAAGGCTCAAAGTGTCTCTTTGGAGTCCAGAAGATTTCTTTCTTGGGGTATATTTTTTCCCCTTCTACTATTGAGATGGATCCCGTCAAGGTTCAGGCTATTTGTGACTGGACGCAGCCTACATCTCTTAAGAGTCTACAGAAGTTCTTGGGCTTTGCTAATTTCTATCCTCGTTTTATAACTAATTTTTCTAGTGTTGTTAAGCCTTTGACGGATTTGACTAAGAAGGGTGCTGATGTTGCTAATTGGTCTCCTGCGGCTGTGGAGGCCTTTCAGGAACTTAAGCGCCGGTTTTCTTCTGCTCCTGTGTTGCGTCAGCCAGATGTTTCGCTCCATTTTGAGGTTGAGGTTGATGCTTCCGAGATTGGAGCGGGGGCGGTTTTGTCACAGAGAAGCTCCGATGGCTCAGTGATGAAGCCATGCGCGTTTTTTTCTAGAAAGTTTTCGCCGGCTGAGCGGAATTATGATGTTGGTAATCGGGAACTTTTGGCCATGAAGTGGGCATTTGAGGAGTGGCGTCATTGGCTAGAGGGTGCTAGACATCGTGTGGTGGTCTTGACTGATCACAAAAATTTGATTTACCTTGAGTCTGCCAGGCGTCTGAATCCTAGACAGGCTCGTTGGTCACTGTTTTTCTCTCGTTTCAATTTTGTGGTTTCATACCTGCCAGGTTCAAAGAATGTGAAGGCGGATGCTCTTTCTAGGAGTATTGTGCCTGACTCCCTTGGAAATTCTGAGCCCTCTGGTATCCTTAGGGATGGGGTGATTTTGTCTGCTGTCTCCCCAGACTTGCGACGTGCTTTGCAGGAGTTTCAGGTGGCTAAACCTGATCGTTGTCCGCCTGAGAGACTGTTTGTTCCGGATAATTGGACCAGTAGAGTCATCTCCGAGGTCCATTCTTCTGCGTTGGCAGGTCATCCTGGAATATTTGGTACTAGAGACTTGGTGGCCAGGTCTTTTTGGTGGCCTTCCTTGTCGAGGGATGTGCGTTCTTTTGTGCAGTCTTGTGAGGTTTGTGCTCGGGCTAAGCCTTGCTGTTCTCGGGCCAGTGGATTGTTGTCACCTTTGCCTATCCCGAAGAGGCCTTGGACGCACATTTCCATGGACTTTATTTCGGATCTCCCTGTCTCTCAAAAAATGTCCGTCATCTGGGTTGTGTGTGATCGCTTTTCTAAAATGGTTCATCTGGTACCCTTGCCTAAGTTGCCTTCCTCCTCTGAGTTGGTCCCTCTGTTTTTTCAGAATGTGGTTCGTTTGCATGGGATTCCTGAGAACATCGTTTCTGACAGGGGATCCCAGTTTGTGTCTAGATTTTGGCGGACTTTCTGTGCTAAGATGGGCATTGATTTGTCCTTTTCGTCTGCATTCCATCCTCAGACGAATGGCCAGACTGAACGAACTAATCAGACCTTGGAAACTTATTTAAGGTGTTTTGTTTCTGCTGATCAGGATGACTGGGTTACCTTTTTGCCGCTGGCCGAGTTTGCGCTTAATAATCGGGCTAGTTCTGCTACCTTGGTTTCTCCTTTCTTTTGTAATTCGGGGTTTCATCCTCGTTTTTCCTCTGGTCAGGTGGAACCTTCTGATTGTCCTGGAGTGGACATGGTGGTGGATAGGTTGCATCGGATTTGGAGTCATGTGGTGGACAATTTGAAGTTGTCCCAGGAGAAGGCTCAGCAGTTTGCTAATCGCCGTCGCCGCGTGGGTCCTCGACTTCTTGTTGGTAACTTGGTGTGGTTGTCTTCTCGTTTTGTTCCTATGAAGGTCTCTTCTCCTAAGTTCAAGCCTCGGTTCATCGGTCCCTATAGGATCTTGGAAATTCTTAACCCTGTGTCGTTTCGTTTGGATCTCCCGGCATCGTTTGCTATTCATAATGTGTTTCATCGGTCGTTGTTGCGGAAGTATGAGGTACCTGTTGTTCCTTCTCTTGAGCCTCCTGCTCCAGTGCTGGTGGAGGGAGAATTGGAGTATGTTGTGGAGAAGATCTTGGATTCTCGTGTTTCCAGACGGAAACTCCAGTATTTGGTCAAGTGGAAGGGTTATGGTCAGGAGGATAATTCTTGGGTGGTTGCCTCGGATGTTCATGCTGATGATTTGGTTCGTGCTTTTCATAGGGCTCATCCTGGTCGCCCTGGTGGTTCTCGTGAGGGTTCGGTGACCCCTCCTCAAGGGGGGGGTACTGTTGTGAGTTCTGTTTTTGGGCTCCCTCTGGTGGTTACTGATGGTACTGGGTGACTTGTCTTTCCTGGGTTTCTGGGTTCCACCTGTTCCATCAGCATATGGGAGTTTCCTATTTAACCTGGCTTTGCTGGCATTTCCTCGCCGGTTACCAATGTATCCAGTGTGTCTTGTTACCTCTGCTCCCTGCTCCTAGAACCTTCTGGACAAGCTAAGTTTGGATTTTCCTGTTTTGTGTTTTGCTTAATTTGGTTTTTAGTCCAGCCTGCAGATATGTGATTCTCTGCTGCTGGTTGCTCTAGTGGGCTGAAATTGCTTTTCATGTACCATGAGTTGGCACATGAGTTCAAGTAATTTCAGGATGGTTTTTTGAAGGGTTTTTCGCTGACCGCGCAGTTCACTTTTGTATCCTCTGCTATCTAGCTTTAGCGGGCCTCATTTTGCTGAAACTGTTTTCATACTACGTATGTGCTTTCCTCTCATTTCACCGTCATTATATGTGGGGGGCTGCTATTTGCTGTGGGGTATTTCTCTGGAGGCAAGAGAGGTCTGTGTTTCTTCTGATAGGGGAAGTTAGATCTTCGGCTGGAGCGAGACGTCTAGGATCATCGTAGGCACGTTCCCCGGCTACTTTTATTTGTGTGTTAGGTTCAGGGTCGCGGTCAGCTCAGGTTCCATCGCCCTAGAGCTTGTTTGTATCTGTGCTTGTCCTTTTTGTGATCCCCTGCCATTGGGATCATGACACTCCACCCTCTAAGAGCCCCACCAGATGTCGGACTCGGTCCCTTTCCGGGACTTCCATTAATCGACACTGATGCTCAAAGTCCTGGAAGAAGCCCTCAATGTCGCCTGCAGCCTCATTAAAGGGCTTGAAGTCTTTGCGGGACACTCTGGGGAGTTCCCTCATGGTGGGTGCTGGAGTTAGAGTCTGTCTGGAGCTTCTAGCTGCTTCCAAAGCGATCTGCCTCTCCAGCAATGCCATCTACTGAGCTCTGTCCTCGGCTCTGTGAATGGCCTCCCTCTCCCTCTCCTCGGCTCTGTGAATGGCCTCCCTCTCCCTCTCTTGAGCTCGGTGAATGGCCTCTTTCTTATAGTCTATGGTGGCCTCTTCTCCCAGCAATGCCAACTCCTCCTCGTACCACATAACCCACTGACTTTTTTGGGTATTTACCTCCGGCTGCAGTCTTTCCTCCATTTGCTGTGAGGATCCTTCCTCAGCGTCATCTTGCAGGCGAACTCCTTCCAAAGCCTCAATAAGCTGCTCCTTGGAGAGTCCCTTAAAACGGACTCCTACTTCACGGGCCTTTGATTGTAGGTTCCCCAAAGTCCAGATCTTGTACTCTGCGGTGTTGGTTCCCGATGTTGATGGGCCTTTGTCCTCCATTCCTTCTGCTCTGATCCCACTGCTTGCCACCAGTTTGTGCCGCGGTGTACGGCAGAGCAAGAAGGGACAACAGGCCGAGGGATGATTCCACAGATTTATTATCAAGAACGCTGGAACAACACATGCAGGTAGATCTACAGAGTCCACAATTAGTCCAACGGAACAGGTTCGGGGGCACCTCCCGATAATCCGTGTGCCAGGTAACAAAGCAATAGTCCATAATTAGTCCAATGGATCCCAAAACAATCTCACAAGCGACGAGATATGCCCTCAGCTCAAGTCTCGCCCCGTTCACTTCCGCAGTCACAGATGGACATGGGGTCTTGCCTCAGCTAAGAATCCCCACTCCTTCTCCTTCAAGGATCAACTCACATCTGATCTCAAAATAAGAATGGACTGTCTGAGCTCCTGGGACTTGCCCATGAAGGGGGGTTAGGGGTCACACCTTCTATTCAATGGTTGGGTCCAGCAGAAGATTCTAGACTAGTTGGCTCCACTTAGTCTATTCATTATGTGCATTTGACTAGCCACCTGCTGTGAGGAAGAATGGCTATTCCTTCCCTAGTGGTGTGGACAAAGCTTAATTACATTATAGCTCAGGGCTGCAAGTATTGGGGGAAGAAGACAGGTTAGTTACATACACCCCATGACATTGCAAAATGTACAGTAAATACAACGAAAGAGAAGTCGCATCACATCATGACATATTATACAAAATACAGGACAGGGAAAAAAGTACAGATCATGACAATCCCTTCCCCTCCCAATTTGTGTACGTACCAGGGACCTCTACAGGTCGCTGGTTAAGTACACACAGGCAGAGCGTAACTTACATGTGGCTTCATGCAGCCACGAATTGGCATCGTAGCTCTCCCACATCATTGCCCAGGAGAACATCTGCAGGCAGACCACCCATCACCCCAACCACACATCGCCTGACCCCAAAACCAAAGTTCAGATCCACAGTGGCTGTGGGAATAGTCCTCCATTGTCCACCAGCCAGTTCAATGACAATCCCAGGTCCTCGATGGATTGCCTCAGGCCGAACCACTCGGGGATCAGCCAGTGTGAGGAAAGCCCCTGAGTCACAAAATCCAATAAGTCTCTGTCCATCCAGCACGACCTCCTGCAAGTGCTTACCTCGATGAGCAGAAGTCGTCATAGCTGCGGGTCGCACACCATAAACTCCTAGTGGTGCAACATGGGTGGGTGAGGCACAAGGCCAGTCCTCACGTAGTGGTGACACGTCGTCCTCCATGGCACTTGGCTGTACATAATTAATAATACGACTGGGTACAGGATTAATCCTCATTTGAACAGCTGGACAGGAGGCTTGCAGATGCCCCGGCTGTCCACATCGATAGCAGCTCTGCTGGGTCTCACTCCATCCAAGGCGTCCTCTTGGGCGAGGGGTAAGGGAACCTGGAGGCCGGCTCCCACCTGAAGGTGCTGTAGGGGTTTGAGGATGACTTCTCCATGAGCTGGCTGGGCATGAGGCCTGCAGATGCCCCAGATGCCCACAACCATAACACCTGCGCTCTGCTACTTCCTCCCCTCGTCGTATTCCAGAAAACGCAGTAGAAGCAACTGGAGGCACATTTACACGGGTATCAGCATGAGGTGGTGGCCTAGAGGAACGTGGAACAATGGGGACAGAAGAACAGGGGGCCACCGGTGTTGTGGAGCTGGTAGGCCTCTCTCCATCCTCCAACAGAACCCTCCACTGAGGCTTGATGGTGAGAGCCTCATCAGCTAGAGCTGCAGCTTCCTCCACAGTGGCTGGTCTCCTCTCACGCACCCATTCCCGGATCTCAGCAGGGCACTTGAAGTAAAACTGCTCTTTTAGAATAACCTGGAGGAAGGTCTCCCATGTTAAGGCCTCCTCTGCCTCCAGCCAGCGATGACATATTTGTTTGAGTCTGTGGACATACATCTTGAAAGACACTTCCTCATCACAGGCTAAAGTACGGAACTGAGTTCTGTAAGTGTCTGGGGTAACAGCATAATGTTCTAGAATAGTCTGTTTAATCTCCGCATACTCACAGTTTCCCTGAGGGTCCATAGCTCTATAGGCTGCGGCAGCTCCACCCTCTAAGAGCCCCACCAGATGTCGGACTCGGTCCCTTTCCGGGACTTCCATTAATCGACACTGATGCTCAAAGTCCTGGAAGAAGCCCTCAATGTCGCCTGCAGCCTCATTAAAGGGCTTGAAGTCTTTGCGGGACACTCTGGGGAGTTCCCTCATGGTGGGTGCTGGAGTTAGAGTCTGTCTGGAGCTTCTAGCTGCTTCCAAAGCGATCTGCCTCTCCAGCAATGCCATCTCCTGAGCTCTGTCCTCGGCTCTGTGAATGGCCTCCCTCTCCCTCTCCTCGGCTCTGTGAATGGCCTCCCTCTCCCTCTCTTGAGCTCGGTGAATGGCCTCTTTCTTATAGTCTATGGTGGCCTCTTCTCCCAGCAATGCCAACTCCTCCTCGTACCACATAACCCACTGACTTTTTTGGGTATTTACCTCCGGCTGCAGTCTTTCCTCCATTTGCTGTGAGGATCCTTCCTCAGCGTCATCTTGCAGGCGAACTCCTTCCAAAGCCTCAATAAGCTGCTCCTTGGAGAGTCCCTTAAAACGGACTCCTACTTCACGGGCCTTTGATTGTAGGCTACCCAAAGTCCAGTTCTTGTACTCTGCGGTGTTGGTTCCTGATGTTGATGGGCCTTTGTCCTCCATTCCTTCTGCTCTGATCCCACTGCTTGCCACCAGTTTGTGACGGGGTGTACGGCAGAGCAAGAAGGGACAACAGGCCGAGGGATGATTCCACAGATTTATTATCAACGCTGGAACAACACATGCAGGTAGATCTACAGAGTCCACAATTAGTCCAGCGTAACAGGTCCGGGGGACCTCCCGATAATCCGTGTGCCAGGTAACAAAGCAATAGTCCACAATTAGTCCAATGGATCCCAAAACAATCTCACGAGCGACGAGATATGCCCTCAGCTCAAGTCTCGCCCCGTTCGCTTCCGCAGTCACAGATGGACATGGGGTCTTGCCTCAGCTAAGAATCCCCACTCCTTCTCCTTCAAGGATCAACTCACATCTGATCTCAAAATAAGAATGGATTGTCTGAGCTCCTGGGACTTGCCCATGAAGGGGGGTTAGGGGTCACACCTTCTATTCAATGGTTGGGTCCAGCAGAAGATTCTAGACTGGTTGGCTCCACTTAGTCTATTCATTATGTGCATTTGACTAACCACCTGCTATGAGGAAGAATGGCTATTCCTTCCCTAGTGGTGTGGACAAAGCTTAATTACATTATAGCTCAGGGCTGCAAGTATTGGGGGAAGAAGACAGGTTAGTTACATACACCCCATGACATTGCAAAATGTACAGTAAATATAACGAAAGAGAAGTCGCATCACATCATGACATATTATACAAAATACAGGACAGGGAAAAAAGTACAGATCATGACAATCCCTTCCCCTCCCAATTTGTGTACGTACCAGGGACCTCTACAGGTCGCTGGTTAAGTACACACAGGCAGAGCGTAACTTACATGTGGCTTCATGCAGCCACGAATTGGCATCGTAGCTCTCCCACATCATTGCCCAGGAGAACATCTGCAGGCAGACCACCCATCACCCCAACCACACATCGCCTGACCCCAAAACCAAAGTTCAGATAAACAGTGGCTGTGGGAATAGTCCTCCATTGTCCACCAGCCAGTTCAATGACAATCCCAGGTCCTCGATGGATTGCCTCAGGCCGAACCACTCGGGGATCAGCCAGTGTGAGGAAAGCCCCTGAGTCACAAAATCCAATAAGTCTCTGTCCATCCAGCACGACCTCCTGCAAGTGCTTACCTCGATGAGCAGAAGTCGTCATAGCTGCGGGTCGCACACCATAAACTCCTAGTGGTGCAACATGGGTGGGTGAGGCACAAGGCCAGTCCTCACGTAGTGGTGACACGTCATCCTCCATGGCACTTTGCTGTACATAATTAATAATACGACTGGGTACAGGATTAATCCTTATTTGAACAGCTGGGCAGGAGGCTTGCAGATGCCCCGGCTGTCCACATCGATAGCAGCTCTGCTGGGTCTCACTCCATCCAAGGCGTCCTCTTGGGCGAGGGGTAAGGGAACCTGGAGGCCGGCTCCCACCTGAAGGTGCTGTAGGGGTTTGAGGACGACTTCTCCATGAGCTGGCTGGGCATGAGGCCTGCAGATGCCCCAGATGCCCACAACCATAACACCTGCGCTCTGCTACTTCCTCCCCTCGTCGTATTCCAGAAAATGCAGTAGAAGCAACTGGAGGCACATTTACACGGGTATCAGCATGAGGTGGTGGCTTAGAGGAACGTGGAACAATGGGGACAGAAGAACAGGGGGCCACCGGTGTTGTGGAGCTGGTAGGCCTCTCTCCATCCTCCAACAGAACCCTCCACTGAGGCTTGATGGTGAGAGCCTCATCAGCTAGAGCTGCAGCTTCCTCCACAGTGGCTGGTCTCCTCTCACGCACCCATTCCCGGATCTCAGCAGGGCACTTGAAGTAAAACTGCTCTTTTAGGATAACCTGGAGGAAGGTCTCCCAGGTTAAGGCCTCCTCTGCCTCCAGCCAGCGATGACATATTTGTTTGAGTCTGTGGGCATACATCTTGAAAGACACTTCCTCATCACAGGCTAAAGTACGGAACTGAGTCCTGTAAGTGTCTGGGGTAACAGCATAATGTTCTAGAATAGTCTGTTTAATCTCCGCATACTCACAGTTTCCCTGGGGGTCCATAGCTCTATAGGCTGCGGCAGCTCCACCCTCTAAGAGCCCCACCAGATGTCGGACTCGGTCCCTTTCCAGGACTTCCATTAATCGACACTGATGCTCAAAGTCCTGGAAGAAGCCCTCAATGTCGCCTGCAGCCTCATTAAAGGGCTTGAAGTCTTTGCGGGACACTCTGGGGAGTTCCCTCATGGTGGGTGCTGTAGTTAGAGTCTGTCTGGAGCTTCTAGCTGCTTCCAAAGCGATCTGCCTCTCCAGCAATGCCATCTCCTGAGCTCTGTCCTCGGCTCTGTGAATGGCCTCCCTCTCCCTCTCCTCGGCTCTGTGAATGGCCACCCTCTCCCTCTCTTGAGCTCGGTGAATGGCCTCTTTCTTATAGTCTATGGTGGCCTCTTCTCCCAGCAATGCCAACTCCTCCTCGTACCACATAACCCACTGACTTTTTTGGGTATTTACCTCCGGCTGCAGTCTTTCCTCCATTTGCTGTGAGGATCCTTCCTCAGCGTCATCTTGCAGGCGAACTCCTTCCAAAGCCTCAATAAGCTGCTCCTTGGAGAGTCCCTTAAAACGGACTCCTACTTCACGGGCCTTTGATTGTAGGTTCCCCAAAGTCCAGATCTTGTACTCTGCGGTGTTGGTTCCCGATGTTGATGGGCCTTTGTCCTCCATTCCTTCTGCTCTGATCCCACTGCTTGCCACCAGTTTGTGCCGCGGTGTACGGCAGAGCAAGAAGGGACAACAGGCCGAGGGATGATTCCACAGATTTATTATCAAGAACGCTGGAACAACACATGCAGGTAGATCTACAGAGTCCACAATTAGTCCAACGGAACAGGTTCGGGGGCACCTCCCGATAATCCGTGTGCCAGGTAACAAAGCAATAGTCCATAATTAGTCCAATGGATCCCAAAACAATCTCACAAGCGACGAGATATGCCCTCAGCTCAAGTCTCGCCCCGTTCGCTTCCGCAGTCACAGATGGACATGGGGTCTTGCCTCAGCTAAGAATCCCCACTCCTTCTCCTTCAAGGATCAACTCACATCTGATCTCAAAATAAGAATGGACTGTCTGAGCTCCTGGGACTTGCCCATGAAGGGGGGTTAGGAGTCACACCTTCTATTCAATGGTTGGGTCCAGCAGAAGATTCTAGACTAGTTGGCTCCACTTAGTCTATTCATTATGTGCATTTGACTAGCCACCTGCTGTGAGGAAGAATGGCTATTCCTTCCCTAGTGGTGTGGACAAAGCTTAATTACATTATAGCTCAGGGCTGCAAGTATTGGGGGAAGAAGACAGGTTAGTTACATACACCCCATGACATTGCAAAATGTACAGTAAATACAACGAAAGAGAAGTCGCATCACATCATGACATATTATACAAAATACAGGACAGGGAAAAAAGTACAGATCATGACAATCCCTTCCCCTCCCAATTTGTGTACGTACCAGGGACCTCTACAGGTCGCTGGTTAAGTACACACAGGCAGAGCGTAACTTACATGTGGCTTCATGCAGCCACGAATTGGCATCGTAGCTCTCCCACATCATTGCCCAGGAGAACATCTGCAGGCAGACCACCCATCACCCCAACCACACATCGCCTGACCCCAAAACCAAAGTTCAGATCCACAGTGGCTGTGGGAATAGTCCTCCATTGTCCACCAGCCAGTTCAATGACAATCCCAGGTCCTCGATGGATTGCCTCAGGCCGAACCACTCGGGGATCAGCCAGTGTGAGGAAAGCCCCTGAGTCACAAAATCCAATAAGTCTCTGTCCATCCAGCACGACCTCCTGCAAGTGCTTACCTCGATGAGCAGAAGTCGTCATAGCTGCGGGTCGCACACCATAAACTCCTAGTGGTGCAACATGGGTGGGTGAGGCACAAGGCCAGTCCTCACGTAGTGGTGACACGTCGTCCTCCATGGCACTTGGCTGTACATAATTAATAATACGACTGGGTACAGGACTAATCCTCATTTGAACAGCTGGACAGGAGGCTTGCAGATGCCCCGGCTGTCCACATCGATAGCAGCTCTGCTGGGTCTCACTCCATCCAAGGCGTCCTCTTGGGCGAGGGGTAAGGGAACCTGGAGGCCGGCTCCCACCTGAAGGTGCTGTAGGGGTTTGAGGATGACTTCTCCATGAGCTGGCTGGGCATGAGGCCTGCAGATGCCCCAGATGCCCACAACCATAACACCTGCGCTCTGCTACTTCCTCCCCTCGTCGTATTCCAGAAAACGCAGTAGAAGCAACTGGAGGCACATTTACACGGGTATCAGCATGAGGTGGTGGCCTAGAGGAACGTGGAACAATGGGGACAGAAGAACAGGGGGCCACCGGTGTTGTGGAGCTGGTAGGCCTCTCTCCATCCTCCAACAGAACCCTCCACTGAGGCTTGATGGTGAGAGCCTCATCAGCTAGAGCTGCAGCTTCCTCCACAGTGGCTGGTCTCCTCTCACGCACCCATTCCCGGATCTCAGCAGGGCACTTGAAGTAAAACTGCTCTTTTAGAATAACCTGGAGGAAGGTCTCCCATGTTAAGGCCTCCTCTGCCTCCAGCCAGCGATGACATATTTGTTTGAGTCTGTGGACATACATCTTGAAAGACACTTCCTCATCACAGGCTAAAGTACGGAACTGAGTTCTGTAAGTGTCTGGGGTAACAGCATAATGTTCTAGAATAGTCTGTTTAATCTCCGCATACTCACAGTTTCCCTGAGGGTCCATAGCTCTATAGGCTGCGGCAGCTCCACCCTCTAAGAGCCCCACCAGATGTCGGACTCGGTCCCTTTCCGGGACTTCCATTAATCGACACTGATGCTCAAAGTCCTGGAAGAAGCCCTCAATGTCGCCTGCAGCCTCATTAAAGGGCTTGAAGTCTTTGCGGGACACTCTGGGGAGTTCCCTCATGGTGGGTGCTGGAGTTAGAGTCTGTCTGGAGCTTCTAGCTGCTTCCAAAGCGATCTGCCTCTCCAGCAATGCCATCTCCTGAGCTCTGTCCTCGGCTCTGTGAATGGCCTCCCTCTCCCTCTCCTCGGCTCTGTGAATGGCCTCCCTCTCCCTCTCTTGAGCTCGGTGAATGGCCTCTTTCTTATAGTCTATGGTGGCCTCTTCTCCCAGCAATGCCAACTCCTCCTCGTACCACATAACCCACTGACTTTTTTGGGTATTTACCTCCGGCTGCAGTCTTTCCTCCATTTGCTGTGAGGATCCTTCCTCAGCGTCATCTTGCAGGCGAACTCCTTCCAAAGCCTCAATAAGCTGCTCCTTGGAGAGTCCCTTAAAACGGACTCCTACTTCACGGGCCTTTGATTGTAGGCTACCCAAAGTCCAGTTCTTGTACTCTGCGGTGTTGGTTCCTGATGTTGATGGGCCTTTGTCCTCCATTCCTTCTGCTCTGATCCCACTGCTTGCCACCAGTTTGTGACGGGGTGTACGGCAGAGCAAGAAGGGACAACAGGCCGAGGGATGATTCCACAGATTTATTATCAACGCTGGAACAACACATGCAGGTAGATCTACAGAGTCCACAATTAGTCCAGCGTAACAGGTCCGGGGGACCTCCCGATAATCCGTGTGCCAGGTAACAAAGCAATAGTCCACAATTAGTCCAATGGATCCCAAAACAATCTCACGAGCGACGAGATATGCCCTCAGCTCAAGTCTCGCCCCGTTCGCTTCCGCAGTCACAGATGGACATGGGGTCTTGCCTCAGCTAAGAATCCCCACTCCTTCTCCTTCAAGGATCAACTCACATCTGATCTCAAAATAAGAATGGATTGTCTGAGCTCCTGGGACTTGCCCATGAAGGGGGGTTAGGGGTCACACCTTCTATTCAATGGTTGGGTCCAGCAGAAGATTCTAGACTGGTTGGCTCCACTTAGTCTATTCATTATGTGCATTTGACTAACCACCTGCTATGAGGAAGAATGGCTATTCCTTCCCTAGTGGTGTGGACAAAGCTTAATTACATTATAGCTCAGGGCTGCAAGTATTGGGGGAAGAAGACAGGTTAGTTACATACACCCCATGACATTGCAAAATGTACAGTAAATATAACGAAAGAGAAGTCGCATCACATCATGACATATTATACAAAATACAGGACAGGGAAAAAAGTACAGATCATGACAATCCCTTCCCCTCCCAATTTGTGTACGTACCAGGGACCTCTACAGGTCGCTGGTTAAGTACACACAGGCAGAGCGTAACTTACATGTGGCTTCATGCAGCCACGAATTGGCATCGTAGCTCTCCCACATCATTGCCCAGGAGAACATCTGCAGGCAGACCACCCATCACCCCAACCACACATCGCCTGACCCCAAAACCAAAGTTCAGATAAACAGTGGCTGTGGGAATAGTCCTCCATTGTCCACCAGCCAGTTCAATGACAATCCCAGGTCCTCGATGGATTGCCTCAGGCCGAACCACTCGGGGATCAGCCAGTGTGAGGAAAGCCCCTGAGTCACAAAATCCAATAAGTCTCTGTCCATCCAGCACGACCTCCTGCAAGTGCTTACCTCGATGAGCAGAAGTCGTCATAGCTGCGGGTCGCACACCATAAACTCCTAGTGGTGCAACATGGGTGGGTGAGGCACAAGGCCAGTCCTCACGTAGTGGTGACACGTCATCCTCCATGGCACTTTGCTGTACATAATTAATAATACGACTGGGTACAGGATTAATCCTTATTTGAACAGCTGGGCAGGAGGCTTGCAGATGCCCCGGCTGTCCACATCGATAGCAGCTCTGCTGGGTCTCACTCCATCCAAGGCGTCCTCTTGGGCGAGGGGTAAGGGAACCTGGAGGCCGGCTCCCACCTGAAGGTGCTGTAGGGGTTTGAGGACGACTTCTCCATGAGCTGGCTGGGCATGAGGCCTGCAGATGCCCCAGATGCCCACAACCATATCACCTGCGCTCTGCTACTTCCTCCCCTCGTCGTATTCCAGAAAATGCAGTAGAAGCAACTGGAGGCACATTTACACGGGTATCAGCATGAGGTGGTGGCTTAGAGGAACGTGGAACAATGGGGACAGAAGAACAGGGGGCCACCGGTGTTGTGGAGCTGGTAGGCCTCTCTCCATCCTCCAACAGAACCCTCCACTGAGGCTTGATGGTGAGAGCCTCATCAGCTAGAGCTGCAGCTTCCTCCACAGTGGCTGGTCTCCTCTCACGCACCCATTCCCGGATCTCAGCAGGGCACTTGAAGTAAAACTGCTCTTTTAGGATAACCTGGAGGAAGGTCTCCCAGGTTAAGGCCTCCTCTGCCTCCAGCCAGCGATGACATATTTGTTTGAGTCTGTGGGCATACATCTTGAAAGACACTTCCTCATCACAGGCTAAAGTACGGAACTGAGTCCTGTAAGTGTCTGGGGTAACAGCATAATGTTCTAGAATAGTCTGTTTAATCTCCGCATACTCACAGTTTCCCTGAGGGTCCATAGCTCTATAGGCTGCGGCAGCTCCACCCTCTAAGAGCCCCACCAGATGTCGGACTCGGTCCCTTTCCAGGACTTCCATTAATCGACACTGATGCTCAAAGTCCTGGAAGAAGCCCTCAATGTCGCCTGCAGCCTCATTAAAGGGCTTGAAGTCTCTGCGGGACACTCTGGGGAGTTCCCTCATGGTGGGTGCTGTAGTTAGAGTCTGTCTGGAGCTTCTAGCTGCTTCCAAAGCGATCTGCCTCTCCAGCAATGCCATCTCCTGAGCTCTGTCCTCGGCTCTGTGAATGGCCTCCCTCTCCCTCTCCTCGGCTCTGTGAATGGCCTCCCTCTCCCTCTCTTGAGCTCGGTGAATGGCCTCTTTCTTATAGTCTATGGTGGCCTCTTCTCCCAGCAATGCCAACTCCTCCTCGTACCACATAACCCACTGACTTTTTTGGGTATTTACCTCCGGCTGCAGTCTTTCCTCCATTTGCTGTGAGGATCCTTCCTCAGCGTCATCTTGCAGGCGAACTCCTTCCAAAGCCTCAATAAGCTGCTCCTTGGAGAGTCCCTTAAAACGGACTCCTACTTCATGGGCCTTTGATTGTAGGCTCCCCAAAGTCCAGTTCTTGTACTCTGCGGTGTTGGTTCCCGATGTTGATGGGCCTTTGTCCTCCATTCCTTCTGCTCTGATCCCACTGCTTGCCACCAGTTTGTGACGGGGTGTACGGCAGAGCAAGAAGGGACAACAGGCCGAGGGATGATTCCACAGATTTATTATCAAGAACGCTGGAACAACACATGCAGGTAGATCTACAGAGTCCACAATTAGTCCAACGGAACAGGTCCGGGGGCACCTCCCGATAATCCGTGTGCCAGGTAACAAAGCAATAGTCCACAATTAGTCCAATGGATCCCAAAACAATCTCACGAGCGACGAGATATGCCCTCAGCTCAAGTCTCGCCCCGTTCGCTTCCGCAGTCACAGATGGACATGGGGTCTTGCCTCAGCTAAGAATCCCCACTCCTTCTCCTTCAAGGATCAACTCACATCTGATCTCAAAATAAGAATGGACTGTCTGAGCTCCTGGGACTTGCCCATGAAGGGGGGTTAGGGGTCACACCTTCTATTCAATGGTTGGGTCCAGCAGAAGATTCTAGACTAGTTGGCTCCACTTAGTCTATTCATTATGTGCATTTGACTAGCCACCTGCTGTGAGGAAGAATGGCTATTCCTTCCCTAGTGGTGTGGACAAAGCTTAATTACATTATAGCTCAGGGCTGCAAGTATTGGGGGAAGAAGACAGGTTAGTTACATACACCCCATGACATTGCAAAATGTACAGTAAATACAACGAAAGAGAAGTCGCATCACATCATGACATATTATACAAAATACAGGACAGGGAAAAAAGTACAGATCATGACAATCCCTTCCCCTCCCAATTTGTGTACGTACCAGGGACCTCTACAGGTCGCTGGTTAAGTACACACAGGCAGAGCGTAACTTACATGTGGCTTCATGCAGCCACGAATTGGCATCGTAGCTCTCCCACATCATTGCCCAGGAGAACATCTGCAGGCAGACCACCCATCACCCCAACCACACATCGCCTGACCCCAAAACCAAAGTTCAGATCCACAGTGGCTGTGGGAATAGTCCTCCATTGTCCACCAGCCAGTTCAATGACAATCCCAGGTCCTCGATGGATTGCCTCAGGCCGAACCACTCGGGGATCAGCCAGTGTGAGGAAAGCCCCTGAGTCACAAAATCCAATAAGTCTCTGTCCATCCAGCACGACCTCCTGCAAGTGCTTACCTCGATGAGCAGAAGTCGTCATAGCTGCGGGTCGCACACCATAAACTCCTAGTGGTGCAACATGGGTGGGTGAGGCACAAGGCCAGTCCTCACGTAGTGGTGACACGTCGTCCTCCATGGCACTTGGCTGTACATAATTAATAATACGACTGGGTACAGGATTAATCCTCATTTGAACAGCTGGACAGGAGGCTTGCAGATGCCCCGGCTGTCCACATCGATAGCAGCTCTGCTGGGTCTCACTCCATCCAAGGCGTCCTCTTGGGCGAGGGGTAAGGGAACCTGGAGGCCGGCTCCCACCTGAAGGTGCTGTAGGGGTTTGAGGATGACTTCTCCATGAGCTGGCTGGGCATGAGGCCTGCAGATGCCCCAGATGCCCACAACCATAACACCTGCGCTCTGCTACTTCCTCCCCTCGTCGTATTCCAGAAAACGCAGTAGAAGCAACTGGAGGCACATTTACACGGGTATCAGCATGAGGTGGTGG
Source organism: Ranitomeya imitator (assembly GCF_032444005.1). Classification (NCBI taxonomy): domain Eukaryota; kingdom Metazoa; phylum Chordata; class Amphibia; order Anura; family Dendrobatidae; genus Ranitomeya; species Ranitomeya imitator. Next base: position 651,817,333 of record NC_091282.1, on the reverse strand, counting down.
CTTAGAGGAACGTGGAGCAATGGGGACAGAAGAACAGGGGGCCACCGGTGTTGTGGAGCTGGTAGGCCTCTCTCCATCCTCCAACAGAACCCTCCACTGAGGCTTGATGGTGAGAGCCTCATCAGCTAGAGCTGCAGCTTCCTCCACAGTGGCTGGTCTCCTCTCACGCACCCATTCCCGGATCTCAGCAGGGCACTTGAAGTAAAACTGCTCTTTTAGAATAACCTGGAGGAAGGTCTCCCATGTTAAGGCCTCCTCTGCCTCCAGCCAGCGATGACATATTTGTTTGAGTCTGTGGACATACATCTTGAAAGACACTTCCTCATCACAGGCTAAAGTACGGAACTGAGTTCTGTAAGTGTCTGGGGTAACAGCATAATGTTCTAGAATAGTCTGTTTAATCTCCGCATACTCACAGTTTCCCTGAGGGTCCATAGCTCTATAGGCTGCGGCAGCTCCACCCTCTAAGAGCCCCACCAGATGTCGGACTCGGTCCCTTTCCGGGACTTCCATTAATCGACACTGATGCTCAAAGTCCTGGAAGAAGCCCTCAATGTCGCCTGCAGCCTCATTAAAGGGCTTGAAGTCTTTGCGGGACACTCTGGGGAGTTCCCTCATGGTGGGTGCTGGAGTTAGAGTCTGTCTGGAGCTTCTAGCTGCTTCCAAAGCGATCTGCCTCTCCAGCAATGCCATCTCCTGAGCTCTGTCCTCGGCTCTGTGAATGGCCTCCCTCTCCCTCTCCTCGGCTCTGTGAATGGCCTCCCTCTCCCTCTCTTGAGCTCGGTGAATGGCCTCTTTCTTATAGTCTATGGTGGCCTCTTCTCCCAGCAATGCCAACTCCTCCTCGTACCACATAACCCACTGACTTTTTTGGGTATTTACCTCCGGCTGCAGTCTTTCCTCCATTTGCTGTGAGGATCCTTCCTCAGCGTCATCTTGCAGGCGAACTCCTTCCAAAGCCTCAATAAGCTGCTCCTTGGAGAGTCCCTTTAAACGGACTCCTACTTCACGGGCCTTTGATTGTAGGCTACCCAAAGTCCAGTTCTTGTACTCTGCGGTGTTGGTTCCTGATGTTGATGGGCCTTTGTCCTCCATTCCTTCTGCTCTGATCCCACTGCTTGCCACCAGTTTGTGACGGGGTGTACGGCAGAGCAAGAAGGGACAACAGGCCGAGGGATGATTCCACAGATTTATTATCAACGCTGGAACAACACATGCAGGTAGATCTACAGAGTCCACAATTAGTCCAGCGTAACAGGTCCGGGGGACCTCCCGATAATCCGTGTGCCAGGTAACAAAGCAATAGTCCACAATTAGTCCAATGGATCCCAAAACAATCTCACGAGCGACGAGATATGCCCTCAGCTCAAGTCTCGCCCCGTTCGCTTCCGCAGTCACAGATGGACATGGGGTCTTGCCTCAGCTAAGAATCCCCACTCCTTCTCCTTCAAGGATCAACTCACATCTGATCTCAAAATAAGAATGGATTGTCTGAGCTCCTGGGACTTGCCCATGAAGGGGGGTTAGGGGTCACACCTTCTATTCAATGGTTGGGTCCAGCAGAAGATTCTAGACTGGTTGGCTCCACTTAGTCTATTCATTATGTGCATTTGACTAGCCACCTGCTGTGAGGAAGAATGGCTATTCCTTCCCTAGTGGTGTGGACAAAGCTTAATTACATTATAGCTCAGGGCTGCAAGTATTGGGGGAAGAAGACAGGTTAGTTACATACACCCCATGACATTGCAAAATGTACAGTAAATATAACGAAAGAGAAGTCGCATCACATCATGACATATTATACAAAATACAGGACAGGGAAAAAAGTACAGATCATGACAATCCCTTCCCCTCCCAATTTGTGTACGTACCAGGGACCTCTACAGGTCGCTGGTTAAGTACACACAGGCAGAGCGTAACTTACATGTGGCTTCATGCAGCCACGAATTGGCATCGTAGCTCTCCCACATCATTGCCCAGGAGAACATCTGCAGGCAGACCACCCATCACCCCAACCACACATCGCCTGACCCCAAAACCAAAGTTCAGATAAACAGTGGCTGTGGGAATAGTCCTCCATTGTCCACCAGCCAGTTCAATGACAATCCCAGGTCCTCGATGGATTGCCTCAGGCCGAACCACTCGGGGATCAGCCAGTGTGAGGAAAGCCCCTGAGTCACAAAATCCAATAAGTCTCTGTCCATCCAGCACGACCTCCTGCAAGTGCTTACCTCGATGAGCAGAAGTCGTCATAGCTGCGGGTCGCACACCATAAACTCCTAGTGGTGCAACATGGGTGGGTGAGGCACAAGGCCAGTCCTCACGTAGTGGTGACACGTCATCCTCCATGGCACTTTGCTGTACATAATTAATAATACGACTGGGTACAGGATTAATCCTTATTTGAACAGCTGGGCAGGAGGCTTGCAGATGCCCCGGCTGTCCACATCGATAGCAGCTCTGCTGGGTCTCACTCCATCCAAGGCGTCCTCTTGGGCGAGGGGTAAGGGAACCTGGAGGCCGGCTCCCACCTGAAGGTGCTGTAGGGGTTTGAGGACGACTTCTCCATGAGCTGGCTGGGCATGAGGCCTGCAGATGCCCCAGATGCCCACAACCATAACACCTGCGCTCTGCTACTTCCTCCCCTCGTCGTATTCCAGAAAATGCAGTAGAAGCAACTGGAGGCACATTTACACGGGTATCAGCATGAGGTGGTGGCTTAGAGGAACGTGGAACAATGGGGACAGAAGAACAGGGGGCCACCGGTGTTGTGGAGCTGGTAGGCCTCTCGCCATCCTCCAACAGAACCCTCCACTGAGGCTTGATGGTGAGAGCCTCATCAGCTAGAGCTGCAGCTTCCTCCACAGTGGCTGGTCTCCTCTCACGCACCCATTCCCGGATCTCAGCAGGGCACTTGAAGTAAAACTGCTCTTTTAGGATAACCTGGAGGAAGGTCTCCCAGGTTAAGGCCTCCTCTGCCTCCAGCCAGCGATGACATATTTGTTTGAGTCTGTGGGCATACATCTTGAAAGACACTTCCTCATCACAGGCTAAAGTACGGAACTGAGTCCTGTAAGTGTCTGGGGTAACAGCATAATGTTCTAGAATAGTCTGTTTAATCTCCGCATACTCACAGTTTCCCTGAGGGTCCATAGCTCTATAGGCTGCGGCAGCTCCACCCTCTAAGAGCCCCACCAGATGTCGGACTCGGTCCCTTTCCAGGACTTCCATTAATCGACACTGATGCTCAAAGTCCTGGAAGAAGCCCTCAATGTCGCCTGCAGCCTCATTAAAGGGCTTGAAGTCTTTGCGGGACACTCTGGGGAGTTCCCTCATGGTGGGTGCTGTAGTTAGAGTCTGTCTGGAGCTTCTAGCTGCTTCCAAAGCGATCTGCCTCTCCAGCAATGCCATCTCCTGAGCTCTGTCCTCGGCTCTGTGAATGGCCTCCCTCTCCCTCTCCTCGGCTCTGTGAATGGCCTCCCTCTCCCTCTCTTGAGCTCGGTGAATGGCCTCTTTCTTATAGTCTATGGTGGCCTCTTCTCCCAGCAATGCCAACTCCTCCTCGTACCACATAACCCACTGACTTTTTTGGGTATTTACCTCCGGCTGCAGTCTTTCCTCCATTTGCTGTGAGGATCCTTCCTCAGCGTCATCTTGCAGGCGAACTCCTTCCAAAGCCTCAATAAGCTGCTCCTTGGAGAGTCCCTTAAAACGGACTCCTACTTCATGGGCCTTTGATTGTAGGCTCCCCAAAGTCCAGTTCTTGTACTCTGCGGTGTTGGTTCCCGATGTTGATGGGCCTTTGTCCTCCATTCCTTCTGCTCTGATCCCACTGCTTGCCACCAGTTTGTGACGGGGTGTACGGCAGAGCAAGAAGGGACAACAGGCCGAGGGATGATTCCACAGATTTATTATCAAGAACGCTGGAACAACACATGCAGGTAGATCTACAGAGTCCACAATTAGTCCAACGGAACAGGTCCGGGGGCACCTCCCGATAATCCGTGTGCCAGGTAACAAAGCAATAGTCCACAATTAGTCCAATGGATCCCAAAACAATCTCACGAGCGACGAGATATGCCCTCAGCTCAAGTCTCGCCCCGTTCGCTTCCGCAGTCACAGATGGACATGGGGTCTTGCCTCAGCTAAGAATCCCCACTCCTTCTCCTTCAAGGATCAACTCACATCTGATCTCAAAATAAGAATGGACTGTCTGAGCTCCTGGGACTTGCCCATGAAGGGGGGTTAGGGGTCACACCTTCTATTCAATGGTTGGGTCCAGCAGAAGATTCTAGACTAGTTGGCTCCACTTAGTCTATTCATTATGTGCATTTGACTAGCCACCTGCTGTGAGGAAGAATGGCTATTCCTTCCCTAGTGGTGTGGACAAAGCTTAATTACATTATAGCTCAGGGCTGCAAGTATTGGGGGAAGAAGACAGGTTAGTTACATACACCCCATGACATTGCAAAATGTACAGTAAATACAACGAAAGAGAAGTCGCATCACATCATGACATATTATACAAAATACAGGACAGGGAAAAAAGTACAGATCATGACAATCCCTTCCCCTCCCAATTTGTGTACGTACCAGGGACCTCTACAGGTCGCTGGTTAAGTACACACAGGCAGAGCGTAACTTACATGTGGCTTCATGCAGCCACGAATTGGCATCGTAGCTCTCCCACATCATTGCCCAGGAGAACATCTGCAGGCAGACCACCCATCACCCCAACCACACATCGCCTGACCCCAAAACCAAAGTTCAGATCCACAGTGGCTGTGGGAATAGTCCTCCATTGTCCACCAGCCAGTTCAATGACAATCCCAGGTCCTCGATGGATTGCCTCAGGCCGAACCACTCGGGGATCAGCCAGTGTGAGGAAAGCCCCTGAGTCACAAAATCCAATAAGTCTCTGTCCATCCAGCACGACCTCCTGCAAGTGCTTACCTCGATGAGCAGAAGTCGTCATAGCTGCGGGTCGCACACCATAAACTCCTAGTGGTGCAACATGGGTGGGTGAGGCACAAGGCCAGTCCTCACGTAGTGGTGACACGTCGTCCTCCATGGCACTTGGCTGTACATAATTAATAATACGACTGGGTACAGGATTAATCCTCATTTGAACAGCTGGGCAGGAGGCTTGCAGATGCCCCGGCTGTCCACATCGATAGCAGCTCTGCTGGGTCTCACTCCATCCAAGGCGTCCTCTTGGGCGAGGGGTAAGGGAACCTGGAGGCCGGCTCCCACCTGAAGGTGCTGTAGGGGTTTGAGGATGACTTCTCCATGAGCTGGCTGGGCATGAGGCCTGCAGATGCCCCAGATGCCCACAACCATAACACCTGCGCTCTGCTACTTCCTCCCCTCGTCGTATTCCAGAAAACGCAGTAGAAGCAACTGGAGGCACATTTACACGGGTATCAGCATGAGGTGGTGGCTTAGAGGAACGTGGAGCAATGGGGACAGAAGAACAGGGGGCCACCGGTGTTGTGGAGCTGGTAGGCCTCTCTCCATCCTCCAACAGAACCCTCCACTGAGGCTTGATGGTGAGAGCCTCATCAGCTAGAGCTGCAGCTTCCTCCACAGTGGCTGGTCTCCTCTCACGCACCCATTCCCGGATCTCAGCAGGGCACTTGAAGTAAAACTGCTCTTTTAGAATAACCTGGAGGAAGGTCTCCCATGTTAAGGCCTCCTCTGCCTCCAGCCAGCGATGACATATTTGTTTGAGTCTGTGGACATACATCTTGAAAGACACTTCCTCATCACAGGCTAAAGTACGGAACTGAGTTCTGTAAGTGTCTGGGGTAACAGCATAATGTTCTAGAATAGTCTGTTTAATCTCCGCATACTCACAGTTTCCCTGAGGGTCCATAGCTCTATAGGCTGCGGCAGCTCCACCCTCTAAGAGCCCCACCAGATGTCGGACTCGGTCCCTTTCCGGGACTTCCATTAATCGACACTGATGCTCAAAGTCCTGGAAGAAGCCCTCAATGTCGCCTGCAGCCTCATTAAAGGGCTTGAAGTCTTTGCGGGACACTCTGGGGAGTTCCCTCATGGTGGGTGCTGGAGTTAGAGTCTGTCTGGAGCTTCTAGCTGCTTCCAAAGCGATCTGCCTCTCCAGCAATGCCATCTCCTGAGCTCTGTCCTCGGCTCTGTGAATGGCCTCCCTCTCCCTCTCCTCGGCTCTGTGAATGGCCTCCCTCTCCCTCTCTTGAGCTCGGTGAATGGCCTCTTTCTTATAGTCTATGGTGGCCTCTTCTCCCAGCAATGCCAACTCCTCCTCGTACCACATAACCCACTGACTTTTTTGGGTATTTACCTCCGGCTGCAGTCTTTCCTCCATTTGCTGTGAGGATCCTTCCTCAGCGTCATCTTGCAGGCGAACTCCTTCCAAAGCCTCAATAAGCTGCTCCTTGGAGAGTCCCTTAAAACGGACTCCTACTTCACGGGCCTTTGATTGTAGGCTACCCAAAGTCCAGTTCTTGTACTCTGCGGTGTTGGTTCCTGATGTTGATGGGCCTTTGTCCTCCATTCCTTCTGCTCTGATCCCACTGCTTGCCACCAGTTTGTGACGGGGTGTACGGCTGAGCAAGAAGGGACAACAGGCCGAGGGATGATTCCACAGATTTATTATCAACGCTGGAACAACACATGCAGGTAGATCTACAGAGTCCACAATTAGTCCAGCGTAACAGGTCCGGGGGACCTCCCGATAATCCGTGTGCCAGGTAACAAAGCAATAGTCCACAATTAGTCCAATGGATCCCAAAACAATCTCACGAGCGACGAGATATGCCCTCAGCTCAAGTCTCGCCCCGTTCGCTTCCGCAGTCACAGATGGACATGGGGTCTTGCCTCAGCTAAGAATCCCCACTCCTTCTCCTTCAAGGATCAACTCACATCTGATCTCAAAATAAGAATGGATTGTCTGAGCTCCTGGGACTTGCCCATGAAGGGGGGTTAGGGGTCACACCTTCTATTCAATGGTTGGGTCCAGCAGAAGATTCTAGACTGGTTGGCTCCACTTAGTCTATTCATTATGTGCATTTGACTAGCCACCTGCTGTGAGGAAGAATGGCTATTCCTTCCCTAGTGGTGTGGACAAAGCTTAATTACATTATAGCTCAGGGCTGCAAGTATTGGGGGAAGAAGACAGGTTAGTTACATACACCCCATGACATTGCAAAATGTACAGTAAATATAACGAAAGAGAAGTCGCATCACATCATGACATATTATACAAAATACAGGACAGGGAAAAAAGTACAGATCATGACAATCCCTTCCCCTCCCAATTTGTGTACGTACCAGGGACCTCTACAGGTCGCTGGTTAAGTACACACAGGCAGAGCGTAACTTACATGTGGCTTCATGCAGCCACGAATTGGCATCGTAGCTCTCCCACATCATTGCCCAGGAGAACATCTGCAGGCAGACCACCCATCACCCCAACCACACATCGCCTGACCCCAAAACCAAAGTTCAGATAAACAGTGGCTGTGGGAATAGTCCTCCATTGTCCACCAGCCAGTTCAATGACAATCCCAGGTCCTCGATGGATTGCCTCAGGCCGAACCACTCGGGGATCAGCCAGTGTGAGGAAAGCCCCTGAGTCACAAAATCCAATAAGTCTCTGTCCATCCAGCACGACCTCCTGCAAGTGCTTACCTCGATGAGCAGAAGTCGTCATAGCTGCGGGTCGCACACCATAAACTCCTAGTGGTGCAACATGGGTGGGTGAGGCACAAGGCCAGTCCTCACGTAGTGGTGACACGTCATCCTCCATGGCACTTTGCTGTACATAATTAATAATACGACTGGGTACAGGATTAATCCTTATTTGAACAGCTGGGCAGGAGGCTTGCAGATGCCCCGGCTGTCCACATCGATAGCAGCTCTGCTGGGTCTCACTCCATCCAAGGCGTCCTCTTGGGCGAGGGGTAAGGGAACCTGGAGGCCGGCTCCCACCTGAAGGTGCTGTAGGGGTTTGAGGACGACTTCTCCATGAGCTGGCTGGGCATGAGGCCTGCAGATGCCCCAGATGCCCACAACCATAACACCTGCGCTCTGCTACTTCCTCCCCTCGTCGTATTCCAGAAAATGCAGTAGAAGCAACTGGAGGCACATTTACACGGGTATCAGCATGAGGTGGTGGCTTAGAGGAACGTGGAACAATGGGGACAGAAGAACAGGGGGCCACCGGTGTTGTGGAGCTGGTAGGCCTCTCTCCATCCTCCAACAGAACCCTCCACTGAGGCTTGATGGTGAGAGCCTCATCAGCTAGAGCTGCAGCTTCCTCCACAGTGGCTGGTCTCCTCTCACGCACCCATTCCCGGATCTCAGCAGGGCACTTGAAGTAAAACTGCTCTTTTAGGATAACCTGGAGGAAGGTCTCCCAGGTTAAGGCCTCCTCTGCCTCCAGCCAGCGATGACATATTTGTTTGAGTCTGTGGGCATACATCTTGAAAGACACTTCCTCATCACAGGCTAAAGTACGGAACTGAGTCCTGTAAGTGTCTGGGGTAACAGCATAATGTTCTAGAATAGTCTGTTTAATCTCCGCATACTCACAGTTTCCCTGAGGGTCCATAGCTCTATAGGCTGCGGCAGCTCCACCCTCTAAGAGCCCCACCAGATGTCGGACTCGGTCCCTTTCCAGGACTTCCATTAATCGACACTGATGCTCAAAGTCCTGGAAGAAGCCCTCAATGTCGCCTGCAGCCTCATTAAAGGGCTTGAAGTCTTTGCGGGACACTCTGGGGAGTTCCCTCATGGTGGGTGCTGTAGTTAGAGTCTGTCTGGAGCTTCTAGCTGCTTCCAAAGCGATCTGCCTCTCCAGCAATGCCATCTCCTGAGCTCTGTCCTCGGCTCTGTGAATGGCCTCCCTCTCCCTCTCCTCGGCTCTGTGAATGGCCTCCCTCTCCCTCTCTTGAGCTCGGTGAATGGCCTCTTTCTTATAGTCTATGGTGGCCTCTTCTCCCAGCAATGCCAACTCCTCCTCGTACCACATAACCCACTGACTTTTTTGGGTATTTACCTCCGGCTGCAGTCTTTCCTCCATTTGCTGTGAGGATCCTTCCTCAGCGTCATCTTGCAGGCGAACTCCTTCCAAAGCCTCAATAAGCTGCTCCTTGGAGAGTCCCTTAAAACGGACTCCTACTTCATGGGCCTTTGATTGTAGGCTCCCCAAAGTCCAGTTCTTGTACTCTGTGGTGTTGGTTCCCGATGTTGATGGGCCTTTGTCCTCCATTCCTTCTGCTCTGATCCCACTGCTTGCCACCAGTTTGTGACGGGGTGTACGGCAGAGCAAGAAGGGACAACAGGCCGAGGGATGATTCCACAGATTTATTATCAAGAACGCTGGAACAACACATGCAGGTAGATCTACAGAGTCCACAATTAGTCCAACGGAACAGGTCCGGGGGCACCTCCCGATAATCCGTGTGCCAGGTAACAAAGCAATAGTCCACAATTAGTCCAATGGATCCCAAAACAATCTCACGAGCGACGAGATATGCCCTCAGCTCAAGTCTCGCCCCGTTCGCTTCCGCAGTCACAGATGGACATGGGGTCTTGCCTCAGCTAAGAATCCCCACTCCTTCTCCTTCAAGGATCAACTCACATCTGATCTCAAAATAAGAATGGATTGTCTGAGCTCCTGGGACTTGCCCATGAAGGGGGGTTAGGGGTCACACCTTCTATTCAATGGTTGGGTCCAGCAGAAGATTCTAGAATGGTTGGCTCATAGTAACATAGTAACATAGTTAGTAAGGCCGAAAAAAGACATTTGTCCATCCAGTTCAGCCTATATTCCATCATAATAAATCCCCAGATCTACGTCCTTCTACAGAACCTAATTGTATGATACAATATTGTTCTGCTCCAGGAAGACATCCAGGCCTCTCTTGAACCCCTCGACTGAGTTCGCCATCACCACCTCCTCAGGCAAGCAATTCCAGATTCTCACTGCCCTAACAGTAAAGAATCCTCTTCTATGTTGGTGGAAAAACCTTCTCTCCTCCAGACGCAAAGAATGCCCCCTTGTGCCCGTCACCTTCCTTGGTATAAACAGATCCTCAGTGAGATATTTGTATTGTCCCCTTATATACTTATACATGGTTATTAGATCGCCCCTCAGTCGTCTTTTTTCTAGACTAAATAATCCTAATTTCGCTAATCTATCTGAGTATTGTAGTTCTCCCATCCCCTTTATTAATTTTGTTGCCCTCCTTTGTACTCTCTCTAGTTCCATTATATCCTTCCTGAGCACCGGTGCCCAAAACTGGACACAGTACTCCATGTGCGGTCTAACTAGGGATTTGTACAGAGGCAGTATAATGCTCTCATCATGTGTATCCAGACCTCTTTTAATGCACCCCATGATCCTGTTTGCCTTGGCAGCTGCTGCCTGGCACTGGCTGCTCCAGGTAAGTTTATCATTAACTAGGTTCCCCAAGTCCTTCTCCCTGTCAGATTTACCCAGTGGTTTCCCATTCAGTGTGTAATGGTGACATTGATTCCTTCTTCCCATGTGTATAACCTTACATTTATCATTGTTAAACCTCATCTGCCACCTTTCAGCCCAAGTTTCCAACTTATCCAGATCCATCTGTAGCAGAATACTATCTTCTCTTGTATTAACTGCTTTACATAGTTTTGTATCATCTGCAAATATCGATATTTTACTGTGTAAACCTTCAACCAGATCATTAATGAATATGTTGAAGAGAACAGGTCCCAATACTGACCCCTGCGGTACCCCACTGGTCACAGCGACCCAGTTAGAGACTATACCATTTATAACCACCCTCTGCTGTCTATCACTAAGCCAGTTACTAACCCATTTACACACAATTTCCCCCAGACCAAGCATTCTCATTTTGTGTACCAACCTCTTGTGCGGCACGGTATCAAACGCTTTGGAAAAATCGAGATATACCACGTCCAATGACTCACCGTGGTCCAGCCTATGGCTTACCTCTTCATAAAAACTGATTAGATTGGTTTGACAGGAGTGATTTCTCATAAACCCATGCTGATATGGAGTTAAACAGTTATTCTCATTGAGATAATCCAGAATAACACCCCTCAGAAACCCTTCAAATATTTTACCAACAATAGAGGTTAGACTTACTGGCCTATAATTTCCAGGTTCACTTTTAGAGCCCTTTTTGAATATTGGCACCACATTTGCTATGCGCCAATCCTGCGGAACAGACCCTGTCGCTATAGAGTCCCTAAAAATAAGAAATAATGGTTTATCTATTACATTACTTAGTTCTCTTAGTACTCGTGGGTGTATGCCATCCGGACCCGGAGATTTATCTATTTTAATCTTATTTAGCCGGTTTCGCACCTCTTCTTGGGTTAGATTGGTGACCCTTAATATAGGGTTTTCATTGTTTCTTGGGATTTCACCTAGCATTTCATTTTCCACCGTGAATACCGTGGAGAAGAAGGTGTTTAATATGTTAGCTTTTTCCTCGTCATCTACAACCATTCTTTCCTCACTATTTTTTAAGGGGCCTACATTTTCAGTTTTTATTCTTTTACTATTGATATAGTTGAAGAACAGTTTGGGATTAGTTTTACTCTCCTTAGCAATGTGCTTCTCTGTTTCCTTTTTGGCAGCTTTAATTAGTTTTTTAGATAAAGTATTTTTATCCCTATAGTTTTTTAGAGCTTCAATGGCTCCACTTAGTCTATTCATTATGTGCATTTGACTAGCCACCTGCTGTGAGGAAGAATGGCTATTCCTTCCCTAGTGGTGTGGACAAAGCTTAATTACATTATAGCTCAGGGCTGCAAGTATTGGGGGAAGAAGACAGGTTAGTTACATACACCCCATGACATTGCAAAATGTACAGTAAATACAACGAAAGAGAAGTCGCATCACATCATGACATATTATACAAAATACAGGACAGGGAAAAAAGTACAGATCATGACAGCAAGAACACAGACGTCGGAATGGGCTGTGTTTTTACTGTGGTAATTCCACTCATGCTATCTCCGATTGTCCTAAGCGCACTAAGCGTTTCGCTAGGTCTGCCACCATTGGTACAGTCGAAATTTCTTTTGTCCGTTACTCTGATTTGCTCTTTGTCATCCTATTCTTTTATGGCATTTGTGGATTCAGGCGCTGCCCTGAATTTGATGGACTTGGAGTTTGCTAGGCGCTGTGGTTTTTTCTTGGAGCCCTAGCAGTATCCTATTCCATTGAGAGGAATTGATGCTACGCCTTTGGCCAAGAATAAGCCTCAGTACTGGACCCAATTGACCATGTGCATGGCTCCTGCACATCAGGAGGATATTCGCTTTTTGGTGTTGCATAATCTGCATGATGTGGTCGTTTTGGGGTTGCCATGGCTACAGGTCCATAATCCAGTATTGGATTGGAAATCTATGTCTGTGTCCAGCTGGGGTTGTCAGGGGGTACATGGTGATGTTCCATTTTTGTCTATTTCGTCATCCACCCCTTCTGAAGTCCCGGAGTTTTTGTCGGATTACCGGGATGTATTTGATGAGCCCAAATCCAGTGCCCTACCTCCTCATAGGGATTGCGATTGTGCTATCAATTTGATTCCTGGCAGTAAGTTTCCTAAGGGCCGACTGTTCAATTTATCTGTGCCAGAACACGCCGCTATGCGGAGTTATATAAAGGAATCCTTGGAGAAGGGTCATATTCGCCCGTCGTCGTCACCATTGGGAGCAGGGTTCTTTTTTGTGGCCAAGAAGGATGGTTCTTTGAGACCTTGTATTGATTACCGCCTTCTTAATAAGATCACAGTCAAATTTCAGTACCCTTTGCCGCTGCTGTCTGATTTATTTGCTCAGATTAAGGGGGCTAGTTGGTTCACCAAGATAGATCTTCGTGGTGCGTATAATCTTGTGCGTATTAAACAGGGCGATGAATGGAAAACAGCATTTAATACGCCCGAGGGCCATTTTGAGTACCTGGTTATGCCATTCGGGCTTTCCAATGCTCCATCAGTATTTCAGTCCTTTATGCATGACATCTTCCGAGAGTACCTGGATAAATTCCTGATTGTATATTTGGATGATATTTTGGTCTTCTCGGATGATTGGGAGTCTCATGTGAAGCAGGTCAGAATGGTGTTCCAGGTCCTTCGTGCGAATTCTTTGTTTGTGAAGGGGTCAAAGTGTCTCTTTGGAGTTCAGAAGGTTTCATTTTTGGGTTTCATTTTTTCCCCTTCTACTATCGAGATGGACCCTGTTAAAGTCCAGGCCATTTATGATTGGACTCAGCCGACATCTGTGAAGAGTCTGCAAAAGTTCCTGGGCTTTGCTAATTTTTATCGTCGCTTCATCAGTAATTTTTCTAGTGTTGCTAAACCGTTGACTGATTTGATCAAGAAGGGTGCTGATGTGGTCAATTGGTCTTCTGTGGCTGTGGAAGCTTTTCAGGAGTTGAAGCGTCGTTTTTCTTCTGCCCCTGTGTTGTGCCAGCCAGATGTTTCGCTCCCATTTCAGGTCGAGGTTGATGCTTCTGAGATTGGAGCAGGGGCTGTTTTGTCGCAAAGAAGTTCTGATGGCTCGGTGATGAAACCATGTGCCTTCTTTTCTAGAAAGTTTTCGCCTGCTGAGCGCAATTATGATGTTGGCAATCGAGAGTTGTTGGCCATGAAGTGGGCATTTGAGGAGTGGCGTCATTGGCTTGAAGGAGCCAAGCATCGCGTGGTGGTCTTGACGGATCACAAGAATTTGACTTATCTCGAGTCTGCCAAACGGTTGAATCCTACACAGGCTCGTTGGTCGCTATTTTTCTCCCGTTTTGATTTTGTGGTTTCGTACCTTCCAGGCTCTAAGAATGTGAAGGCTGATGCCCTGTCAAGGAGTTTTGTGCCCGACTCTCCGGGTGTTCCTGAGCCGGCGGGTATTCTCAAAGAGGGGGTAATTGTGTCTGCCACCTCCCCTGATTTGCGGCGGGTGCTGCAAAAATTTCAGGCTGATAGACCTGACCGTTGCCCAGCGGAGAAACTGTTTGTCCCTGATAAATAGACTAGTAGAGTTATCTCTGAGGTTCATTGTTCGGTGTTGGCTGGTCATCCTGGAATCTTTGGTACCAGAGATTTGGTGGCTAGATCCTTTTGGTGGCCGTCTTTGTCGTGGGATGTGCGTTCTTTTGTGCAGTCCTGTGGGACTTGTGCTCGGGTTAAGCCCTGCTGTTCTCGTGCCAGTGGGTTGCTTTTGCCCTTGCCGGTCCCGAAGAGGCCCTGGACGCATATTTCTATGGATTTTATTTCGGATCTCCCTGTCTCTCAAAAGATGTCGGTCATTTGGGTGGTTTGTGATCGCTTCTCTAAGATGGTCCATTTGGTACCTTCGTCTAAATTGCCTTCCTCCTCTGATTTGGTGCCATTGTTTTTCCAGCATGTGGTTCGTTTACATGGCATTCCGGAGAACATCGTTTCGGACAGAGGTTCCCAGTTTGTTTTGAGGTTTTGGCGATCCTTTTGTGCTAGGATGGGAATTGATTTGTCTTTTTCCTCGGCTTTCCATCCTCAGACAAATGGCCAAACCGAACGAACTAATCAGACTTTGGAAACATATCTGAGATGCTTTGTTTCTGCTGATCAGGATGATTGGGTGTCCTTTTTGCTGAGTTCGCCCTTCATAATCGGGCCAGCTCGGCTACTTTGGTTTCGCCGTTTTTCTGCAATTCTGGTTTCCATCCTCGTTTCTCTTCAGGGCAGGTTGAGTCTTCGGACTGTCCTGGTGTAGATACTGTGGTGGATAGGTTGCAGCAGATTTGGACTCATGTGGTGGACAATTTGACATTGTCCCAGGAGAAGGCTCAACGTTTCGCTAACCGCCGGCGCTGTGTGGGTCCCCGACTTCTTGTTGGGGATTTGGTTTGGTTGTCGTCTCGTTATGTTCCTATGAAGGTTTCCTCTCCTAAGTTTAAGCGTCGTTTCATTGGTCCATATAAGATTTCTGAGGTTCTCAATCCTGTGTCATTTCGTTTGACCCTTCCAGCTTCTTTTGCCATCCATAATGTATTCCATAGGTCGTTGTTGCGGAGATACGTGGCGCCTGTGGTTCCATCCGTTGATCCTCCTGCCCCGGTGTTGGTTGAGGGTGAGTTGGAGTATGTGGTGGAGAAGATTTTGGATTCTCGTATTTCGAGACGGAAACTCCAGTACCTGGTCAAGTGGAAGGGTTATGGTCAGGAAGATAATTCCTGGGTCTTTGCCTCTGATGTTCATGCTGCCGATCTGGTTCGTGCCTTTCATTTGGCTCGTCCTGGTTGGCCTGGGGGCTCTGGTGAGGGTTCGGTGACCCCTCCTCAAAGGGGGGGTACTGTTGTGAATTCTGTTGTCAAGCTCCCTCCTGTGGTCATGAATGGTACTTCGGCTGGTTCTGTCCATGGGCTTCCTCTGGTGGTTGTGAGTGGGGCTGCGGCTTCTGAGTTTCCTTCCACAGGTGACGAGGTTAATTCGTTAGCTGGCTGCTCTATTTAACTCCACTTAGATCATTGCTCCATGCCACCTGTCAATGTTCCAGTATTGGTCTAGTTCGCTCCTGGATCGTTCTTGTGACCTGTCTTCCCAGCAGAAGCTAAGTTCCTGCTTGTTTTTCTCTGGTTTGCTACTTTTCTGTCCAGCTTGCTATTTTGATTTTTGTCTTGCTTGCTGGAAGCTCTGGGACGCAGAGGGAGCGCCTCCGCACCGTGAGTCGGTGCGGAGGGTCTTTTTGCGCCCTCTGCGTGGTCTTTTTGTAGTTTTTGTGCTGACCGCAAAGTTATCTTTCCTATCCTCTGTCTGTTCAGTAAGTCGGGCCTCACTTTGCTAAATCTATTTCATCTCTGTGTTTGTAATTTCATCTTAACTCACAGTCATTATATGTGGGGGGCTGCCTTTTCCTTTGGGGAATTTCTCTGAGGCAAGGTAGGCTTTATTTTTCTATCTTTAAGGCTAGCTAGTTCCTTAGGCTGTGACGAGTTGCATAGGGAGCGTTAGGAGCAATCCACGGCTATTTCTAGTGTGTGTGATAGGATTAGGGATTGCGGTCAGCAGAGTTCCCACGTCTCAGAGCTGGTTCTGTATTATTAGTAACTATCAGGTTATTTCGTGTGCTCTTAACCACCAGGTCCATTATTGTCCTAACCACCAGGTCATAACAGGTAAGGACGCTTGAACGTTGCAAAAGATTGGTCATGCACAGTCCATGACTCCCAGTTCTGTAGGTGTAACCATAGAATAGCAGGGACCCCGTGTAAACAAAAGGGCCCCTGTGAAGTTTTGGAGTGATTCACTGTCCATCACACCATTGTCCATTTTTAACCTATAACACAAATATTTACACAAGCATTTTCAACCAAATAACAACTATCGTTAATATCGCCAAGGTCTATAACGAAGTGGAGTCTGATTCTGGGTGCTACGCGTGGACCTCCACAGCGCAGGAGTTGCTACTGGCCTGACAGGACCCGCTACGCTTGCTATAGCTAGTGTAGTGCACTGTCTTCTAGCTACACTTCTAGTGAGTCTGGGCAGCACTGGCATACTGGCGTCCTCAGTGCTACCACTATTAATGGTGGGCATGGCAGATTCACCGATGACAGAGGGAGGACCCGCTGGTTCGACCGTTGGCATCGCATCTCTTGGTGGGGTCGGCTGCGCTGGCGGGTCCAGCTGCCCTGGCACCACATTTAGTTCTGGCGGCCTCGGTTGACGGAACGTTAGGACAGGTACCACAATGGCCTGATTTATTTGAGTCCAGGACTGGGGAAAATCGCCAAGAACAGTGTGTATCATCTTCTCTTCTTCCACAGGCGGAGAAATCCGGGGATCTGTTTCCCCTTCTTTCAGCTTATCCGGGCATATTTCAGGTGGTCTCTGGATATGGCCGCTGAGGTCTCTCCTCCATCCTTACTGATGAGACAGACCTTTGCATTGTCGAAGTCGGAGGGGAGAACGGTATACGGTTCCGTTTGCCATTGATCATCCAGCTTGTGTAGTCTCCTCTTTCTCTTGAGTACTTGCTCACCAGGTGCCAATGGAGCCGCGGTAGCACGCTGGTTGTAGTCCCTCTCTTGCTTCTGTCTGGCCTGAGCGAGACTCTTTTCCACAGATTCCTGTACTTTGCGGTACCTCTGCTGTCTCTCGGTATCCCAATCCGCATCTGGTGATATATCTTCGGGGGTCAGAAGCCCCATGTCCAGATCGACGGGTAACTTGCTAGACCTTCCTCGCATCAGGTACGCTGGGGTGCAGTTGGTGGATTTCACCGGAATGTGGTTGTACATGTCCACCAGATCTAGTAACTTCGTAGGCCACAAGTTCCGCTCCTCTACAGGTACGGTTTTCAGTAAGTCGATCACCACTTGATTCATCTTTTCACACATCCCGTTGGTCTGTGGATGGTACGGCGTGGTTCTGATCTTCCTACACCCGTACAAATTGCAGAACTCCTGGAACACCTCCGCTTCAAATGCCGGCCCCTGATCGGTCAACACCTTCTCTGGGTATCCATGGGGTCGATAGAAGTACTGCTGGAAGGTTTTGGCAGCCGTCCTAGCCGTCAGATCTTTGACTGGTACGACTACCAGGAACCTGGAATAGTGGTCCACCATGGTGAGAGCATAGATATACCCTGACCGGCTAGGTGTTAGCTTTACGTGATCCAGCGCGACCAACTCGAGCGGTCGTTTGGTGATGATGGGCTGCAGGGGAGCCCGTTGGCTGTCACGATCCTTCCGGCCAGGGCCGGCGTCAGCACCCGGCGTACCCGGGCAAATGCCGGGGCCCTGGCGAGACAGGGGGGCCCATTTATGGTAGTAACTTTACAAGTGCTGTACACACACATGCGCTCCTGGGGGCCCCGCAGCCGGAGTACATCCCTGCTGTGTGTGACTGTCACTCAGTCATTCAAATCCCTCTCCCAGCCAGGACTCGGAGCCTGGCGGAGCACATCCACAGAGCTCTCTGAGGGTTTCGCTGGCGCTGCACAGTGGCAATACATACCTCTGCCGTCACCATGGATACGAAGAGAGTCACTTCCGGGCCAGCGGTCATCTGTCCTGTCACTTCCGGTCGGGTGAGAGCTCGTCGTTCTAAGAGGCAAGAGCTCAGAGAAGATCATCCATGATTCCTCGTCCACCCTCCAGGACAGGTCCAGCGGCAGCGCTAAGCAGAAGACGAGCAGCAGCTGCACGGTCGGTGTACCCTGTCCCTGTGTCCACAAAGGGGCAACGGCGCCGTGTCTAGCAGTGAGTGAGTCTTCAGTCCCAATTCATTGCGAGGGCGGGGGGATGCAGCCTGCTGAGCCTGGAACACCAATCACAGCATTGCATGGGAGTACATGAAGCCTGTATGGCAACACAGAGAGCCTTTGTGGGAGTGTATACGGCAATGCATGGAGCAATGGAGCATGTATCATGGAACACATGTACAGAATCGCAGCTTTGCCACACAGACTCTGTACACTGCTGTACAGTCTCTGTGCACTACCATGAATCATGGTAGTGCACAGAGACTGTACAGCAGTGTACAGAGTCTGTGTGGCAAAGCTGCGATTCTGTACATGTGTATGAAGCTGGAACTGTCACAAATGGAGCCTCTGCATTAGGCAAGAAGCCTGTGCATGGCAACACAAGGAGCCTGTATTACAGTGCATGAAGCCTGCATGGCAGTGCAATCTGTATTGCAGTGCATGGAGCCAGTATGCCAATGCATGGATCTTGTGGGTGGAGTCTGTCCATCAGTTAAAAGAACCTAAATGGTAACTCAGGGTATCTGTATAGTGGACTGAGCTTATATGGCAATGTATAAAGCCATTACTGCAGTGCATGGAGCCTATATGGCAGTGTAAGGATTTCCACACATGTAGCCTGTATGGCAGTGTGTAGCGCCTTAATGGCAGCGTGTAGAACCTGTACGGTAGTGGATAAAGCCTGTATGATCATGCATGATGGCTTTATGGCAATGTGTAGAGCCTGTATGGCAGTGTGCAGAGCCGGTACAGTAAAGGATAAAGCCTGCATGGTGATGCACAACGGCTGTATGGCAGTGTGTGCAGCCTGTACGGTAATGGATAAAGCCAGTATGGTTATGCAAGAAGGCTGTCTAGCAATGTAAAGAGCCTGTCTGATAGTGGATAAAGCTTGTGTGATGGTGCACGAAGGCTGTGTGTAGAGCCTGTGTTATATACTATGCCTGTGCTATATACTATATGGGCTGTTATATGCTACGTGGGCTGTGCTATATTCTACATGGCTGTTCTACATACTACGTGGGCCGTGTTATATACTACGTGTGCTGTTATATGCTACGTGGGCTCTGCTATATACTACATGGCTGTTCTATATACTACGTGGGCCGTGTTATATACTACGTGGGCTGTTATATGCTAAGTGGGCTGTGTTATATACTACATGGCTGTGTTATAAGCGATCATGAATCATGGTATGTGTTAAAGGGGGGGCCCACTGAGACTCTTTCGCCCGGGGCCCTCAAAAACCTGGAGCCGGCCCTGCTTCCGGCGTAGGCCACAGGGGCCACACTCTCGACACCACTTCTCGATAGCCTCCTTCATGCCGACCCAGTAGAACCTCCCACGGAGTAGTCTCTCCAGCTTTCTCCATCAGAAGTGTCCTGCCCTATCGTGGTATGCTCCCAGGACCATGGGCACATCTTGTCTGGGGACCACAATCTGCCACACTAATTCGTGAGTGCGAGGGTCAATGTTCCTTCGGCACAGCTTGCCATCATGAATAAACAGTTTGCCCCTCTCCTTCCACAACTGTAATGCCTCATCCGGGCCAGGATGCAAATCTGCCTGCGTCAGGAGCTCCTTCACCCGACAGACCGCAGGGTCACCATCCTGGTTCTCTGTCCACCCGTGGTGGGGCAGGGGATTCAACGGGGCGCCCTGTTTGTTTCTGGGCCTGTTCTCCACCTGATGGGAACACTGAGTTGCCTTGGGAAAGCAGGCAGTTCCACTTCTTCAAATGTCTCTGGGTCTTCCTCCATTTCAGGTAGGTGAGGCATTCAGGACAATGCATCGGCATTCGCATTCTTGTGCCCCGCCCGATACTTGATGGTGAAGTCGTAATTAGACAACCGGGCCATCCACCGCTGCTCCAAGGCGCCGAGTTTCGCTGTGTCCAAGTGCGTAAGTGGATTATTATCCGTGAAGACGGTGAATTTCGCTGAGGCCAGATAGTGCTTGAACCTCTCCGTCACGGCCCAAACGACCGTGAGGAACTCCAGCTTAAAGGAACTGTAGTTGTCTGGGTTCCTTTCAGTGGGGCGAAGCTTCCTGCTGCCATAGGCGATTACTCGTTCCTTGCCCTTCTGGACCTGGGACAGCACCGCTCCCAGCCCCACATTGCTGGCGTCCGTGTACAATACGAATGGTTGATCGTATTCCGGGTAGGCTAGTACTTCCTCTCCCGTTAATGCCGATTTTAAGCAAATAAATGATCCTTCCAGTCCGTCGTTCCAATCCAGCGGGGTATTCTTACCCTTGGGTTTCTTGGGCTGGCCCACCAACAGGTCTTGCAACGGCGCGGCCTTCTTGGTGAAGTCCTTGATAAACCTCCGGTAGTAACCCACCAACCCGAGGAACTGCCGGACCTCATGAATGTTACTGGGCTGCGGCCAGTCCCTGATCACCGTGACCTTGTCAGGGTCTGGGGCCACTCCTTCGGCACTCACCACATGGCCCAGGTACTGTACTTTGGGTTTGAGCAGATGGCACTTGGACGGTTTCACCTTTAATCCAAAGTTGGACAGCGCTTCAAAGACCTCGGCCAGGTGCTTCAGATGGTCTTCATAGGTCTTAGAGAAGACAATGACATCATCCAGATACAGCAGCACGGTCTCAAAGTTCTTGTGTCCCAAACAGCACTCCATCATCCTCTGGAACTTCCCCGGGGCGTTGCACAATCCGAAGGGCATGTAGTTGAACTCGCAGAGACCCATCGGCGTCGTGAAGGCTGTCTTTTCTTTGTCCGCCTCTGCCACGGGAACCTGCCAATAGCCACTGGTGAGATCTAAAGTAGAGAAGTAATTAGCAGACTTTAACGCAGCCAAGGACTCCTCTATCCTAGGCAGGGGGTATGCGTCCTTATGTGTAATGCGGTTTAATTGCCTATAATCCACACACATCCTCATGGTGCCATCTTTCTTTCTAATGAGGACTAATGGAGCTGCCCAGGGGCTACAGCTGTCTCTCACTACCCCAGCCTCCTTCATCTCTCGCAACATGTCCTTGGCACACTGATAATGAGCTGGGGGTACAGGACGGTATCTTTCTTTTACGGGCGGGTGGTCTCCTGTGGGGATGTGATGTTGAATCCCTTTTACCTGCCCGAAATCAAGGGGGTGTTTGCTGAATGCCCGCTCATACTCGTGAACCACCCTGTAGGCCCCCTGTATCTGGTGAGATGGAGTAGCATCAGTGCCCACATGTAATTCTTGGCACCAATCTTTGGATTGTTCTGCAGAGCCGTTGTCCTCCGCCGACCTGGACGGAGCCAAGGGCCCGGGTGCCTGTATCACACTATTATTAACAGTAAACAGCTTGGCAAGGGTAACATATTTAGTGAGGTGGACTTCCTCCTCCCCGCAGTTAAGAACACGTACCGGCACCCTTCCCTTGCGGACATCAACCACCCCTCTGGCTGTCAGGATGGTGGGCCTATTCTCTGAATACACGGGTTCTACCAGGGCCTGATAGTCTTTACCCCCGAGACCTATGGCTGCCTGACACCATATTAACATTTCACTCCTGGGGGGTATTACAATGGGGTTCGAATCACTCACTGTGACCCGGCCAATTTCACCACCAGTCAGCTCCATTTGCTGTCTCCACATTAGGGCTCTGATTTCTTTCTGTAAGGCACGTTGTTCACTGTGACCAGCTGTCTCTGCTACTTGCTGCAACAAAACAATAACTTCTGCAAGACAATTTTCTATGACATTAGTACCGATGGTCATCATGGGGTTACGTTCACGCCGGTCAATATCAACAATGACAATTCCTTGGGCCTCCAATTCTACCCGCCCAACCTTAATAGTGACCTCTTTGTATCCCACTTGCGGCAGTGGCTGACCATTGCTAGCTATTATGGTGAAATCATCATCAGGGGCACGGGTGATGTCAGTGTCCTCCCAATAACGTTTATAAAGGATGTAGGGCATAGTTGTCACCTGGGAGCCGGTGTCCAGCAAAGCGTTCATGGGGATACCGTCGATCACGATAGGGAGAACAGGACGCCCCCCAATGTATTTGGCTCTCCAATTTTGCGGGCCTGGGCGTTCTACTCCTGGGGGTTGGCCCTTGGCCCCAGGGGTTGCTCGTTTAACTGACAGTACCTTGCAAGGTGGCCCACCTGGTGGCAACGGCGGCAGATAGGTCATCCATCCTGATGAAAACGATCGTCGTCCCTGCCTCTGGTCGATGGAACCCTCCTTGGTCGTTGCCAGGGGACATCCTCTGGTCTGGAAGCCAGCTGGATCTTCGCCTTGGGGGCCTCCTGTAGGGACTGGACGGTCCAGGCTAGGACAGCAACGCTCCTGGTCTGTTCCTGTACTTGGAGACGCAGTCCTGCAGGGGAGTCGTCGTCCAGGATCTGGGCATCGGCCTCGGCGGAGACAGGTGCGTCCGGCGCCACCTCCTGGTGGTATGTGAGGGTTTGCCGCCTGGGAAGTGTAGCACGGCTGGGCTGCCGCTCCGGTAGCGCCTGGATAGCTTTATCTTTGAATTGCGCGAAGGTCAGGTCTGGATTCTGCATGGCCAGGAAGTGTAGCTGGCCGCTTTGATTACTGCACAGGAGCCCTTCGATGAACCGCTCTTTCAGGAGTTTATCTTCATCTTGCATGCTGCTTGGGTCACTTTGCTTGATGGCCCGCAGCGCCTCCTGCAGATTAAGGGCATAGTCCCGTAAGCTATCCTGCGGCCGCTGCTTGCACCCATAGAACGTCAATTTAATTTCCGTAGCGGTGCGGGTGTCAAAGGTGGCTTTAAGCTTGGCAAATAATTGTTGCGCAGTTTTCTTGTCCGCAGCGGGCCAGGACTTTACTTCCCTCAATGCCGCTCCAAAGAGTTGGCCGATTTTCATATGAACCTTCTGAGGCTCCGTCAAGGGATAAAACTCAAGCAGGCTACAAATCCCTTTTTTAAAGTCAGTTAACGTATGAGCTTCTCCAAAGTATCGCGGGAGCCAGGCGGCGCCTGGTAGGTACGGCATAGAGAAAAGCATTATGGCTGCTGTAGCGGCAGCACTATCCGGCTGGTTGGTGGAAGCGGTAAGCCCCGCGGCCTCTAGCGGTGATACCGGGTTTGTGGCTGCCCTTACTGCGGAATCCGGAAGTGCTCCCGAGTCTGCAGCTGTGGCCGCCGCCTCCGCTCCTCCGGGGTCCGACATGACCGTTCCTCCCCCTTGCTAATCGGTCGGGGTCGGGGTTCTCCTTCCGGGGTCGGCGCCTCACCGTGTCTTCCGCTCCGCGCGCTTTTCCAGCCGGCTCCACCCACGAAGCTATGACTCCTCCCTTCATGCTCCACGTGGCGCGGCAATGGCGGATTTTTGGCGGCAAATAGCGGTACACAGTCTTTGCAATAAGTCACAGTTCCAAGGCACACATGACCCGATTCCTCAGGCTTAAGTACAATCCTGTTCGTGACGCCAAGTTGGAGCACCCCCAGACACAGGGCCACAAGTCACTCGGTACCGGTCCTTTCTGCTCAGTTCTGCGGTTGTCACGGTGGCTGGACCTGGTCGTGACCCTGCTAAGGGGCGTCCAATAAAGGTGGTGGTGCGTAGTGCGAGGAATAACGAGGACACAGGGTTCAGTTTCTTTACCTTTTACTGAAGGTTTTCAGGATCCTCAATCCGGGGCACTTTCACCAGGGCTGTCTGAGACCGGCTGGTCCGAATGCACATCCAGAGTTCCCTTTGCAGGTGGATATCAGTGTCTACCCACTAGCGCCTGTGTGTTGTAGTGCTTCCCTGCTGAGCATTGAGGATAGTCCTCACAACTGCTGTTCTCGTTCGTTCGTTCTCTACAGCTCTCTTTCTCTCTCTCGTTCTTTGGTTCCAGATGTTGCTAGTTTCTAACGTCCCCCAGGTATATTTTAGCTAGGACTCACCTTTAGGACAGGTAGGCCTGGAGGTATTCTGGAACCCTAGTGTCGCCCCTCTCCCACGTTGCCTCCTATGTCCTTCTTAGGTGTTGTATGGTAGACAGCCAACCTGTAATTTACTGTCCTGCCGCTGTTTGAAGTAATGCGTGGAGACTGTTACTTCTTCGGTGCTCCGGCCACCGACTATGCGCCTCAGTAAGATGTTGCCGTTCTCGGGGCACGACTCCTACTGGATCTCCTTTGTGCTGATCTCTTTTCTCACTGTTTCACAATATCCTTCCTTTCTTGTCTCTTTCTTTGGATACCGCCGCAAGGTAGTGCAGGCGCGGTCCCGTAACAATCTGTCCCTTTCGCTAGGTACCTGCCAGATTTCCCAGGTCTGACAGGTCCTCCCTGGAACTCTCCCAGGCTTCGTTCTGCCTAACTTCCTGTCCGGCCCCTAGTTTTACCAATGTGAGAAGTGGCCCAATAAATAAGCCTTTTGCTCCCCCTAGTGGCCGGAGTGTGAAGTGTAATGTGTGCTTGGTGATACCTGGTCAGGAGAATTCCTTTAGTGCCATCAGACGTACCATCACTCCCCTTAGTGGCAGAGCGACGTTACTGCAACGACCAGATCTCTGGGGCGCTGCACTTTTGTCTTAAGAGAAGAGAAAAGAAAGAGGAAACTATGTAACCGAAGTCTGCAACTTTAGTTTGTAACCATGGAGACACATAGGTCTGAATACATGCTGTATACAAACAAATGGCAGTTTATGAAAATCCATATTAACCCCCTCCCACACCACAACATATATGTACGTCATTCGTCTAATGCATGTGGCTCTTTAGATGCTATAGTTATTAACCGCGACGTCTAAGGGAGTTACTTGAGCCTACACATAAGGTTCTGCCAAGACGCAGTTAAAAGTACAACTTTATTTGTTGCCATAGCAACCAATCAATGAGAGGGGCGCTTATTTTACCAGAGCAGTTAAAAAACAGGGCAACAAAGACAAATAAGGGCCAAAAGTCAATGTAAATACCCACATATTTCCCCTGCTGTGCAGCCATCACTGAGCGCTAATCATCCCTCTGCAAATACTCCCAGGAAAGCAGTATTTACCAAGGCTGTAAACCAAAATCTGCAGTTATCAGCTGTGCAAAATAGTCGATTTCACAGTGTAGTTTTATAGAAATTCATAATGCACAGGAGAATAATTATACTGCTATTATGCCTCCTTACACTGAGGAGAGAGTCTCTCACAGTATCGAAAGCCCGACCATGACTGTAAATCATAATTACTCTACAAATAGGCACTAACGATAGGCCAGAGTGCACGTGGAGACGTGTGGACGACAATTAGAAACGACCTACATACCTCCTAGCTAGTACACCAAGCCAGCCTTCTCTATTACACCCAGCAATAGCCCATTAATGTCCCCATACACAATATGATGTACCCTCAACACAGTATAATTCCCCCCAGTGTGATGTCCCTACAGTACATTCCCACTCTCCACACAGTGTGATGTACGCACAATAAATTTGCTCCACACACACTATGATGCCCCCAAAGTACTTTGCTTCCCACAGAGTATGATGCCCTGTTGTACATTCCCCAGTACATTTCCACACCCACAGTAAGATGCCACAAAATACATTCCCCCTCACTAACACAGTATAATGCCCCCGCAGTACATTCCTTCCACACAAAGTATGATACCCCTACAGTACATTCCACACACACACACAGTATGATACTCCGCAGTACTTCCCCCCTACACACAGTATGATGCCCCTGCTGTACATTCCCCTGACGTACACGCCTCCCCACACACACTAAGATGCCCCCACACACACAATATGATGCCACCACAGTACATTCCCTCCCATGCACAGTATGATGCCCCCATAGAACTTTCTTCGCAACACACAAACAGTATGATGCCCCTGCAGTACATTCCCCCCCACACACACAATAGGATGCCCCCGCAGTATATTCCCTCCCACACACAATATGATGCACCCGCAGAACATTCTTCCTCACACATACAGTATGATGACCCTGGAGTACATTAACCTGCCCACACATACACACACAGTATGATGCCCCTGCAGAACATTCCTCCCCACACACACAGTATGATGCCACCGCATTACATTCCCCCACACACAGTATGATGCCCCCATTGTACATTCCCCCCCACACACACACAGTATGATGCCACGCAGTACATTCCCCCTCATAAACACACTATGACACACCAGCAGTACATCCTCCGAAAATAGTATGATGCCCTGTTAGGAAATCAGAAGAATGTCTTGTTGTCCCAATTGCACTTCCAGGACTTTCCACTGCATTTGCTGTTGCAAAAGCAAAGCCCTATGGCAGGCACATGCCTGTGGGTGATGACAGCCCCCCTTCGCCTCAGGAAAAAAACAGCTTTTCTCCTTCTCACTCTGCCTGCCTGTGTAATCCTATACCCCTTCCCCCCTTCTTCAGGAATGTTAATTAGCAGAGCTCAGCTCTTTTGTTTGCAGCCATGCGCTTTCTGATTTGTGTGAGTTTTTCATGATGAATAATTCGACCCCAGGTGGTGACAGAGATATACAAGTTACATATTCTGGATGTCCATTGAGAGATCTATTGCTCACTGAAATCGCTAGGAGCTAAACCCAACGAGTTGCAAGGAGCGGATTTCTCCATAAGCGGGTCATGTATCTGCGCCGTGATTATTATTAAAAGAACCCCCTGGTGAACATCCTGATCATTGTGTTGTTCTCTGTTATGAAAGGCAATTCAGTACCACAATGGACATAGCAGTCAGAGCACATACAGTGATCTGACAATAACCCAAAATCATAGAACGAGCTCTGAGACGTGGGAACTCTGCAGACCGCAATCCCTAATCCTCTCCAAACAACACTAGAGGCAGCCGTGGATTGCGCCTAACTCTGCCTATGCAACTCGGCACAGCCTGAGAAACTAACTAGCCTAAAGATAGAAAATAAGCCTACCTTGCCTCAGAGAAATACCCCAAAGGAAAAGGCAGCCCCCCACATATAATGACTGTGAGTAAGATGAAAAGACAAACGTAGGGGTGAAATAGATTCAGCAAAGTGAGGCCCGACTTTCTTAACAGAGCGAGGATAGGAAAGATAACTTTGCGGTCTACACAAAACCCTAAAGAAAACCACGCAAAGGGGGCAAAAAGACCCTCCGTACCGAACTAACGGCACGGAGGTACACCCTTTGCATCCCAGAGCTTCCAGCAAAACAAATAGACAAGCTGGACAGAAAAAAAAGCAAACAAATAGCAAAGAAGCACTTAGCTATGCAGAGCAGCAGGCCACAGGAATGATCCAGGGAAAAACAAGTCCAACACTGGAACATTGACAGGAAGCCAGGATCAAAGCATTAGGTGGAGTTAAGTAGAGAAGCACCTAACGACCTCACAAGATCACCTGAGGGAGGAAACTCAGAAGCCGCAGTACCACTTTCCTCCACAAACGGAAGCTCCCAGAGAGAATCAGCCGAAGTACCACTTGTGACCACAGGAGGGAACTCTGCCACAGAATTCACAACAGTTCTCATACGAGGTTCATACAGCGAGTTATGTATAGAAATCGTTTGTCATAACTCTAAGAAAAAGGAGGATTCAGCCTCTGAGTGAGGTCACCACAGGGGGAGTGCCTTGGTTTTAGGCTGGGAGATAAGTGAGTGAGACAGCAGTCTTGAGTGTCTTTGTCCAGGGTCTAGCTGCAAGATGGAGGTGTAATGCATCTTGATGTGTCCCCTGAGCACATGGTCAGCCATGAGATAAAATGATCTGAATGAAACGTAAGTGTTTTTTCAACTTTAATACCATTTTATTTGTAATTGTACAGTACATACGATGCTTGTCTTCTTTATAATATCTTTTTATACTTCTGCAAACACTGCCTACCATTTTTGGAGTAAAATATGTTAAATTACTAGCTTTGCTTCTCCTTGCTCTATAATGTACTGTCACGTCCTCTGAAGTGAATCACGCTACTAATTTGGGTTGGCTCCGGACCCATTAATAATTAAGAAATCGGAGCTGGTGGCAGCCGATTTGTCCTGTGCGTCTGCGAGGCTTTGTAGCGACTGGCAGCATTGATAATTATTGTTCCCGCTTGAGTGGGAGTAGTTATATCTTCCTCGCTGCAGTGTGCCCATTAGCCAGTAAAAAGTAAGGCAGCCTTTCTGGCGACTAATTATCCTAGGTGCAGTACCCCATGTGACCTGAGGGTAAGGGGGCGCCAGAGAGCTGCAAGTTCCAAACCGGTACTGGGAAGTGGGATATAGATAAATCCTCTTCAGAAAGGAACCAGGGGCAACCAAACGACCCCGGTTCGGCTACGTTCACACTAGCGTTGTGCGCCGCTGCGTCGGCGACGCAACGCACAACGCACGCAAAAACGCAGCAAAACGCACGCAAAAACGGTGCGTTTTGCGACGCATGCGTCGATTTTTGCCGAAATTTGGACGCAAGAAAAATGCAACTTGTTGCGTTTTCTTGGTCTGACGCTAGCAGCAAAAAAGACGCATGCGTCGCACAACGCAACAACAAAAAACGCATGCGTCCCCCATGTTAAATATAGGGGCGCATGACGCATGTGTCGCCGCTGCGTCGCCAGACGCAAACTAGCATAACGCTAGTGTGAACGTTACCTTCATGACAAATTAGTGTGAGTAGTGGGGTTGATAAAGGTATCCTCCCCGTGAACCGTGACTTATTGGTGGCAACGCAGTGGGATAATAGAGCATTAGTGATCAGGTTTGAGCAATCATTCCTCTCACTAAAAACTTGCACAGTTCTTGCGAGGACTTTGCGCAAAAAAAGACGTTTTGGAGAACAAGCTCAGTGTTTACTAGTCCTGAGACAATAGTGTGTACTTGCGATTACCCCCTCCCTTTCTCTTTGTTTTTCTATCCTATCTTTTATTTGGCAATAATGACCACAAAAGGAGAAGGCTGATATACCCAGCAGGAGAAGGACACTCTTGTTGGAGTATGCAGGTACCATGGCCTGTTCCCCCATGGCAAAACCAAGTCTCATTTGGTCACGGAACTGGTGCAATTTGAAGCGGACCAAGCCCGGTCTCAGAGCCCAGTGGACGCAGAAGCCAGCACCAGCGCAGGCGGTACTGCTGCCGAGGGCCAACCACTGAATGCCGGCCCTACTTGCAACCAGGGTAGCGTGGACCTCCGCCTGCAGCTGGCTTTGCAACAAAGCTCTGCAGATGGCACAGAGAGACGTATACAACTGGTCCTGCAATTCCAAGAGGCTGAGAGAGCTGAGCGAGCGGTCCAGAGAAACCATGAACTGCGGCTGGCCGAACTCAGAGCCGTACCATCTACCACGCGGGAGAGTGAGTCCAGCAACGCTCCATCCCCAAAACCCCGGCCAGGGCACTTTCCCGTGATGGAAAAGGATGGAGACTTGGACACTTTTCTGCGGGCATTTGAAAAAGCCTGCAGACAGTACCGGCTGCCTGGGAACCAATGGACCCGTTACCTGACTCCAGGGCTAACAGGCAAAGCTCTAGAGGCGTTTGCTTCTCCCGCCAGACCAAGATGAAGACTATGAGGCCATCAAGCAGGCCCTGATAACAAAGTACCAGCTTAAACCTGAGGTTTACCGTAGAAAGTTCCGGAACCTCCAACGTGGCCCACATAACAGCTACGGCGACTTGGCACTTGGATTCGGGACCCACTTTCACCAGTGGACCCAAGGACTGTCAGTGACCACCTTTTGCACAGCTACGGGACCTGATGATCAAAGACCAGTTCTTACATCTTTGCCCAGCTGAAGTGCGACAGTTCGTGATGGACAGAGAGCCCAAAGATGTGACTAAAGCAGCACAGATTGCCAACACCTATGAGGCCAACCGTAAATCGGATGTGCGTAAGCCTGTCACCGCCAGCTGGAGAGGGGGTAAGCCTGCAACCAACGCAAGTACCCCTGCCAACCAACTCACCAGAGGCCCTGTAGCCGTTGCTCCAGACCTACCATCGACCTTCGCCAGTGGTTTTCCTGTTAACGGACTGGTCATATCAGCGCCAACTGTCCGGAGAAGCAGAGGAACCCCCTAGCCAAGACCCCAGAGCCTAATGCAGCAGTTCTTTTGGTGGGTGGGGCGATTGGGAGGGTGTATGACAACGTGCAGCACGCCACCATGGGGGGCCATGTCGCTCAAGGCCTCAAGGACACCGGGGTTAAACGAACCCTCATCTCAGCGGAACTGGTGGCCCCTGGAGAGATTATTCTGGGGAAAACCCTGACTGTCACTGGGATTGGGGGCATCCTCTGTCCCCTGCCAATGGCCCGGGTGTATATAGGTTGGGGTGCCGGGAGCAGGGTGAAGGAAGTGGGGCTGTCCGATAACTTGCACACTGATGTCTTATTGGGGACTGATTTGGGGAAGATGGTTGCATACTATGTCCCTGACTCTCCTCCCCAGCTAATGCTGATGATAGCAATGAGAAATTGCATGTGCTACCTGACAATGCTTTACCGCTTAATGATGTACCTGATAATAATTTTTCTGAAAATGCCAAGGGTAATACTGATGATGCTGATGATGAAAATATGCTTGTTTTACCTGCTAACCAGTCATTTCCTAAGAATGATGTGTTCACAGGTGCAGGAGTGCTCAGCCACGTCACTCTGCGGGGTGGGATGGCTGAGGAACCCCTAACAGGGGCAAGAGATGGTGCTAAGGGAAATGGGGAGATGCATGGGAATCGTGAGGAAGGTGATGCCGTGCAACTGACCAGTGCCACAGAGGAAGGTAACTGCCCCATAAGTAGCACTACTCCTGGGATGTTGGGGGTGGATGGGGAGGTAGTACCTATAGCAGCGCCGGCTGATGGGTCTGTGGAAATCTCCGGGGAGACAGCCTACATAGCTGCTGTCACCTGCAGTCAGAGTGCCCGGAAAGCAGATAACGTTCTGCCTTCTGGACCCTCATCAGTCACAGGCGTGACTGAACCGGAAATGGACCCAGAGCAGGTCCCAGAGGGTTCCCGTGGGGAAGGGACCACCCCGACGTCGCTTCTGGCTGCCCCTAGCCAGGAGTTTAAGGCCACTCTGTACTCAGATGTGAGTCTGGAAAATTTGAGACACCTCGCCGCCGAGACGCCCACCTCCGTGACTGATAAGAAGAGGGTGTTCTGGGAACGAGGGAGGTTGTACCGGAAGACAGTACCCGGAAAATCCCAAAATGAGTGGATGAGGGAGAGACAGCTGGTTGTCCCGTACCAATTCAGGGGTGAGTTGTTGCTGATTGCCCATGAGATCTTGCTCGCTGGACACTTGGGGATCAGCAAAACTAAGGCAGGGCTGTCCCAACACTTCTATTGGCCCAAGATGGGAACAGATATGACAAACTACTGCTGCACCTGTGTCACCTGCCAAAGAGTGGGGAAGGCGGGGCCTGCTCTTAAGGCTCCCCTGATCCCTTTGTCAGTGTTAGAGGAGCCTTTCCAGAGGATCTCGATGGACATTATGGGCCCGCTGGCTGTCCCCAGCAGCTCTGGAAAGCAATAAGTCCTCACTGTGGTAGGCTATGCTACCCGGTACCCAGAGGCAGTAGCTCTGTCCTCAACTAAGGAAAATAAGGTGGCAGATGCACTGTTGGCCACCTTTCATGGGTAGGATTTCCCAGGGAGATTCTTACCAATTGTGATGGTGGGATATGTTATGTGGGTATCATTTTGTGTATATTTATATTTTACTAAATCTCATGGTGTTCTCTTGTAGGATGAGTTGTTATTTGCCAATTGATGAATTGCTGTTATTTGCCATCTGATATTCCCCCCACAGTACTGTACTGTTATCTCTCCACAGGGTCAGTGAATAATGTTGTTTGCTAATATGCTAATGACATATTGAACTAGCTTGTTGAAATAATGAGCCCCTGCGACCCACCCCCCTAACCTGTGAATGAGGAGAGAGACTTGTAAATATCAGGGAGGTGAGACATAGTCAGTCCTGTGTGGAATGATGATGTGTTCACAGCACCTCAGAGGGAAAGAAGCGTATATGGACTATGTGATCCTCTATCTGCTGGATTGTTGGATTCGTATCCTGTTACTGAACTGCATTCGGAATCTGGACTATTTTATCCTTTGTGTGGTGGATTATATATGGACCTTTCATATTTTTGCCTAAATAAAGGTCTTGGAATTGTTTACTATACTCTAGCTCTGTTGATTTTGTGATACCGGAGAAGGACCCCGTGACACCAATTAAGGGACCCAATTCATGTCTCGCCTAATAGAGGCTCTCTGTAAGGCCGGCGTCACACTCAGCGTAGGGAAATACGGTCTGTTTTATACGGCCGTAATACACAGAAATGTTCCAAAATAGTGATCCGTATGTCATCCGTAGGCAGAGTATGGCAGCGTATTTTGCGGATGTCATCCTCCGTATGTAATCCGTATGGCATCCGTACAGTGAGATTTTCTCGCTGGCTTGCAAAACGGACATACAATGGATCCATGGGCTCAAATATTCATTAAAACATATATAGTCTAAATATATATATATATGTCAGTGAGACACATACAGTTAGGGCCAGAAATATTTGGACAGTGACACAAGTTTTGTTATTTTAGCTGTTTACAAAAACATGTTCAGAAATACAATTATATATATAATATGGGCTGAAAGTGCACACTCCCAGCTGCAATATGATAGTTTCCACATCCAAATCGGAGAAAGGGTTTAGGAATCATAGCTCTGTAATGCATAGCGTCCTCTTTTTCAAGGGACCAAAAGTAATTGGACAATGGACTCTAAGGGCTGCAATTAACTCTGAAGGCGTCTCCCTCGTTAACCTGTAATCAGTGAAGTAGTTAAAAGGTCAGGGGTGGATTCCAGGTGTGTGGTTTTGCATTTGGAAGCTGTTGCTGTGAGCAGACAACATGCGGTCAAAGGAACTCTCAATTGAGGTGAAGCAGAACATCCTGAGGCTGAAAAAAAAGAAAAAATCCATCAGAGAGATAGCAGACATGTTTGGAGTAGCAAAATCAACAGTTGGGTACATTCTGAGAAAAAAGGAATTGACTGGTGAGCTTGGGAACTCAAAAAGGCCTGGGCGTCCACGGATGACAACAGTGGTGGATGATCGCCGCATACTTAATTTGGTGAAGAAGAACCCGTTCACAACATCAACTGAAGTCCAGAACACTCTCAGTGAAGTAGGTGTATCTGTCTCTAAGTCAACAGTAAAGAGAAGACTCCATGACAGTAAATACAAAGGGTTCACATCTAGATGCAAACCATTCATCAATACCAAAAATAGACAGGCCAGAGTTAAATTTGCAGAAAAACACCTCAAGAAGCCAGCTCAGTTCTGGAAAAGTATTCTATGGACAGATGAGACAAAGATCAACCTGTACCAGAATGATGGGAAGAAAAAAGTTTGGAGAAGAAAGGGAACGGCACATGATCCAAGGCACACCACATCCTCTGTAAAACATGGTGGAGGCAACGTGATGGCATGGGCATGCATGGCTTTCAATGGCACTGGGTCACTTGTGTTTATTGATGACATAAGAGCAGACAAGAGTAGCCGGATGAATTCTGAAGTGTACCGGGATATACTTTCAGCCCAGATTCAGCCAAATGCTGCAAAGTTGATTGGACGGCGCTTCATAGTACAGATGGACAATGACCCCAAGCATACAGCCAAAGCTACCCAGGAGTTCATGAGTGCCAAAAAGTGGCACATTCTGCAATGGCCAAGTCAATCTCCAGATCTAAACCCAATTGAGCATGCATTTCACTTGCTCAAATCCAGACTTAAGACGGAAAGACCCACAAACAAGCAAGACCTGAAGGCTGCGGCTGTAAAGGCCTGGCAAAGCATTAAGAAGGAGGAAACCCAGCGTTTGGTGATGTCCATGGGTTCCAGACTTAAGGCAGTGATTGCCTCCAAAGGATTTGCAACAAAATATTGAAAATAAAAATATTTTGTTTGGGTTTTTATTTGTCCAATTACTTTTGACCTCCTAAAATGTGGAGTGTTTGTAAAGAAATGTGTACAATTCCTACATTTTCTATCAGATATTTTTGTTCAACCCTTCAAATTAAACGTTACAATCTGCACTTGAATTCTGTTGTAGAGGTTTCATTTCAAATCCAATGTGGTGGCATGCAGAGCCCAACTCGCGAAAATTGTGTCACTGTCCAAATATTTCTGGCCCTAACTGTATATATATATGTATATTTCATACAGCGCTAGATAGCAGAAAAGACGGTAATTCAATTGCTGGCTTTTCCTATCTCCTTCCCAAACCCGACAGAATATGAGACATAGTTTACAGACAGTAAACCTTTTCATATCCCTTTTTTTTGCATATTCCTCACTACTAATGTTAGTAGTGTGTATGTGCAAAATTTGGGTGCTCTAGCTGGTAAAATAAAGGGTTAAATCGCGGAAAAAACTGGCGTGGGCTCCCGTGCAATTTTCTCCGCCAGAGTGGTAAAGTGTTGTGAATTCTGCTCTTGGGTTCCCTCCAGTGGTTGTAGGTGGGAATGCAGTTGTCTCTGAGTCACAGTCCTGGCCAGGTGTATCTGCTAATTGCTGTTCTGACTGGGATATTTAAGTGTGCAGGATTCATTAGCCCTTGCCAGTTGTCAATGTTCCTTGTGAAGTGTTGGATCACTTTCTGGCTTCTCCTGCTAGCTGCCAAATTCAGCAAAGATAAGTGTTTGTTTTTTTTTGTGTCTGTGGCACACTGCTGTGTGCTTGTTTTTGTTTGTATTCCTGCTCTGATTGTAGGATTCGCTGGAGTTGCAGATATACGCTCCTACATGTTTAGTTAGATGTAGGAAGTTTTTGTATATTCTGCTGTGGATATTTTTGAAGGGTTTTAATACTGACCGCACAGAACTCTGTCCTATCCTGTCCTATTTAGCTTGAGTGGCCTCCTGTGCTAAAACCTGTTTTTCTGCCTGTGTATGTTTTTTCCTCTCCGACTCACCGCCAATATTTGTGGGGGGCTGTCTATCCTTTGGGGATCTGCTCTGAGGTAAGATAGTATTCCTATTTCCATCTTTAGGGGTATTAAGTCCTCCGGCTGTGACGAGGTGTCTAGGATTGTTAGGTACACTCCACGGCTACTTCTAGTTGCGGTGTTAAGTTCAGGATTGCGGTCAGTATAGTGACCACCTTCTCCAGTGAAAGTTCTCATGCTGCTCCAAGGTCACCGGATCATAGCAGTACAACTGGCCCACAATGAGTTAAATGCATCTCAGAAGAAGGGAAGAAAGGTCTTGAGCCATTTTTTTTTCTCCAGTCTGTTTTGTGTTCTCTTCCCTCTTAATATCTGGGTGGCTGAGGAGCCTGGTGCAAGCATGAATGTTCAGGAATTAGCTTCTCGTGTAGACCAGCTTGCTGCTAGGGTACAGGGTATTTCTAATTATATTGTTCAGACTCTTGCTTTAGAACCGAAGATTCCTACTCCTGATTTGTTTTCTGGTGACAGGTCCAAATTTTTGAGTTTTAAAAACAACTGTAAACTGTTTTATGCTCTGGGACCTCGATCCTCTGGTGATTCCATTCAGCAGGTAAAGATCGTAATCTCCCTGCTGCGTGGCGACCCGCAGGATTGGGCGTTTTCCCTGGAATCTGGGAATCTGGCTTTTCTTAATATTGACTCCTTTTTTCAGGCTTTGGGATTATTATATGATGAACCTAATTCTGAGGATCAAGCTGAGAAGACCTTGTTGGCCCTGTCTCAGGGTCAAGAGGTGGCAGAATTGTATTGTCAGAAATTCAGAAAATGGTCTGTGTTGACTAAATGGAATAATGATGCTTTGGCGGCAATTTTCAGAAAGGGTCTTTCTGAATCCGTTAAAGATGTTATGGTGGGGTTTCCCCACGCCTTCCGGTCTGAGTGATTCTATGTCTCTGGCCATTCAGATTGACCGAACTTGCGGGAGCGCAGAACTGTGCGCGCTGTGGCGTTATCCTCAGAGCAAATTCCTGAGCCAATGCAGTGTGATAGAATTCTATCTAGAACGGAACGACAAGGTTTCAGACGTCAAAATAGGTTGTGTTATTATTGTAGCGATGCTTCTCATGTCATTTCTGTCTGCCCTAAGCGGACAAAGAGGATCACCAGTTCAATTACCATCAGTACTGTACAACCTAAATTTTTGTTATCTGTGTCCTTGATCTGCTCATTGTCATCATTTTCTGTCATGGCGTTTGTGGATTCAGGCGCCGCCTTGAATTTAATGGACTTTGAGTTTGCCAAGCGTTGTGGTTTTCCCTTGCAGCCTTTGCAGAACCTTATTCCTTTAAGGGGCATTGATGCTACACCCTTGGCTAAAAATAAGCCCCAGTTTTGGACACAGGTGACCATGCGCATGGCGCCAGCCCATCAGGAAGATTGTCGATTTCTGGTGTTGCATATCTTGCATGATGCTATCGTGCTGGGTTTTCCGTGGTTGCAGGTACATAATCCTGTGTTGGATTGGAAGTCCATGTCTGTGACTAGTTGGGGTTGTCAGGGAGTTCATAATGATGTTCCTTTGATGTCAATCTCCTCTTCTTCCTCTTCTGAAATTCCAGAGTTTTTGTCTGATTTTCGGGATGTAATCGATGAGCCCAAGTCCAGTTTTTTTCCACCGCACAGGGACTGCGATTGTGCTATTGACTTGATTCCAGGCTGTAAGTTTCCTAAGGGTTGACTTTTCAACCTGTCTGTGCCTGAATATACCACCATGTGGAGCTATATTAAGGAGTCTTTGGAGAAAGGGCATATTCGACCATCTTCTTCACCGTTGGGAGCGGGGTTCTTTTTTGTTGCTAAAAAGATGGTTCCTTGAGACCCTGTATAGATTATCGCCTCTTGAATAAGATCACGGTCAAGTTTCAATACCCTTTACCTTTGCTTTCCAATTTGTTTGCTAGGATTAAGGGAGCTAGTTGGTTTACTAAGATTGACCTTCGAGGGGCATATAATCTTGTTCGTATTAAGCAGGGTGATGAATGGAAAACTGTGTTTAACACGCCCGAAGGCCATTTTGAATACCTTGTGATGCCATTCGGACTCTCTAATGCTCCATCTGTTTTTCAGTCCTTCATGCATGATATCTTCCGGACTTATCTTGATAAATTCTTGATTGTATATTTGGACGATTTTTTCCGATGATTGGGAGTCTCATGTGCAACAGGTCAGGATGGTATTTCAGATCCTTCGTGACAATGCTTTGGTTTGTGAGAGGGTCTAAGTGTCTCTTTGGGGTTCAGAAGGGTTCTTTTTTGGGCTTTATTTTATCTCCCTCGTCTATAGAGATGGATCCGGTTAAGGTTCAGGCCATTCATGATTGGATTCAGCCCACATCCGTGAAGAGCCTTCAGAAATTTTTGGGTTTTGCCAATTTTTTATCGCCATTTCATTGCTAATTTTTCCAGCGTGGTTAAACCCTTGACCGATTTGACGAAGAAAGGTGCTGATGTGGCGAATTGGTCCTCTGCGGCTGTCTCTGCCTTTCAGGAGCTTAAACGTTGATTTACTTCTGCTCCGGTGTTGCGCCAACCGGATGTTTCTCTTCCGTTTCAGGTTGAGGTTGACGCTTCTGAGATTGGGGCAGGGGCCGTTTTGTCTCAGAGGGTTCCTGTTGGTTCCTTAATGAAACCGTGTGCCTTCTTTTCCCGTAAGTTTTCGCCTGCTGAACGCAATTATGATGTTGGCAATTGGGAGTTGTTGGCTATGAAGTGGGCGTTTGAGGAGTGGCGACATTGGCTTGAGAGAGGTAAGCACCGTATTGTGGTCTTGACCGATCATAAGAATTTGATTTATCTCGAGTCTGCTAAATGGCTGAATCCTAGACAGGCTCGATGGTCCTTGTTTTTTCCCCGTTTTGATTTTGTGGTCTCGTACCTTCCGGGTTCTAAGAATA
Source organism: Ranitomeya imitator (assembly GCF_032444005.1). NCBI lineage: Eukaryota > Metazoa > Chordata > Amphibia > Anura > Dendrobatidae > Ranitomeya > Ranitomeya imitator. The sequence goes on along the minus strand of NC_091282.1, from coordinate 651,779,287 downwards.
TTAAGGCTGAGGCCCTCTCTAGGAGTTTTTTGCCTGATTCTCCTGAGGTCTTAGAGCCGGTCGGTATTCTGAAAGAGGGGGTGGTCCTTTCTGCCATTTCCCCTGATTTACAACGGGTTCTTCAGGAATTTCAGGCTGACAAACCTGACCGCTGTCCTGTGGGAAAACTGTTTGTTCCTGACAGATGGACTAGTAGAGTGATTTCTGAGGTTCACTTGTGAAGGAACATGTTAAGAAGGACTCTCCATTTTGTACTTTTCGACTCCATTTTAACATAGTAACATAGTAACATAGTTAGTAAGGCCGAAAAAAGACATTTGTCCATCCAGTTCAGCCTATAACAAAAAAAGCCAAAATTGTTGTTTTGATATAAATTTTGTTAGTAGGCTAAAGTTTACAGCTGTTTTGAGACCTTGATTGTTGCAATCTGCCAGGATATGAGACTGAGGGTGCATTGTTCTACGAGACTTTGACGTACAGACTGTTCCTGCATTCTTATAGGTTAAGAACTGTGAACGTGTTCTTATGCTGATTGGTTGAAGTATAATTTCTATGACTATGAAAAGTCAGACAATAAACGGGGGCCCAGAGATCTGCTCGATCCCCCACACAGAGGCACGCGTCTCCGTCTGGTCATTTTCAGTTGCCGGCAATGCCCTGTAGATTAATTTGGAAATCACTGAGTTAACCGTGAAGGATCACTTTAGATCCTCCCTCAACAGCTTGGCGCCCAACGTGGGGCCCCAAACAGGAACGCCTCTGCCCCCCGGAGGACAACCAGACAAAAGACCCTCGGAGCGGACACAGGCACTGGAAAATTGGGACTGATCATCCCCCACAACAACTACGGCAAGTTGGCAATTATACTGTCCAGACTGACCATTTGGTGTGGTTTTCCTGTGTTTGTGCTGCAAAGAGGATCTGAGGTTTGTCCCCGATGGTGGGGTGATTCTTGGGTGGAATCATATAGAGGTGTAGTTCCGTTGGGAGCCCAGTGCTCGAACCGTACCTCATTAGGGACGGACACCCCGGATTGACCAGTGATTAAATTCTCTTTATAGTCAAAATATCCTGAATTCCTGATCACTGTTAGAATCAGGCGCGGTGAGGTGATCGAAGATGGGTAGGATGCGTAACTCAGGAATATATAGATATATATGTGTATTTCTAGAGGTATCCGGAGGGTTAGTTTGAGACGCCCTCCTCCTTTTGCTGAGTAGCGCGTTTTTGGGTTGTCCCAGAGGGGGACAGGTAAACCTAGTGAAACAAACTAAAACGGCCGCTCTGGTATTGTGCACGACAAAGTAAGGATATTTAGCTCTAAAGTAGAATCAGTTTCTGTGTGTGTGATGAATCTGATATTGTTAGCCCAAAGACGTGGAAAGAAATCTGTCAGGAATGCTGGAAAATATTCTGAATCATTGGTTTTTCTAAGGTGTTCTGGCATGTGAATTGTGTGATGAAGGTTTTGTAGAAATTAATTAAGTCTGAGAACTGCTGTATTCTGTTTCTGTGTGTAGATTTCCAATATATCCGATGGGAGGGGTAGGTCAAACAGCTGGCGCTATTGTTTTTCTTCTTTCTGTGTTGAGGAATGCTGTGATGTTCTTATCTGTTCCGTGTCTCTGGTATGGAGGGGGCAAGTCGCTGCGGTCTCTCTCGGAATTTTCTATCCTTGTGTAGTATGTGCTGGGAGATCTGTGTTTTGTTTAAAGCAATAATACAATATTGTATTGAATTAGAAAAAAAATATTGTAAGTTTAAAGTAAAAAATGGTGTCTTGTTTTAGAAGGAAACTTGTAAGTGATAGTTTGGTTATCAGTGTAATTGAAAGATTGGTAAAAGATTCATCTGTTTCAAGTTGAATGGTTGATATATAGCTAATTAAGGATTAACAGAGAAAGTGAATTCGGATTTGTTTTTGTTACGTTGAAAAAGGAAAGTTTTCTATTACTATGACAAAAACTGGATGTTTGTGGTACAAGAAGGAACTGAGAAAGTGACTGAGATCAATGTGTTGGGAAAGCAAACAATGACAAATTTGGGACAGGGGGTCTCCCTGCTAGATAATATGGTCCCTCCCCAGGAAATCAAGCCTCTTCTCCCGACTGTAAGCTCTGTGCCCCTTAACCTCAAAGCTCCAATATATCCTGGGTTGCCAAAACTCAGTGCGCCCCCACCCTATGATCCTGCCGGGTGGATTTGTGATGTATGCAGAGTTACTAATTCTCAGTGGAGACAGGTCTGTTACAATTGTGAAGCAAGAAGACCCAGAGTTGTAGCCCCCACCTTTCCCTTGCTAAACGCTGACGGCACTTATTATCAGCCACCGCCAGCACCAGTCCCTGCTATGCTTAGTATTGCTATTGGTTATGAGTATCCACCCCCTCCTACTTTAGTTACCCGATTCAGAAACATCCCCCATGGCCTTCTATAGACAAATAGCAGCGAATCGAGAGATTTAGTCCACTCCCCAGAGAGATCTGTTACACTTACTCCATGTGAAGGCTGGAGAGGGGTATTTTCCAATTATTGAGGGTGGCATAATGTATAATGTGAACGGGGAACCTATGAGAGTGATGTTGATTTCTGTAATGCTTTAAAGGTTTGGGCACAAGATAGACTAGTGGACCACGCTGCCTCCCTCACAAATGTCACACAGGACAAGGGGGAGACTGCCGAGAAGTTCTATGGGCTTCTTATGGTAGTATTTAAAGATCTGGGATTCTTATTGTAAAATAAAGCCCATACACACCTTTTTGTAGTAGCTTTGATGTCCGGCCTTAAATCTGAATTGAAAGAGGCAATAATGTAAATGAGACCCGATACTGAGACTTCCATTCTGGACGATGCATTGAAAAAAAAAAAGTAGTACAAAGTTTCCAGAAGAACTTAACCCATTCTGTATCAGCAGTGAAATTAGAGGTTAAATCAGCAGCTGCAGTGATTTTTTTTACTCGCTCTCTAGCCCCAACCGCAGCCTGAAGGACACAGCTCCGTTTCTTATCAGTGGCCCAAGCAAAAGAGTTTAGCTCCTGCCCTCCTCCCACCTTACACAAATCCAGTCCCATACTCCAATATCCATTTTAACCCTATGTCTGGGAATCTCCCTCCCAAGCCCCGCCATGTCAATTCTCAGATCAAGAGTTTGTTTTAACTAGAGTAGATGGCAGACCCAATAAATATACTCTCACAAAACCCATCCCTGTGGGACCCTTTCCCTGAAGTTACTGCTCAGTTCGTAATCTCTCCCTCATGTCCGGTAAATTTACTGGGGGCAGATTTATTATCACAGTTCCGCTCCAGAATATAATTCCAAGATGATGGTCAAATGGTATTTACGTTATATAACCCCTATGCAGATGAACATAATGAGATGTGTATCTTACACGCCCTTCCCACGGTTATGATGGCCCTGATAGGCCAAGATCCAACCCCAATAATGCCTGTAGAACCAGTAAAAGTGTTTCTCAAATCTGGTGCCCCTTTGCCCAAAGTCCATCAGTACCCTTTGAAACATGATCAGGAGCGGAGCCTCAAAGGTCAAATACAAACGTTACTCGATAATGGTACCGTGTTTCCCCATGTAACACACGCCTTTGTTTTCCATTAAGAAAAAGATCCCACCCGGCCAACCCCCTGTGTACCGGCTGGTACAAGATCTACGAGCAGTTAATGCAGCTACTGTTCTGGAAACTCCGGTGGTGCCTAAGCCACATACTCTCTTGTCCCAGATACCTCAGGATGCTGCTTGGTTCACAGTCATCGACCTCGCCAATGCCTTCTTCAGCATTCCTTTACACCCAGATTGCCAGTTTCTGTTTGCATTCACTTATCAGGGACGACAATTGATGTGGACAGTTATGCCACAAGGGGCCCAAAACAGTCCCAATCAGTTTGCAAAAAATATGGGAGAGTGTCTTTTACCCTGGCAGTTAGAATATCCCTATGTCACGCTGCTTCAGTATGTGGGTAATCTTTTGTTGTGTGCACAAACAGAGCAGAAAGCCATTGTTGCCACTATTAGCCTCCTCAAGTATCTGGCAGATCTGAACTGTCGGGTTTCGGCCTCGAGACTTCAGTTCTGCCTTGGTCAAGTGATATTTTTGGGTCACTGTCTCCTTCAGGGTGCCAGACACCTTACAGAAGAAAGAAAAATAGCCGTCAGCTCCTTTCCTTTCCCAAAAGATGAGACTGAACTCCAGCGGTTTTTTGGACTATGTACTTATTGTTGTCAGTGGATACCGGACGCATCCCGCATAATGCAACCTTCCTACAATGCCCTGAAAGATGGTTCAAGATATGCTGATGATTTTGGCAGACTCCACACCGGATACGCTGTTACTACGGAAGACACTGTAGTGCACAGAGCTGCACTCTCTCCCTCACTGTCAGCACAAGAAGTAGAACTTCAGGCTCTGTCTACTGCATGTGTTCTAGCCAAAGACAGGCGGGCTAATATATATACGGACTCACAGTATGCAATTGGTATTGCTCATGATTTCGGAGCTCTATGGGCCAATCTAGGGTTTATTACTACCACCGGGACTCCAGTGAAGAATGCTGAAGCTGTTAAAACCCTCATGGACTCAATCAAATTACCTACTCAGGTGGCCATTATCAAAGTTAAGGAGCACGGTCCTAGGAACAGTCCACAGACTGTTGGTAACGCCTTTGCGGATATGCAAGTAAAAGCTGCTGCTCTCCTACCCGTTGAACAGACCATACCAGCTATGGTGACCACACGCTCTCAGCGTAAACAGTTACAAGAAACACTGACTCTACAGGAACCTGATGATCTATGCCAGACTGAGGTTTTCTGTCGGACCCCGCGAGACCGCTTAATGACGATGCAGAGAATGTCCCCAAAGGAAGAAGTGAAGCAGTGGAAGGCTGATAGAGCATGTATGGACAATGGTCTCTGGAAAAAGGACCAACTTGTGTGTCTCCCTACGCGGATGTACCCTGCTATTGCCACGTGGGCACATGGGCCCACACATTGAGGTAAAAACAGGCCCTAGCCCTGGTACAAAAATTCTACTGGACTCCAGGTATTTCTACAGTCCTGACAGCACTCAACCGTGCATGTAATATCTGTCTGCAATCCCGGTCAACTTCAACGTGTACCCCCGAAGCATCTTGCTAAGCCTGACTATCCTTTCCAAAAGCTCCAGGTGGACCACATCATGTTGCCTAAGTCTGTAAGGTATGAATATTGTCTGGTGGTTGTCGATATGTTCTCCAGTTGGCCAGAAGCATTCCCCGTTACCAACATGACTGCAAAGACCACAGCAAAGAAACTGGTGATGGAAGTTATATGCAGATATGGTGTTCCAGAAGTTGTTGAAAGTGACCAAGACCCGGCCTTTTCTTCTCATGTGTATCAGGAGGTTCTGACAATGCTTGGATCCACTGTAGCCCTCCATACTCCGTACCATCCACAATCTAGTGGGAAAATTGAGAGGCTGAACGGCACACTGAAGGGACAATTGACCAAAATGATGCAGGAGACTACGGCTCCATGGCCAGAGCTCCCACCCATTGTACTGTACCACATTCGTACTACCCCTATTGCAAAACATGGCCTGTCCCTATATGAGATATTATTTGGTGCTAGGTTCTCACTTGCAAATTTCCAGCCTCAGTAGTTATTAGAAGAAACTGACTGTGCTGTTCAATATGTTATTCAGCTTAGTAAAAATGTTGCTAACACCCATGTTTTAGTTTCTTCTTCGCTTCCAGATTCAGCAGAAAGGCTACGTTCACACTAGCGTTGTGCGCCGCTGCGTCGGCGACGCAACGCACAACACATGCAAAAACGCAGCAAAACACACGCAAAAACACTGCGTTTTGCGACGCATGCGTCGGTTTTTGCCAAAATTTGGACGCAAGAAAAATGCAACTTGTTGCGTTTTCTTGGTCCGACGCTAGCGGCAAAAAAGACGCATGCGTCGCCGCTGCGTCGCCCGACGCAAACTAGCATAACGCTAGTGTGAACATTACCAAACCGACACTTGTCACAATTTGAAGCCTGGTGGTTTTATGGTCGTGAAAAGCCATGTCAGAAAACACGGACTAGAACCCTTGTATGACGGTCCCTACCAAGCCCTCATTACTCCTATGTCAGTAAAGCTGGAAGGAAGGCCGACGTGGATCCACGCATTGCACTGCAAGCTGGTCAAACAGACTAGTAGCAAATAAGGGGACATAATGTATTGGTTTTTCGTATTTCCATATAATAATATTGATAACCGCATGGGACAGCCTAAATTCCCCAACATCCTTGAATAATAAGTTTGTACAATATCATGAAAGATTAGTAGTACAGATGGGTATAGCCAATAAAAATTGTCAGTTCTATTTTCATTTACCCTATGATTACACAAACGTGGGATAAATTGGTTAGGGCCACAGATACCTAGAAGATCAAATTTGGGATATATTGGATATACTTAATACTACTGTTGCTGTACAAAACCAACTTATCATAGTCACTAATCAACATACTGTAGTACTGGATTACTTAACAGGAGCACAGGGTGGTATGTGTCAGATTATTGGACCCGCATGCTGTTATTATATAGAACCCAATAGTACTCTAAAGTTAAAGTTAGAGGACATTCAAAGACTCAGAGATTAATATGATAAAGACAATGACCATAATAGGGACAGTTGGTGGGCAGACACCTTCTCCTTTCTTGATCCAGCCAATTGGTTTAAGGAACTTGGGAGCTGGATAGCTGGAATCTTGCAAAGTTTGTTACACATCGTTGCCTTTATCCTTGTCATTTATGTAATACTAAAACTTGTTCTTTGGTGTATTTCTGTATGTATTAGGAAATTCTGCACTAAGACAACTAATGATGAAACCAAAAGCGTTGCCACCCCTGCTCTTCTCTACACCGATTTCACAAAGTTACCTGATGAAGATGTTAAAGCCAAGCACATGGCTATCTTCAAAAGATCACCACCACCGTCATCATTAATTGTTATTCGTAAATTCTAGTATACAGGGGGGACGGGTACGCCGCAACAGCCATGGCTGGTAACATGGCACCAGTCATGTGAAGAACAGTACCCCTCGAGCTTATAGCTTGGGAGAGTACCTCTGATACTGGACATTAGTTAACAAAATTTATCTAGGGGGGAATGTGAAGGAACATGTTAAGAAGGACTCTCCATTTTGTGCTTTTCGACTCCATTTTGTTGTTTTGATATAAATTTTGTTAGTAGGCTAAAGTTTACAGCTGTTTTGAGACCTTGATTGTTGCAATCTGCCAGGACATGAGACTGAGGGTGCATTGTTCTACGAGACTTTGACGTACAGACTGTTCCTGCATTCTTATAGGTTAAGAACTGTGAACGTGTTCTTATGCTGATTGGTTGAAGTATAATTTCTATGACTATGAAAAGTCAGACAATAAACGGGGGCCCAGAGATCTGCTCGATCCCCCACACAGAGGCACGCGTCTCCGTCTGGTCATTTTCAGTTGCCGGCAACGCCCTGTAGATTAATTTGGAAATCACTGAGTTAACTGTGAAGGATCACTTTAGATCCTCCCTCAACACACTGTTCCGTGTTGGCTGGTCATCCTGGCATTTTTGGTACCAGAGATTTGGTTGGTAGGTCCTTTTGGTGGCCTTCATTGTCATGTGATGTGCGTTCTTTTGTGCAGTCCTTTGGGACTTATGCGCGGGCCAAGCCTTGTTGTTCCCGTGCTAGTGGGTTGCTTTTGCCATTGCCAGTCCCTGAGAGGCCCTGGACGCATATTTTGATGGATTTTATTTCTGATCTTCCGGTCTCCCAGAAGATGTCTGTTATCTGGGTTGTTTGTGACCGGTTCTCTAAGATGGTTCGTTTGGTGCCTTTGCCTAAATTGCCTTCCTCTTCAGATTTCGTTCCATTGTTTTTTCAGCATGTGGTTCGTTTGCATGGTAATCCGGAGAATATTGTGTCCGACAGAGGTTCCCAGTTTGTTTCTAGGTTTTGGCGGGCCTTTTGTGCTAGGCTGGGCATTGATTTGTCTTTTTCTTCTGCATTTCATCCTCAGACAAATGGCCAGACCGAGCGAACTAATCAGACTTTGGAGACTTATTTGAGATGCTTTGTGTCTGCTGATCAGGATGATTGGGTGGCTTTCTTGCCATTGGCCGAGTTTGCCCTTAATAATCGGGCTAGTTCGGCTACCTTGGTTTCGCCTTTCTTTTGTAATTTTGGTTTTCATCCTCGTTTTTCTTCTGGGCAGGTTGAGCCTTCTGACTGTCCTGGTGTGGATTCTGTGGTGGACAGGTTGCAGCAGATTTGGGCTCATGTGGTGGACAATTTGGTGTTGTCTCAAGAGGGGGCTCAACGTTTTGCTAATCGTCGTCGGTGTGTTGGTTCCCGGCTTCGGGTTGGGGATCTGGTCTGGTTATCTTCCCGTCATGTTCCTATGAATGTTTCTTCTCCTAAGTTTAAGCCTCGGTTTATTGGTCCTTATAGGATTTCTGAGATTATTAATCCGGTGTCTTTTCGACTGGCGCTTCCGGCCTCTTTTGATATCCATAATGTCTTCCATAGATCTTTGTTGCGGAAATATGTGGAGCCCGTTGTTCCCTCTGTTGATCCTCCGACCCCTGTGTTGGTTGATGGGGAGTTGGAATATGTTGTTGAGAAGATTTTGGATTCCCGTTTTTCGAGGCGGAAGCTTCAGTACTTGGTCAAATGGAAGGGTTATGGCCAGGAGGATAATTCTTGGGTTTTTGCCTCTGATGTCCATGCTGCTGATTTGGTCCGTGCCTTTCATCTGGCTCATCCTGATCGTCCTTGGGGCCCTGGTGAGGGTTCAGTGACCCCTCCTCAAGGGGGAAGGTACTATTGTGAATTCTGCTCTTGGGTTCCCTCTAGTGGTTGTAGGTGGGAATGCAGTTGTCTCTGAGTCACAGTCCAGGCCAGGTGTATCTGCTAATTGCTGTTCTGACTGGGATATTTAAGTGTGCAGGATTCATTAGCCCTTGCCAGTTGTCAATGTTCCTTGTGAAGTGTTGGATCACTTTCTGGCTTCTCCTGCTAGCTGCCAAATTCAGTAAAGATAAGTGTTTGGTTTTTTGTGTCTGTGGCACACTGCTGTATGCTTGTTTTTGTTTGTATTCCTGCTCTGATTGTAGGATTCGCTGGAGTTGCAGATATACGCTCCTACATCTTTAGTTAGATGTAGGAAGTTTTTGTATATTCTGCTGTGGATATTTTTGAAGGGTTTTAATACTGACCGCACAGAACTCTGTCCTATTTAGCTAGAGTGGCCTCCTGTGCTAAATCCTGTTTTTCTGCCTCTGTATGTTTTTTCCTCTCCGACTCACCGCCAATATTTGTGGGGGGCTGTCTATCCTTTGGGGATCTGCTCTGAGGCAAGATAGTATTCCTATTTCCATCTTTAGGGGTATTTAGTCCTCCGGCTGTGACGAGGTGTCTAGGATTGTTAGGTACACTCCACGGCTACTTCTATTTGCGGTGTTAAGTTCAGGATCGCGGTCAGTATAGTGACCACCTTCTCCAGTGAAAGTTCTCATGCTGCTCCAAGGTCACCGGATCATAACAGTAAAGCCAGTGACTGAGGGCAGATATTAATAGCCTAGAGAGGGACCATGGTTATTGCCCTTCCCCCCCCCCCCCCCCGGCTAAAAGCATCTGCCCACAGCCACCCCAGAAAAGGCACATCTGTAAGATGCGCCTATTCTGGCACTTGGCCACTCTCTTCCCACTCCCATGTAGCGGTGGGATATGGGGTAATAAAAGGTTAATGTCACCTTGCTATTGTAAGGTGACATTAAGCCAGATTAATAATGGAGATGTTAGGAGTCGAGTTTCCTCTGCTGCACAGGGGGAATCTCGATCCGTGTCTGCTGCGGTCTCCGCAGTACAGCCTGCTCAGCGGAGATGTCGCTCCCAGCATCTCACTGAGACTGATACTGTGCAAAGGGTTACTACTGCCTCTCCAGGCTCTGCTATTGTACCCTGCACTGATCTGCGGCGAGCATGCTTTTCTGGGACTAAGCCCTGCTTTGCACACACTGAGCATGCCCAGGGCAGGATCTCTCAGTGGAGATCTAGGGTCACATGCTCAGGTACTGCAGCAACTCCATTGGTCCTTCTTTGAAAGGTCCTGAACATGCTGCAGCTATTTAAGACTCCCATGGCCGCACGGCCATGCGCTAGTGTCTTCATATGTTATGTGCTTTGCGCCAGTGTAGTCATGTGTTCGTATGTGTTCAGGGACCCAGCTGAAATAAGCCCCTAGAATGCTGGCACCTCCGGCGAGGAGATTGTGTTATGTGTGTTCAGGGACCCGGCTGAAATAAGCCCCTAGAATGCTGGCACCTCCGGCGAGGAGTTTTGTGTGCATGCATGACCACTGACTGCTCTCATTTGGGTAGTTAGCCTGTGCCTCTGTGAAAGTCTAACAGGGCACAGAGCCTTGCTTTCTCGGCTGCTCTGTGAAACTAACAGAGCTGGTTCATACCGCCATATAGTGCCGCCGTTTACTTAGCAGCAGGTTCTTTCCTGCACGGTGGATCCCGGGTTGCGAACGCACCAATCTCACTTAATAAATATATTCGGTGCGTTCCGCCAACCCTAACAGGAGAGGTGTCAATAAGACACCTATCCATTATTAATCCAATAGTAGTAAATGGTTAATAAAACACACACATTAGGAAAAAATTATTTTATTGAAATACACAGGGTGTTGTAATAGTTTATTATACATACTATCAATTCAATTGAAAACCTTTGTCACCTGAAAAAAGTTAAAATAAAAAATCAACAATATCCCATACCTTCCATCGTTCAGTCTTGTCCCACACTGTAAATCCATCTGAAGGGGTTAAATCATTTTACAAGCATGCTGCGATTTTCTACGGCCGTACAAGACCGTATAATACGGATGCTTAAAAAACGGCAGATAGGAGCTGCCCCATAGAAAATCATTGGTCCGTGTGCAATGTGTATTTTCTGCGCCTCTCATACGTCCGTAAAACATGCTAGTGTGTCACCGGCCTAAGAGAATGCAGGTGAAGCGCCTGGTATCGAGTGCGTATCACCCACAGACCAATGGCTTGTGTGAGCACTTCAACGATACCCTCAAACAGATGCTACGCATGCTGGTTGAGACCCAAGGACATGACTGGGAGCGGTTCCTCCCACACCTGCTATTCACTTACCGAGAGGTTCCTCAGGCCTCGACGGGGTTCTCCCCCTTTGAGCTCCTGAACGGCAGGCGAGTCTGGGGACCCCTTGGGTTGGTAAGTGAACCCTGGGAAGAGCAGAACCCTTCTGAAGTGTCCATAGTGGAGTATGTCATGCGCTTCCGTGACAAAATGCAGACCTTGACGCAGTTGGTGCATGACTACATGACGCAGGCTCAGGCTGATCAGAAGCACTGGTACGACCAGAACGCCCGGTAGAGGATCTACCAGGTGGGTCAAAAGGTGTGGGTGCTGGTCCCCATACCAAAGAATAAGCTTCAGGCAGTCTGGGAAGGCCCATACATCATCCACCAACAGCTCAACCCAGTCATCTACGTGGTCACGCTCGACCACGCTTGGGGTAGGCGAAAGGCCTTTCACATCAATATGATGAAGGCTCATCACGACCGTGAAGCCTACGTCCTACCGGTCTGCAGCCTGCCTGAAGATGGGGAGGAAGACCCCCTCCTGGACATGCTGGCCCAAGGCAAGGCCGGTTCGTCCATCGAGGACGTGGAGGTAAGCGCCTTGTTAACCGAACCCCAGAGGTCGAAGTTGTGGACCACGCTGGAGTCCTTCCGGGCTGTGTTCTCCAACCGACCTGGAAGGACAATTGTTACAGAACCCCCAGCACCAAGAATATGTTATGCAGTATATCTATATATATAATTGTCTAAGGGTTTTTCCGTCTGTCTGTCTTTCTGTCTGTCTGTCCTGGAAATCCCGCGTCTCTGATTGGTCGAGGCCACCAGGCCTCGACCAATCAGCGACGGGCACAGCGACGATGATGTCATAAAGGACGTATAAATCCCACGTTTCTGATTCAGCGACGGGCACAGTATCGACGTAGATGTCATAATTGTTGCCATGGCGACGATGATGTCATAAAGGTTGCCTCGACCAATCAGCGACGGGCACAGTCTGCTGCAAATTCTGGAATCATCATTGTCCATATACTACGGGGACATGCATATTCTAGAATACCCGATGCATTAGAATCGGGCCACAATCTAGTATTATGTATAATAGGTTCCATGTGAAATGCATCAGTCCACAGGCTGCGCCCCTGGTCAGAGGGGACAAGATATTCTCCTTCTGACCTCCCCCACCTTTGTAATTCCCACAGTAAATATCAGCAGGCTCCGGCCCCCTGCAGCTATTGTAATGTATATCTGGCCTGCTTTTTCTATTGGCTTGCCCTGTGTATCTGTGTTATATATTCTGTGTGCTGTGAATAAAGTGTGTTCTTTTAGACTGGAAATACGTGGAGTAGCAGTCAGCTTTTATATGCTCTCACGTAATCAAGGAATTCCAGCCAGCGTCCTTCATTCAGAATCCAGCAAAAGCAGAGTGGACCTCCTGAAACACGGGGGGTGCTAAAGAGGTACTACAGCACAGTAGACCCCGTTACAACGATGTTAGCGGTCCACAAGGTAGACATCGGGAATCATGCCCCACTACGGCGAACACCCTATCAGATCTCCGACGAGGTGCAGCAGGTTATGCGCCAGGAGATTGATGAGATGTTACAGCTAGAGGTGATTCAACAGTCAAAGAGCGTGTGGGCACCTGTAGTTCTCGCGCCAAAGGATCGGACCACCAGGTTCTGCGTGGACTACAGGGGGGCTCAATGCCATCACAGCCTCTAACGCACACCCAATGCCGCGCATTGAGGAGCTGCTTGAGAAGTTAACTGGCACAGAATATCTGACCATAATGGATCTGAGTCGAGGATACTGGCAGATTCCTCTGAGCCCCGAGGTGCAGGAGAAGTCGCCTTTATCACACACTTTGGACTGTACGAGTCCACGGTCATGCCCTTCGGCATGAAGAATGCCACTGCCACTTTCCAACGGATGGTCAACCACCTGCTTCAGGGACTGGAGAAGTACGCGGTGGCGTACTTGGATAACATTGCCATCTTCAGTTCCACCTGGGACAAACACCTGCAGCATCTTCAGGAGGTGCTCAGGCGAATTCACCAAGTCTGTCTGACCATCAAGGCGGTGAAAGTGCCAGATGGGCATGAGAGAGGTCCACTACCTGGGGCACCGGGTAGGCGGGAACTCCATAAGGCCAGAGCCTGGGAAAGTGGACGCAATCGCGTCCTGGCCCACCCCCAGGACCAAGAAACAGGTGATGTCCTTCCTGGGCACTGCAGGGTACTATAGGCACTTCGTACCGAACTATAGTAGCCTGGCAAAACCCTTGAAAGACCTCACCATGAAACAGCTACCCCAAAAAGTTGACTGGACCGACGGCTCTGTGGGGACTTTCCAGCCTTTGAAAACAGCCCTGTGCAACTCTCCGGTGTTAAAAACGGTTGACAGCAGTCGACTGTTCCTGGTGCAGACCGACGCCAGCGAGTTTGGTCTCGGTGCTGTGCTCAGCCAGGTCGAATCGGGGAACCAAGAGCACGCCATGTTGTACCTGAGTAGGAAGCTTCTGCAGAGGGAAGTGGCCTATTCCACCATCGAGGAGTGCCTGGCCATGGTCTGAGCTCTGCAACGTTTGCCGCCCTACCTGTACGGACGCACCTTCACTGTGTTGACTGACCACAAGCCTCTGCGCTGGCTACAAGTCATGTGTGAAACCAACGGAAGGTTGCTATGCTGGAGTCTTGCCCTCCAACAGAACGACTTTACCATGAAACACTAAAAGGGCAGTGTTAGGAAATAGGAAAGTTCTGATTACTTCACTTACACATACAGCGCTCTCAGCTGCAGTTTCCACTGCCTGCCAACACAAGGCTGGAATTCTAAGTCACTCTTTCTCCCTCTGCCTGTGTGTGTAATCCTATACATTTTCCCCCTCCCTCAAGAATTTTTATGGCTTTAAGCTGCATGCAGGTCTCCCTACACTCATTTCCCCCTCCCATCTGATACTGGCTAAAACTGGTATAGAAAGCATGAGCTTCTATTGTTCTTTTAAAGTTATATATATTGGCACCAATCAGGGCTAGAGACATAAGGATTATATATTCCGGAAGTCCATCGAGGGATCTATAACTCCCTGAAATCGCTAGAAACTAACCCGAAGTGCAAAGAGCGGGTTTCTCCGTAAGCGGGTCATGTAACTACACCATGGTTACACTTAAAAGAATTGCCCAGACGTGGTGCATCTCCTGATCACTGTGTCTTTCACATACGAGGTTCATACAGCGAGCTAGGCTAAAATGGTTGCCATAACTCTAAGAAAAGGGGAGGATTCAGCCTCTAAGTGAGGCCACCACAGGGGGAGTGCTTTGGTTTTAGGCTAGGAAATAAGTGCGTGAAGCAGCAGGCTTCACGTGTCTTTGTCTGGGTTTTAGCTGCTATACAGATGTGTGATGCATCTTGATGTGTCCCCTCCCCCACAGCACACGGTCAGCCATGAGATAGGATGACATAACGAAATATAAGTGTTCTTTTCAACTTTAATCCCATTTTATTTGTAATTGTACTGTACAGACGATACTTGCCTTCTTTATAATATCTTATTATACTTCAGTAAACACTGCCTACCTTTTTTGGAGTAAAATATAAAATTACTAGCTTGTCTCTCCTTGCTCTATGACGGTCAGATCCTCTGAAGTGAATTACGCTACTAATCTGGGTTAGCTCCGGACCTGTTAATAATTAAGAAATCGGAGCTGGTGGCAGCAGATTTGTCCTGTACGGCTGGGAGTCTTTGTAGCGACTGGCGGCATTGATAATTATTGTTCCCGCCTGAGTGGGAGCAGTTATATCGCCCTCGCTGCAGTGTGCCCATCAGCCAGTACAAAGTAAGGCAGCCTTTCTAGCAACTAATTGGATTGAGTGGTGGGAATGATAAAGGTATCCTCCCCATGAACCGTGACACCCCCTCTGCACATTCCCCCCCACACATACACAGTATGATGTCCCCTCTGTACAGTCCCCCCACACACAGTATGATGCCCCCTCTGTACATTCCCCCTTCCAACACACAGTATGATGTCCCCACACTGGCCTTCACATTCGGTTACCTCTTAAGTTATTTACAGCTATTGTCGTGTGATTGCTGCAAGGTTTCTGGAGGGACCAAAACTATTTATCATCAAATAGATAAGTAGTAGGCTGCTTCGTCAACCTCCAGTGAATATTTCATTATCTATGCTGGTTAATAACAGCTATTTTTCTGTGGCATCTGCCATTCCAGGCTGGTGAGGTGATGACTAACTCCAAAGCTGTGAACCAGAATAGCAATTAAGCTTTCCATCTCCCAGGGCAAGGACTCCTCACATTAGAGACAAGACAAACACTATGTCAAATACCACAGCTAAGGGTACCGTTACACTATACGATTTACCAACGATCACGACCAGCGATACGAACTGGCCGTGATCGTTGGTAAGTCGTTGTGTGGTCGCTGGGGAGCTGTCACACAGACAGCTCTCCAGCCACCAACGATGCCGATGTCCCCGGGTAACCAGGGTAAACATCGGGTTACTAAGCGCAGGGCCACGCTTAGTAACCCGATGTTTACCCTGGTTACCAGCGTAAAAAACAAACATTACATACTTACATTCCGGTGTCTGTCCCTTGCCGTCTGCTTCCCGCACTGACTGACTGCCGGCCGTAAAGTGGAAACAGAGCACAGCGCGCTACACCAAGTACAAGAGATCCCATTGCTACAGCTAAAAAAAAAAATCCAACCACATTTTTGTAAATGTTGGTGTTGCAATGCAAGCCCATTGATAAGTGCGGTGCGGCTATGTAGCAGCGGCACCGGGCAAACTTTGTTTGCGTGATGACGGTCGCAGATAAAGCCCCCTCATAGCCCCCACACTAAAAGTTGTAAAATAAATGGAAACCCTGAAAGTAATAAAAACATTTTAAATGTTATCAATACAAATACCAGTTCACCACAAAGACAGAAATCAAGCCGTGATGAAAAAAAAAGTTACTCCGAGACATGTATTTTTTTTTTTCAATTTACAAAAAATCATAAGTAGACAAGGGCAGCACGGCCTCACTGAACCTTTATCCTGACCTCACACAACCCCATTAAGGACCATCTCTCGGTCGCCACCTTGTAAATTACGGGAGAAAGACAGAAGTTCTGGTAATTTATTACAATCTACCATTTACAAAGAAGCGTTACCAAAAACATCAAATAATATAAAAAAATGGGAAACTTATCAACTTTATACGGCATGTGCCAATAGAGAGACGATTGAATGAGCAGTTCCCAGTATAACAATATTAATTATTCTACATAAAATTATTACAGTGCAAAGTTAATTATATACACATATAGTGGAAAGAACACAATTCAGATGGTTTGATACATCTGTACACAAGTGTTGGCAGAAAAAGAAAATATACAGGATCACAACACTAAAGGCCAAATGACCATATTCAAATTTATAGACTGCACACAGACGTAAGCCTATCAGAACATTACATGGGTACTCTTTCTACTATATGTGTATATAATTAACTTTGCACTGTAATAATTTTATGTAGATTAATAAAT